>NC_134185.1:25712650-26042372 GCF_964188355.1 Buteo buteo
CGTCTGCAAGTTGGGAAAAAATCACCAGTTCCTGATTTGCACCTCTGGGCTTCAGGCACTCTGGTCTGATTTTTCCCTGGTCTGCTTTGAAAAAGAAAACACATTAGCAGATAAGCCCAAAGATCTGCTCTGATGTCGGCCTTATCACCTGCCTCTGCTGCACACGCTTGATGCAACAGTAAGTGTGTGTTCCCATAGCAACAGGAGGAATTAATTTAATGATATTATTAGGCCTTATTTATATGCACACACACACATTTGTACACCTGCACATTGTGTGCGCGCACATGCACACAGAGAGGAGGAGAAGGAGCAAGTCCTACTCTTCAAGGAGATCCCTATGAGAATTCAGTCCTGTACCTGAGGTTCACAGTGACCACAAGATCCCGATTTTTTTCACCTTACAGGTGCAAACCAAAAAGCCAAGTGACCAGCCAAAGAAAATTCAGCAGCACAGCCCTATGGCAATGGGATCCAACGCTGTGGCAGCACCATAGCTGGGAGCAGGACCCCCGACGGCAGGAGGCTGGGGGACCTCAGTGCCCACCCCACGGTGCCACCTCTCACCACACACGTTATGCCAGGCAGGAGGCAAAGCCCCGCTCTGCACATGCTGCCTGCAGAGGAATGGATTGGCAGCAGCATTTCGGCCCCGTCCCTGTTCCCTTTGCTCTATGGGAGGATGCTGAGCGCTAAGCTTCATGGTGTTTTCTCTGCTTCATCCCAGTGCCAGTGGGTTTTGGACACCCTTTGTATCATCAAACATGAATCAGAGATTTCCATGATGTGTATTGCCCTTCTGATACCCGCAGTCTGTGTTACATGTTAGCCAAATAAACTTCAGGTAGACCCTAGCCTCTTTTTCCACGTTAAAACACTGATACTGTACATTAAAATATCTCACAAAGAGCTATTCATTGACACTAAGGACAACACCATTTACTCACCAACAGTCAGGTACCATTCTCTAAGCATATTGTTTAGTAACTTTGGTGTCTAAACTGAATTGTTCAGAAAACCTTGTTGTAAATTCCTCACGAGAGTCAAAAGACAGGAAAACCAGCTACTTTGTAAGAGCTCTCAAAAAATGATGCTTACCTATCTTTTTGACTTTTAAAATGCTAACATGGTTTTGCTTGTGTTTATTATCTAAGGGCATACAAATGTTTATTTTAAAATGTCCCAAAGGTCAGAGTTCATCTCTAGTTAAAGACCTTTTGTAGATCAACAAGACCAGACAACTTTCTGAATTAGTTTGCACTCTCAGGGTGAAAAAAATAATCTTTGTTAATTTATCTGAAAATATCCCAGTACAATTTTAGAGATGAGACACTCCTGCATTCCCACACATCCCCCTGCTGTGCCCAGCTGCTGCCCTGCTATGGGAGCAGGGGAAGATTTCAGGTCTGGCTTGAAAAAGACATGAAGCTCATTTTCAGGGGAGCATCCCTTGGTGCGTTTGTAATGACCACCTTATTACCGGTTTTGAGTTCATGTGCAGTGCCAAAATCAAGCACAAGCATTGTTTTTTGGTGTCACACTAATAGACTTCTAATGGTGTTTTCTTTATTGGTTATCTCACAGTTCTCTCCAACAATACTCAGAGTTAAAACACCATTTTTTTTTTACTCTACCCAATAAGTGATCTAATGGATCTAATCTCTAGTAGTTCGGATACCTGCCCACCTCTATTATGTATCTGAACTTTTTCAGAGTTGGTGGTCCAATGATGCTGTCTTGGGTTGCATTAGATGCCTTGATTTCTAATCACCCAAATTTGCTTTTATTCCTTTCGCGTGCAGCACCAGGGACCTTTAAAAAAATCCTGGAATTGAACAGCTGAGCAACTGGAGAGGAAAATGCAGTTGCTAAGCAAGGGGAAGAACATGATGCAAAGGTGACTGGCACAGAAAAACCTTCTTCCTCGAGGACGTGGGCTTTTCCCCTCCTTGGACCTCTCCAAACGCAGGAGCTGCTGCTCAGCAGCTGGTTGCAGATGGACAACCAGCACCAGATGTACACCCATACACGGGGATTTCATCCTTCGCCCATGCTGCATTGCTTTTGTACATGCCAGAGGAGAGGAAAGAGCGAGAGAGGCCGCTGGCTCTGGGGTTTTCTCCCCCACCGTCCTCGCCATGGCAGGGGGAGCCTGCGCTGTGCTGCCCCTGCGTTTTCAAGGAATTGCCTAAAATTCCTGCACGGGGATGACTTGATCTCCATCTGGGTGGCAGCGAGCTGAGAGACAGCAAACTCGCATGACTAGCAGCTCTTGGCAGGGCAGAGGCAGGTAGATGGTAAAAATTACGGCTATAGAAAGAAATGCATTGAGTGGGACAGCCAGAGAAGACGGGGAATGTGTCGGAGGGCACGCACACTCCTTGCAAGCCTCTGGCCCGGTGGCTGAGATTTGACATGAATAAGTCTGGGATTTTATTTACAGACTGTAGTCTCACGGACAGGAGTGAGCGGAGGTTTTTCCCAGGTGGAAGCTGATTTTGCATTGAAATATGTGTAGGTAGGGCTTTCCTCTGGATCACAGCCCCATGCCAGTGCATTAGCGACAGAGCTGGCATGCCTGTGGCTCGCAGGGACCCTCAGCGCCCAGCGACAGCAATGACTGATACCAAGAGAGATCTTAAATAAAGGGCGTTTAACTGAGGACCGGGCATTCCAGCAGACAAGACGTGGCCTGGGAGGCTACAGACCCTGGCCAGTGGCACTAACAAGCCAAAAATCCCTCGGCACTGGGCTGAGCAGAGGCAGACAGGGGTAGGGGCTGCACCGGCCATGGCAGGACTCCCACCTGCGTAGCAAGCAGGCTGCCTCTCTCTGGGCCGCAAGATGAATTATAACAACAAGAAATAGTTTGCTCCTGCCCGCGGAAAGTAAAAGGCTGAGAAGAAAATGTGTGAGAGTGACCTCTCTGCACCTGTTTCACTGGGTGGATTGTAAAGGAGGGCTCTACAGATGTCGGGTGCCCTACAATCTCTTTAAAACTGTGCTTCCTCGCAGCAGCGAGCTGCCCCCAGGACCCAGTGGAAATAGTGACCATATATTTTTAAACACAGAAGCAGACGCAGGATCATCAGTCTTGCAGATTGCACCATGGATACCAGCTATCCAAGCAACTATACAAAGGCACAAAGAACAGAGATTTTTGGGATGTAGCTGTCCCAGTGCAGCTTTTCAGTGGGCTTTAGTCTTGCTGCATGACATGGTCGCTGAGCAGGGTAGCACAGGCCACACCAGGAGGAGAGAGCTGCAAATCCTCACCCAACAGCACGTGAGAAAAAGCAGCCTGTCCCAGCCACGGCTGCTACACCCTCGTCTCGTGAGAGCAGGGAGTCAAGATGCTGAGGCAGAAAAGAAGGAATCATCTTCATCAAAGCAGCTGCTATAAATCTGCCTTTATTTTGGTCGCTTCCCCAACCTGCTGTTGTCTCTTTTGTCCTGCCTAAATTGAGATTTCATACTTGGAATTCATCCATGCTCTGAAAATATCTGGATGCAGAGAGAAAGGCACTGGGTGAGTCACCAAAAATCCAAGCTGAGGAATTTGAGAATGCATTTTAATTACAGTTAGCATTCATTTAATGCTATCTACAATGCCTTTCATTACACAGTCATTTATTTTTAGCACCAAAATATACTATATTTTGGAGTACTTGACGGTTAGCATATGCAAGATTCAAAAGGGATACCCAAATGTAACCATCATGATGTAGTTTACGATATTATCATTTCCGAAATACGTTTGGGTTTCACAAGGTCATGGGTGGGGCACCTGAAAAACCCAAACAATTACTTTGCTGGATGTCAAGAACTGAGAATGTCAGTGCTCAGAAATGAACTCGGTTCCTGATGAATATGAGGCAGTGTACAGTGAAAAAGCAAAGCTGCTGAGTTTTAAAAAGCTGCTTGCAGGTCAGTTTTAAAAACCAGCTCTGGTCATGCCTGCTTCCAAAAATCTACTTTTAAACCTGATGGCTTAGCAAATAATCACCTCGTATCAAATATCCCTTTCAAAGCCTTAATGCTGGAACATGCAGTGCTGATATGGCTGAATATAAGCACTTAAATAAAGGCTATTATTTCCAGGTCTGTGGAAAAAAAAATGCAGCAATAGGGCAGCTGTGTTCAAAGGATGCTGAATAAACTTATTAAATGCTGATTCTGGTCATCTGTTCCCCTCTATTAGATTGCTGCAAGCCCATGAATCGCTCCCTGCTCCAGCAGTGCTGACAGCACCTTCCTCAACAGCCCTTCAGGGGCAACCGTGCCTCATTTCCAGGATGCCAGTGCACCCCCTTCTCTGCTCACAGTACCAGGACAGCGCTTTAAGCACCTGGTTTCAAAATCCACTCACATAGTCAGCTCGGAGAAATCAGACTTTTGTGGTCTAGTCCCTCACTTCAATGCAGGTGAAATTTTGATCTGTTGCTTGATCCCCTGTTAGGAATAAAATTAAAAAAAAAAAAAAGTCCTGATACTGTCCTTTCATGTATCTGCTGCAGTAAGAAGCAGCTGCAGAGGTTTTTTTTTTTGACGCCTCTATTGTTTCAAGCTATTGCTATACATTGTACATTGCATTAAATGCCTTTGAGGTCTGCACATGGTAGTGCTCTTGTCTCTTTATCTGGGAAATCACCCCCAGAAGTACAGACGTAGTGTGCAGGGAACCCAACCCATGCCAAGCACAGCTGCTGTGTGGCCTGGACATTTCTTCTGATGGCCAAATAGTCAAATTCCCTTCTTCCACCTAAACACAATTCAAGGCAGGGTAGGAAGAAAAAGATACGCCTGCTGGCCTGACTGTCAGGCCAGTAGTCTGGATCTTCAGAGTTCAGATGGATATTGGTCTTCTCTGTAGTCATCTTCAAGTTACTTTCACTCGGTTCATACTGTAGCTCTTTACCTATCCTATGAATAATCTATGAGCGTATACACTGCTTTTAGTCATGGCCACAGTCTGCTAAATATACGCCAAAGAGCAGCCTAGTCCACTGAAATCAATATGATTGCTAGGCTGTAAAGAAGGTCGGAGAAAAATAAAGGGGATAGAAGTCCCCCTTCAAGGTGTTCCCACTGCCTGTCAGCTGGTTTGGTTTCATTCTCTTCCCTCCCTTGCATGTTTTTTAAATAGTTATGACTGAAGGACATAGCTGAGCTCCTTCCCTCCCAATGCCTTGCCTGGCAGAGAGGAGAGGGACAGAGCTCAGCCTAGCAAGCTGCCAAGTGTTCTGGCCCTCCATCAGCAAAGCACTTAAGCACATGCTTGTTTGTAAGTGTTTAAGCAGTGCCATTGACAGAAAGCCCATAGTACAGAGCCCTCAGGATCCTAATGAAGGCTAAACGACACGTGTGAGATCTTAAAATGCCATTTTTTTTCTTCCCAGCAATGATGCAAGGATTGCCCAAATGAACAAACAAAACTGTCCTATTGAAAGGCTGCCCATCTGGCTCCTCTCCTAGGTGTGCTGGGGCAAACAATGCAGCTCATCTAGTTTGGGTTATATTTATACAAATATATAAAAACCCTATTATATTATATTATGCTACGTTATGTTAAGTGATATTATATTACATTATATTATTTTAATATATAAAGGGTGGTCCCTGTCTTCCTTATACCAGACAGTAACATACATTGAAGGGACAGCATGAAACCAACAACAGCAGCTCCAATTTCTTGCTGCCCTGCCATGAACAATTTCAGCCCAAACAGTGAAGTTCAGCAAAAGGCGTAGCAACCAAAACCAGCATTCTGGAAATGGTCAGGAAAGCGTAGTGGATGTCACTGCCACCTGTGCTGCCGCTGAGAAGAAAAGCTGGAAACACAACCACAGTCTGGGATGCATGTGCATCTAAGTGTTTCATAAATGTGCACAATTCCTGGGATACATTTCAGAGGAAAATGCATAGGGGCTGTGACGGGTTGCATGCTCTGGTAATTATTATGTCTGTGTGTGCTATGTATGCTGTATGATGAATAATGTGTCACAGATTCTGCAGGATAAACACTCTAAATTAGGCACATTTTCAGCTCAAAATAAGTGAAAGGTAAGCCAAACCACCCAAAATTCAAACCAAATGCAGGTCAGTGCTTTCCTATTGAGTAATCTTAAAAATAAATGTCATTTCTGTCATAAACTCTTGATGATTCATCCTTAACCTGGACTGTTTAATCTTGGATTTACTGACATTTTCCACCGTGGTGGGTTGACCCTGGCTGGAGACCAGGTGCCCACCAAAGCTGCTCTATCACTCCCCTCCTCAGCTGGCCAGGGGAGAGAAAATATAACAAAGGGCTCATGGGTCGAGATAAGGACAGGAGAGATCACTCACCAGTTACCATCACAGGCAAAACAGACTCAGCTTGGGGAAAATTAACTTAATTTATTGCCAATCAAATCAGAGTAGGATAATAAATCTTAAAACACCTTCCCCCCATCCCTCCTTCCTTCCTGGGCTTAACGCCGCTCCTGCTTTTCTCCACCTTCTCCCCCCCAGTGGCGCAGGGGGACGGGGAATGGGGGTTGTGGTCAGTTCATCACACGTTATCTCTGCTGCTTCATCCTCTTCAGGGGCAGGACCTCTCACACTCTTCCCCTGCTCCAGCGTGGGGTCCCTCCCATGGGAGACAGCCCTCCATGAACTGCTCCAGCGTGGGTCCTTCCCACGGGCTGCAGTCCTTCAGGCACAGACTGCTCCAGCGTGGGTCCCCCACGGGGTCACAAGTCCTGCCAGAAAACCTGCTCCAGCGTGGGCTTCCCACAGGGTCACAGCCTCCTTGGGGCATCCCCCTGCTCCGGCGTGGGGTCCTCTCTCCCCGGGCTGCAGGTGGAGATCTGCTCCACCGTGGACCTCCCTGGGCTGCAGGGGGACAGCCTGCCTCACCATGGTCTTCATCACCACGGGCTGCAGGGGAATCTCTGCTCCGGCGCCTGGAGCATCTCCTGCCCTCCTTCTGCACTGACCTGGGGGTCTCTCACATATTCTCACTCCTCTCCTGGCTGCGATTGTGCAGCTTTTTTCCTTTCTTAAATCTGCTCCCCAGAGGCGCTACCACCATCACTGCTGGGCTCAGCCTTGGCCAGCGGCGGGTCCGTCTTGGAGCCGGCTGGCATTGGCTCTGTCGGACATGGGGGAAGCTTCCAGCAGTTCCTCACAGAAGGCACCCCTGTAACTGCCCCCACTACCAAAACCTTGCCACATAAACCCAGTACATCCACAGTGGCCTTTGTCTGGTTGTGGCTAGGTCAACAATGCCTGTTTTCCTTGAAATTATTTGTTAAACTATTGACTAGACCCTATCTTCCCTGTGACCAAATTCATTAGACGCCAATTTATCTAAGCAGACCAGCTTTCAGTGGTAATGGAACTAACTCCAGTTCAGAGAAATATACCCCCTCTTTTCCTGAAGTTAATGATTTTCTTCTCAGATCAATGTATGGTTTATTGAACTCTCTGCTCTGAGAGCAAGTCAAGTTCCTTATTGCTTAAGCAGGAAGTTATTTATTTCATGACTGATAAGACTAAGCCTCGACTCATTTGACTCAAAAAATACAGTGTTCCTGTAGTGTTATAGTTAATGGTTGGGTGGGAAGAAATCGGAAATTTCTCCCGCAAATCCATCCTGGAGTCTCCATCAATCTAAATACACAAGCCATCAGCAATGGCCACCTAAACCTAAACCACCCAACTACGAGCCAGAGACCACGCTACTGGTCTCCTTTACCTGTGCCCTCTTACAGCCCAGACACATCGGTGCGCTCCAACGTCTGCCTACCCCCCAGCACGCCCCAGGTCGGGGGTGCAAGGGGCCGGCTTCACTTCAGAGGGATGTAGAGAACAGCAGGGAGAAGTTAGGACAGAAGAGTGTAAATAGGTGAGTGAAAGCAAGTGGGTTGTTAACACCAGGCAGGTGAAAAGGGGATGGGGAGAACAATTACAGCACATTCCCACCGGAACCTGGAATAAACATGAGATTCCCCAGACTTGGTGCCCCTGTGCCAGATGATGTCAGAGAAACATCTATTTCACGCTCTCCTCGTGGTTAGTCGGCGCAGAAGGTCACGACTTGCAGCACTGTGGGTTGCTGTGTGATCCGAAGCGGTAAAGGCCAGGGCTGTGGATCCAGTGACTCCGTTCTGGCCATGAACCACCTGAAGAGCGTGTCAAAATTGCATTGTCTGAGAGTCAACAACATTGTCGATTGAGAATGTGAGGAAAAGCACAGAACAAGATCTGAGGTGTTTCCAGGAGAAGCAGCAGATGGGACTTTGGCCCATGTATGACTGCAGAAGACGTCAGCCTCCTTATACACACGTGAATTAGTCCCCTACCATAGACAGAGTCTTTCATGCAGTGGGCAGCGAGCTGGGCTTTCCAGATGGCCGGGAGCACTGTAAAATGCTGTTTATTTCACTGTAAAATGCTGCTTATCTCAACCAGCATCATTGCAGGTTTGATGCTCTGCTACATCCCAATCGTCAGCACAAAAGACGGCTTCTAGAGAGCTGCGTGGTGCCTGTGCACAGAGCAGGATCCATGTTTGATACCAGGAGACATTCCTTATTTATTTTTCTATATCACTTGCTGTCACATCCCAGTTTCTCAGGACGATGACTCAGGTTCACCGAGTCCCAGGTCAGGATTAAGGTGAGACGATAGCGGGGATCCTTTAACTCACAAAACTCAACTTTTATTCACTCACAACAAGAATTGGCATGAAACTACATTGGTAACCTGTGTAACGTGCTAACCATATGTCACCAAACATATACTACAAGCCTGGCTTATTTGGGGATCAGTTTGGGGAAGAAAATAAGGAGAGCCCTCCCGTTGAGTCATGAGGTTCAGAGTGGACCCCCTTTGCTTTCTAGACTCCTTCTCAGAGAGGAGCCCAGGGGCAGCTGGGTCCACTCCTAGTCCCAGACTTGGTCAATGGTTTATGTCTAAAGGGATGAAGTGTAGGGATTACGGGAAAAGAGAGAGAGAGAAAAGAGAAAGATTTCACCAGTCCTGGATCCAGCGCTGGTTCAGCCAGCCGAGGGGTCCAGTTCCGCTGGGCGCATGGGGCTTCAGTTTGTGTCCTTTTATCATCTCCTTGCCCATCCTTCGGATGGACAGTTGAACTCATTAGGCTAATTAGGTGTCATGCACGGTTTGTGCTTCCAGAACCTTCGGAAAATGGGTCTGTGTGCTTGGGGGGTGTTTGGGGAGTAACTTCTCCCTCCCTGCAGGCACGACCGTTGTTTGATCTTTGGCCATGCGTGGTGAGCTGCCCTGCTCCGCGTATCCAAACAGGGAACTGCGCACCCTCCGGCACGGCCTCCGCGCCCCGTTGCTGACCGGCTTCTCACCTGCGGTTTGTTGTTAAGCAGGTTCACTGTTATGCAGAACTTGCCCCACCACAATGTTTGAGACATTTGCTCTTTCAGTCTCTCACACTTGCAGCCTCTTTGTACAATGTGTTTTCACTTACATAGATTCCTTCTTTTCCATATGCCGAAATGCTATTTACAAAAGCTGTTTTATCCATCCCTGGAAATCAGCCAGTGTCAGCACTGGGAACCAGAGAGAAGATCCTCAAGTCCTACCCCAGAACCATCGCTGGACCACACCATGTCTGACAGGAACCCCAGCTCAATAAACCTGACATTAAAGTCTCCATGTCTTAATAAAATATTATATTAATAAAATATTAGCTGAACATCTAAGAGGTGCTAGAATACTTATCATATCAATACGAAAGCAACAGGGCAGGCTTCCTCTCATCCCCTGTGAAACGCAGCGCTTGCAGACACAGCACTGGGACTCTGGGCAATTGCTTTTCCTTCCTTCTGCTTCCCACGCTGGCTTCCTTCCCAGCCTACATCTTCACCTAGAAATGGCGGCTTTTTACCTACACACTCTGTTCTGCCCACAGGTGAGCATAGCAAAGAAATAGTTTTCACATGGTGAGGTAGGAAGAGAGGAAGAACAAGATGGGAAAGTGAAGTGCATGGAAAGCAATTAGCAGAGAGCTGGGAGTCTGGCCAGGGAAGAGGCCAGTTCTTTTACAAAGACTTTCTGAGGGAAATTGGTTTTGTTGGTTGTATTTTCTAGAGTACTAAGTAAATGAAAGACAGGATTTCCAGTGCATTCTTTCAGTTATTCTTGCCTAACATAGGTTGAAAAATCAATGCTTTTACAGCCAACAAAGGATGTCTGTAGTCTAGGGAATCTTCAGGGTGTCACTAGCGTGATGCCCGTGGTTACACCATTCCCTCACTGCTGTGAAACGTGGTGCTACTGGACAATGTGAGGAAAAAACTGCGCGTATACAGTATGGCAAAATTCTACCCATGTACCACAGGTTTTAGAAAGTTTTTATGCTTGCGTTTTAGGCCTGATGCTATTCCAACTGAACGCAAAGCAGTATTCCCACAAAGCTCCACATGAGAAAGGCTTGGCCCTAGATATCAGTGTTCTTAAAAATGAATTCTTATCGATGAGGGAGAGACAAGGCTATGTGTACACTTTCCTTCCGCCATCCTGTTTCCAGAGCTGAAATTCCACCGTAGTCTTCGTAGCTGAAGCAACAAGCACCTTCCTTCACGTCGGTGTCATTTGCAATGAAGGATGTTCTGCCCAGACTGAAGTGAGAGCAACAGCTTTTAGGCACGTTAAAGCGAGCAGCAAATCTCCAAGACCCCCTTGAGGTTATTGGAAGACTATCTGAGACGGAGCCCATGAAGTGTGGCGTTCCAGCATGAATAAACCACTGCAAAGGAGAGGAAGGAAAATGAAGTGAGAAAGCGAGGAAGAGAGCATGAGTGCGAGAAAGCTTAGGAGCCATGGTGGCAAAAACCAGACTGTCAGCAAAGGGGATGTTTACAGCCTTGAAGTTAGGATTCAAAGAGCAAGCGCCTGGCATGAGTCTGCACTACAGCCCCTCAAAGCAGGGTAAGGCTGAGAATACAAAACCTGGGGCCAGTTTTTGGGATATATGAGAACTGGAGACTTCCTACTTGTGCTCCCGGCCATACAGCTGTTGAGTTACAAACAGGTCAATGTGCAAAAGGACCCTAAACCGAGTGCCAACGTATGCTCTAAAATCACGGCACTTAGAAGAAAAGCATTGGCAAATCTTTTTTTTTTTTTGCCAGTAAAAAGAAAGGAACTGAGAGAGAGAGAAATATGCATTACATCCAAATATCAAAGCACATTAATTTCTCTATAGGGGTGCTTGTGATTGCTCCATAATTAGAAGCTGAAAAACATCTTATGCTTATGAGGAATGCATGTGTATCCTTCCCGAAGTCATAGCACTTACATTGAGGATAAACATTTTTTAGAGAATTTACAGACTGATCCAATAATCAGCTCTAGTTAAGCGGTTCCTTTGAGAAAATTCACATTGTACCAAACGCTTTGTAATACTGACGGTGTTTTAATGATATTTTTATTTTGTACTGGAAAAAACTTATCCTCTAACAAAAATTAAAACCGTTCAGCTTCAGGGGATTCTGTGGAAAAAGTGACACGCTTTCAAAATGCCTCCCACCTCCTGCTGCGATGGAAACACGAGCCAACCCAAGCTGGCCCTTCTCCGTTGCCTGTGCCCGCGCGTTGACTTACAGCCGCGCAGAGACCCAGCGATGCTCAGTCTGAAACACATTCACGCCGTTGAGAACAGGGGTGGGATCTGGGAACATTTTCCATCTTCTGCAGGAGCGGACGAGAGGTCCCACCTGCGTGTACATGGCGGTGAAGAGCTGTCGGAGGTTTCGGGTGGTGGTAGGAGAGAGCTGAGGCAACTGCCAGAGACAAGGCTTTGATGAAGTTCAAGTGGGAAAAGAGACATTTGACATTTCTGTCTCCTCAGGCTTTTTCTGAACAGCCTTTTCCCTTACAAGGATGTGATGAAGTGTCCCTAGAAGGGTATTTCGGGACCGCACCCTCAGCGCTCGGACCGTGCTGCAATTTCAGTCAGCGACAACCTGTCGAGAGCACGGAAGGGGTGTTAACTGCCTTTGTGAGCTGCAGCTTCTATTTCTACAGGCACAGCTAATAGCCAAATCACTGAGCCTCCACTGAGGAAAAGAAAAAATGAAACAGAAGGAAAACATCAGGGGATATAAACAGAGACATTTAGTTCCAAGTCAGCCCCAATCTGCAGTCCAGAAACAACAATGAAGAAGCAAACTAATGCCTGGAGGAAGAAAGAATTAGCAAGAAACACATCCTTGACTAAACTTCCCAGCTTCACATCTGCGACTACAGAGCTGGAAAGGTGAAGGGCAGTTTTGTGATTGCTCGGAGTAGGAATCGTGGCCCTGTGCTCAGACCCGTGATACTCGAGGTGTGCAGAAGGATTTATAAAACCAGCAATGGCAAAGATATGTAGAATGAAAGCAGGCAAAAAAAGACACCTGTAAGCTAGAAGTTGTAAGAAACAAAATGTAAAGGGCCCATCTGGGAAACAGCTAAACGAATGCGGTATTTGTGCTACCTCAGTATGCTCTGCAGCCAATATTTAATAAATGGGAGCACGGAGGAGAGGACTGGTGGTTTTTACAAGAGACCAGCAGATTCAGTATCTGTTGGACACATACAGCATTGAACATCCGAAGGCAAGGTACATGAGGTAGATAAGGGGTCAGGCAGTATTTATATGACAAATAAGTGAAGTTTCCCAGTTGTGACCAATTACTTCTGACCAAAAAAGCAGGCAGCCTCATCTTCAGGCTGTGGACACTTCCCTGTGCTTCAGGCAGAGCGAAGCTCCCCCCAGGTGAGCGTGTGGCTTTTGCTCAGCAGGCTGCACCGCAAACCGACGCTCCCCAAAACCAGCCTTTGAAGGAAAAGCATTTAATGAGTGGGAAGTGGATGGGTCTGCGGACTCTCTAATGGTATAAATGTTATTGGAAAAGCCATTCCATGACACAACGTTCATCAGAGATCCAAGCCGAGGCAGCAGACGGAGAACGTGCTGGCAGCAGGCAGAGGAGGAGCAGAGCTAAGCTTTGGGTCTCAGGGAGAGTTGGTCCCTGGACAAGGCTCCTGACGGGTAGAGAGGTGACCACAACCCACCGGCGATGGAGACACAGACAAGTTTGTTTTGGCCAAAGCCACTGATGATTGACAAGCTCTGCTCAACCTGAGCAGCCTATTCTGTGCCCCGGCTGGTGACAGATCTGAAGTGCCATCTCCTCCTGGCAACGTGAAGTGGCATAAGCCCTTATTTTAGAGAAGCATTGTACCAGAGGTGTACCTACCTGTGTCTGGAGGGGTTCAGACAGAGGCTAAAGCCATAAAATCATTTTGCAAGGGACCCGCTGTCGACTATAATGTTATAGCTCTGGTTGCTTACCTCACAGCTCTGCCAGTTTTTATAAAGGCTACCAAAGGACTCATCTAATTTTAGTTTTTTAAATGCCGGTGTCTTGGCTAAGCCAGTTGTGTAGGATCCTCCGAGGTGGCACAACAAGGAGAAATAAGCACCGGCAGCGGGGTAACTCACCCTGCCCTAGGACAGGTGAGCTGACTCCCCCTGGAAGCCCTCCTCTCTGTGGACAGCCCGGCTTCGATGCCGCTGCCGTCAGCTAAAACCGACTTCAATCAACTGGTCCCACAGACCAACCTACACCTCCAGACAGCTGCTCGACCGGTTTCATGCAACATCCAGCAAGACACGCCTGCTAGGTCAGAATCTGGTCCCCTCCGCAGAGTGCCCGGTACGCGGCCCCTCTCCCACGGTGTCCCGTAAGCGGAGGGCAGAGCAGACGGGCCCGAGGCCTCGGCGGCCGCCCTCGCCGCGCTGCACGGTTACAACGGCGTGTCCCGAGGCCGTTGCGCGGCACCAGCTGGAGACGCTTGTTAATGAGACCACCCGCGCACCGAGAGTGACAAGCGTGACCTTTGGAAATTCAGATTAGGCTTGGCACACGTGTCTTCCAAACGAGGGCTGCGGCTGCCGTTCAGGGAGTCACGCACGCGGGTACGGGGTATGTCTCCCCCGCAGGCCCGCTGCTCGTTTTACACGTGCCGTGACCCAGCCGCCTCCCCGCCACGGCAGCGCACCCTTCGCTCCGCGTGTGTCCGCGCGTGTCGGACCCGCGCTCGGCTGGGGCTCTGCCACGCGGCGTGCTCCGGCCTCCTAACGTCACCCTACCCACTCGCCTGAGAACGTGAAAGCAAACGACGTGCCGGTGCCCCGGCTCACGCACGGCAATTCTGCAGGTCCCGGCAACTAAGTTCCAGCCTCCCCACCCATCTGCTCTTCCCTGTACATCAGCTTGGTTGTTCAAATACACCTCGCTCGGGTCCAGCCCTCTATTTTCACCCAGACAACTCTAGCTCTTCCCTTATTTGCCTTTTTCCTTTTCCCCTTGCCTCACCGAGGTGCGTGCCAGCTCTTGCTCACCACTGCTATTAAGTCCACTGTAAGGGACTGTGGTTTATGGGGAGAGAAGGGAGAGCAAAAGGAAAAAGACCTAGGCCATGCTATGGAAAGGTTATGCGAGTTTGGGGGAAAACCAATTCTCTACCAGATGACAGGTCTAACTCCTCCTTAAAATGCTGCCCCTGTTAGGAGAGGTTTCACCGAATTGTCCCTCTGTTGCTGTGGAGGAGGTAAAAAACCCCCCTCTCAAAATAGAGTGCAGAGCCTTAAGCCCAGCAACAGGCTTCCGAGCCTGGACTTATGAGCATCTGAGTCTATTATCCAATAGTTTGATCAGAGAAAAACCTGGGAAGAATGTGGCACAGAACTTGTATTGTTGTTATGGGATTTCTGGGCTGTGGAGAAAGTCTGCATGCAGTGAGATGGGTTTAAGTCTGATTGAGAGTCAAAATCTTACCATTTGCCTTAGTTTCTCCTTTTCCTTTCCCTTCCTCCTTACCTGATTCACACTGTATTTCCAGGGAAGTATGTGGAAAATTAAACAAACTAAGAAAATTTAAACTGACTTATTGATGGCGACTCTGAATACTTCAGTAACAAAACAAGCAAGACAAAGTATTATGAATACAGACCAGACAAAAAATGTACATATACTGCTCTCTTAGCACCTTTGTCACGCTATTAGAATAACACTGAGTTAGGTTTTTACCACAGCTGAATTATTGTGTTGGGCCGTCTGAATCAGAAATCCCAGGAAAAGTGGAAAGGGCCTTTGTGGAACTTTAGGTACCACCCGTTCATAGGCTGGTGACAAAAAGCAGCAGGTCTGCTCTTAGAAACCTGCACCTCCGTGTCCAGCATCCTGCCAGTGCCCATCTAGGCTTTCTCCCATTCCGGGCTGCTGATGCTTGAGTTTTTCAGTTGTTGGTGTTTGGGTTTTTTTTAATTATGCAGAGAAAAATGCAAGATGGCCAAACCTTCACTAGATGCTTCAACAACTGCTCAGTCAGTAAACGGTAACTTACTGGGATAGTTGGGATTCAACAGTATTGGGTGATGATGGCAGTATCTGCCGGGGTGGGTTGGTGTTATATACCCATAGTCCAACCAACTGCTGTACTCCTGCCATGGGACTGTACCCCTCACACTCTGCAGTCACACGACTTTCTGTAGGCCCCATCGAGGGTTTTAATGCAATTTAGGAACTCTGTTTTCTCAGAGCTAACTATTATTGAGGCAGAAAATCCCCAAATTAAATATGCAGCTAGTGATGCATACATACCAATTTTGAATGTAACAGGCAAACAAAACCCCCAAAGGGAAATCAGGATTGCAGGTTTAGCAAAAAGCATAATTTGACCTTCATATCGGTAGTTTCCACTAATCATAGGAAAAACTACAGTCTTACCCACCCCACAAGTCTCCTTTAGCAGAGTAACACCACTTGCACGTGCCAGCGTGGTTGGCCCCAAGCCCGCAGAGCCCAAGTTAGGCAGCTTGCGGGCTGGACTCAGTTTGGCCTCCATCGGCTGCATGTTTGGGGAGAGGATGATGCTTGGGGCAGGCATCTCGCAATGTTTCACGAAAGGTCTTTTACTGCTGCAGAAGGTGGGGAGGTGCTGCCGGCCGTCCCCTCTCGGCAGGGCAGGGCAGGGCAGTCCCATCGTTCTGAGCCAGGCAGGTCGATGGTGAGGGATGCTGCAGCAAAAGATGGGACTGGTATCTGCTGAGTTCAACCGCATCTCGTCTTCTTGGCTAGCTCAAGAACAGGAGAGGGCCAGTCATCTCCAGCGCAATGCCTTCCTCAGTGCAGCAATACAACCCCCAAAGGCAGGAAGGCTCGTAAGAGGCTGCTGGACAGAGAGGTCAGCCCAGGCTGGAAGGGGCAGGAGTATGAAAATGCCTCAGCTGAACATCCTGGCAGGGCAAAACCGCTTCTGAAGAAGGCTACAAAAATAATAGACTTTTTACCAACCTGTCCCATAGATCAACTCCAACAGCAATACAACACCCTTGCCAAGCGCAGCAAACGATGTCAAACAAGGATGGCAGACGTGCCCACGGACACACAGGGGCCGGGACAGAGGTATCCCCTGTAGGACAGCCCTGCATGGAAGGTGTGCGTTTAGGAATGCTGTTTTCACCAGTAAAGTTTACGGTAAGTATTTACCAGGCTAATTGTCTCATAGGTTTGTCAGCAATCATAAGAAACAGGATAAATACCATGCAAGTCTGCAGTAATGGCTTCTCCCATCGTTGGCAGTAAGTTTGAGTTTTCACTTAGAGAGTACAGTAATGCTTACACAATAAAAACGACAACAGAAAGGTGAAGGACAAGGTAAACATAGCATTCATAAGAATGATAAAATTAAGAGATGGCTTTCCGTATGTTTTTATTTATTTTACATTTTTATTTCTCTTCCCAAGTCCAAAGGATCTTCCAGCAAAAGCCCAGGTCCGAATTATTTAGGATTTGGGGTATAAAGAAGCTGTTTGTTTGGAGAATATTCGGACTTCAGTGGGATTTTGAGCACCAGCACTTCTGCAAAACCAGGGCAAGACACAATGTTATTGATAACTCTATCTGGATGCTTGAATTTTGAAGGACATATTTGCAGTAGACATAAGGTAGTGCCACCTCTGTGAACCAGACACGGCATGAGCTCGTACCAGTGTCGCCTGTCACCTTAATGGCGAGCGCTAGTGCTGGAGGGTGTGCGCCGGTGATGACTGGATTCCACTTTGCACGGGAAGGTCTGTGTCACAGAAAAAATGGCTCCTGATGCAGTGTTAAAGTAATGTGTTGCTTATCTTAAGAATAATAAATAACACAGCTTGTAAGCTGCTTTTTCTTATATCTTAGAGACATTTTAACCCTATTTGGTCAAGATATCAGAGATATGATAACGCATGTTTTAAGGAATGGATGCAGATAAGTATTTTTGAAAGCACTCAGATGAAAGTTGTCAGTGGCTGATTTTAAGCATGTGAAGCTGCTTTCCAGTCTGAACTTTTCCTCACACAAGTCAACACATACCACCCATCCTCCCAAAGCCAACAAAACGCATTCTGAGTACATCCCAGGATTAAGAGAGTAGGTATAACTGGGCAATAACATCATCGGCATTTGCTATTTTCCTTCTTTGAGAAACAACGGAATCCTCCCTCGTAACCAGCACAGCCAGAAGGGCCACCGTGTTTTGCCTATGTGCACGGTCCCCCCCCATGTTCCCCGGGCAGAGGCTGTTCTTGGGGCTCAGGAAGGCTCAGCCCTGCGGGAGCAGAGCCTGCACTCGAGCTTAACCCTGCAGCACAGGTAATGCCGGTTTTAGCACAGGTAACGGCTGCGGGAGTCGGCGATGAGAGTCCCAGCCCTCTGCATGTCTGACCCCCATGTTAATGTCGAGGAAGAGGCACTGGGAGGGAATAGAGGCGTCGGAACTGAAAGGATAAAAACCCCTAAGCGACCCAAGCCAGGTTGATCGCTGCAAAATCTCTCACCGGCCATGCCCGTGAACTTTGACATGTGCCAACACGAGCTTATTCAAACGGGCTGGATCCACTTTCTTGGGAGTATGAGCAAAAAAAAGTATGCCTCCCTCCTCCTCGGATGACTTCACGCGGTAGGATGCAGAGTGCTGCTATAGCAGGACTAAAGGCAATCAGAGGGGACCACTTTAAATGCTCTCTTACTTCCTTAATCAGAGCAGTGCTTGACTTTCTCTAGAGAAAAAGATTTTAAGTGATGTCTACAATTTGTTCAAGCACTAACATCCTGTACCCGAGCAGAAAGCACTTCTCAAGAATACGTTACCAAGACACAGAGAACCCCAGAGAGACGATACACACGTCTGTCGCCACCACAGGAGGTAGGAAATCAGGCAGGGCAGATGATGGCACAGCCTGCATTTAAAAAGGAGGGATATGGGTTGCTGAAGAAAGCATTAAGGCATTTCAAGAAAAGGATAAAATTTACAGAGTTTTCCTTCAAGGAGTGAAAGCTCCAAAAGGATATGGATATAGTAGGCAAACCGCAACTTGTGGCAAAGTTCTGGGTAAGAGAAGAATTCTGAACTCCAGGTGGTGAAGAAGAAAGGGGAAGGGAAATCAAACTACAAAAAAAAAACAACAGAAAAAGGGAAATCAAACTACAAAAAAAAAACAACAGAAAAAGGGAAATAGGATAACAAAAGATAACCCTTACAAAAAAAAAAGAGCACCTGAGCTGTAAGGGAATACAAAATAACAGCGCTCTCTCAAGGCCTAGGGGTTTTGAGAGGATTTGTGGGTTGCAGTGTGCACACTATCTTGTACATGCTGCACGCAAAAAATGGGAAGACCACTACAAATGCATACTCTGCAGCTATTGTCATGCCTAAAAACCACACCGGGCTTTAGTGCCAGCAGCACAGCTACACCTAGAATGGGAAAATGCAAATGGGCCATCAAAGATGGTTCATTACATGCTGCTTGCCTGTCCTATCTTTATTACAGTATCTCTTTATTCTTCACAGATGAATATGTTCAAAAGAATGAAATTTAAATGTTACATTCAAACCTTGGGTGAGATTTGGCAAAAAGCATGTATTGCTCCTCCAGAAATATACAGTAATGCTAAACATTGGGTTTTGTGCCTTTTCTTGGTACTCTTTTAGTTGATTTTAGTAGACAGATTAGCAGCTGACAGATTACCTGGAACAGTTTTCCTTGTAGCATATAGATTTAAGAACTCCAGTAGGGAACTGCTCATTATCAATATTTGCAAGGGTTGCAATTTCAACGTATGATTTTTTCATTAATATTTTGTAACGTATTGCACTACTTCCATATTACTTTTAAATCACCACCAAAAGTGACAACTTTAATTAGATTTTCTAAATATGCAGGAGACAGAGGGAGGCATTTGGGAGCCAAGCACATAATTATATCTTTTCCACATCAGGCTCCAGGTGATCAATCTAAATCAATCCATGCCAGCAAACGGAACAAGACTTTACACGTAACTCAACACTCGTGCAACTATTGAAGTATGGCATACGCACTGTTTTATCCTCAGTGAACTGTACTTGGATGTGTAATTATTCAGGGAGTACTGATAGGGTGAAACTCCTGTGGAGAATGAAATGATCTCCCGAGTGAAGCTGGTATTTCCCCTTACTGTAAAACATGAGCATTTGACAGGTTACATGCTTCGGAGTTTATACAAGTGAAGGCTGGCCCAAGTCTGTGAAAGCCAGCAGAACCCTCCTGGGATCCTGTGCAAAAATCTCAAAAACTCAACACCAAAACAAAGAGCTACCACAAATGCCATCCCAGAACTACATACAGCTCTTTCACTTTCTCCCCTCTGGTAGCTGCAGCTGTGTGCACATTACAAGGATCCTATTTCAGGGCCACAGCTGAGTCTCTCTGGAAAGGAATGAGAGAACAAAAAGTCAGTGGGCATTGCAAGCGGAAGCAAAACTCACGAGGAGGGGAAACTACCAATGAAAGTGTTGGGGAATAACTGCTCCTAAGGGCACAAGTATCAGTCTGAAGAGGGTCACAGAACAGAGCTTAGGCTGTTGGACTGGCTTCAAAGAACCATTGGCTCAGAAATGACAGTCTTAATCTGATGTTTGTGCTTCCCAATTCCACGAGAAAAGAACCCAAAGTCATTATTCTCCAGGTGTACCTTTTGGTATTGTATTTCAATGTAATCAATGACACCCAAGCATCTTATCATATGAAGTAATGCACATGGCTGAAACCCCTATAAGCAGCTACGAGAAACAAGCAGCAGTTATACATACTGAAGGATTCAAGGGGATGCCACAACAGGACTGTCATGGCACCCATTTAGAGAGACACTGAAAAGCTTGGCATTGTAGTACGGATAATGGACTGAGATGTCATTCATCTCCCAGAACTGTAAAAACAAACCCCTTTAATCCTCTTTTCCCAAGGAGTGTTTGAATTGCTGCAGGATGAACCTATTTTCTCTTAGAGCTGTAAAATTACTACAATTCCTATATTTTGCAACAACATTAGGTGTTGAAAAAGGAAGCATCCTCTTTTGCCTTATCTGTGGTTAAGTGGTATGCTTTCAAGGGCAACTTTTATGAATTACCAGTATCTATGAACAACAAAAGGATAAGGATTGTGATAGTCTAGAAAACATTCTTTGCAATAGTTTAAGTGCAGTGAGAAAAGCATGCATTTGCCTCATTAGGATAAGGAACCCAGCTCTACATATTTCCAAAGCAAGCATTTATTCTTTCACATTATTTTTCAAACTGGACAAAAGAATTCAGTACAGGGTTTTTTCCAGAGGAAAAAAAAAGTTGACAGTTGCAGTAAAGTATTATCTAAAATGACATTTCATTCTTGTGTCTCCTAAAATACATCTATTTCTCTCAAAACAATATTAATCAATTAGCAAAAGAAAATGGACATCAAAATATTTTGATAGCTTGAAGTACCATGTTCTCTCACTGACTGCATACAAGTCACTCCCTGAAACACACAAACTTTTATCATAAGAAACTTCTATCTTTTCCCTTTACCCACTGCATCTTTTCTTAGACTGAATTACTGACGAAAGTGCAACTTACTTCATAAAATGTTCAGACATATTCAGAATGTCTGCAGCATGCAGCCAAGAATCTGCAGTAGCTGCCTGCAAGCGATTTACTACAAACAAACATGTTCTCTACATCTAGTACATGCAGTTGGCTGACATCCCTAAAACAATTATTCAGTTATTCCAGAACATTCTGAAATATGGTCTGTACAACCTTGCAGAATAACATGGTTTGCCAAGGATGCTGCTGATACTGTCAGTATTCTTCAAGGCAAAGGGCTAGAAAGCAGTGTTGGGAATTTTAGCTTGTAACTGCAAATAATAGGCTTTTTCCCCCCTTTTCTTCTTCTTCTAATCGCAAATCTAAATTAAACAACTTATTTCAGATACCTGCTGCCTCTCCACTTCTTGCCCAGCACTGGGCATAATGTTCAGTCTTGCCTAACCCAGCTGCTGCTTCCTTTTGCATGACCAGCCCAGCTGATCCAGACTCTACATGTCACTTACCGATACTGATTTCTTGGGAGGCTGTAGGCTTGAACCTGAAAGCGTCTCACAGGAGCACAAATACAGGGATGGAAAAAGTATGCTGCAAAAAGTAGGCCTATCATACAGAAAAATGACAGGATGGTTTTGTGCCCTGTAAGAGTCTAAACCCAGTAAAGTGGAGAGCGTTCCTTCATTTGCAGACACAGTCAATGATTCACCCCAGATTCCTACCAGAAGCCCATGATAATTAGTCACAAGCCATTCTCACCCTGCATGTGGCACAGATTCTGTAGCTACTAGCACCAGTGAGATTAGTTTTGACACAAATTAGGGTTACAAAATTTGTTAGTCTTGATGCAAATTTTGATTTTGACATAAGCCGCATTTTTCACTTTTGCTTAAGAAAGCAGCAAACTACAAGCAGTCATTTTAGCACTCAGTTTTCTAAAAATCTCAAGAAATATCAGAAAACATTTTGCTGTAAAAAAGATTATTTGCTGTTGTGGAACAAAGAAGAAGAAAACTATTGTCTTCTGATTCTTATGTATGAATCACTTCAGCTTTATTAGCAAACATTAAAATGTAAGAAATTAATACAAAAACCTAAAGATGCAATATTTTCTTTGCCATAAATTGCTACATACTCTTCAGTGACTGTAGGTGCTGTGATTATTCACTTAGTCTCTTAAGATACACTTTCTCTTTCAGCTGAAGAACAGATATTAAATCACTTTTTTCCTGTAAAGCACAATACTGTAAATGGATAATAGTAAAGAATAATAAATAGAAATGGTAGATAATAAATTTATTACTGCAAAATAACAAAACTAGATTTCCTTTCTAAAATTACTTTTATGACCTATCAGTACAGTAGACTTGGCAGGAGAATCCAGCTTGTATTTACATGTATCTGTTTCGAATGTACTCTCTGTACATGAGGAAGTCATCTTTTCCCAGGGGCTGCATGTTTCCTCTTCCAGCCTGAATGTGCGCATGAAAAATCTCTATTGATTTTCTATCAGCTCTTGGAGGCTGCACTTCGTAAATATTGTCTTGAGAAAAGGAGGAGATGGGTATTCTGGAAAAAAAAACCCCACAAACATGCAGAATATTTGGAACTTTAGGTAAAAATTTTCCACAGAAGAGTATTTCTTTTCCTTGAAATATATATGAGAGTCAATGAAAGGGCAACTTCCCACTAGATAATTCATTTACCTAGATTTTTATCACTACTGCAGACCTGACAAGACCCAGCTTTCCAAGTAGGGTAATTAGGTAAGTTGTCACTAATCACATTACAGAATACTTTCTCACTTCCCTCTGCTCTGTCCTCATTTCTTCACCCTTCCTCAGATCTGCTACGGTCAGTAAGTACCCAAGCTGAAACAGATCTGTGCCATGCATTATAGCAGATAATAGAAAAACTTTATAGAGCTATCCATTAGCAATCCAGTAGCAATTATAACAAGCAAGTGATTATACTCTGAACCAACATATAGAAAGGATTTATCAGATAAGAAATTTCCATCTAATTATCAGCAAACAGACAACTTACTAGTAGCAACAGCACTCTGTACATTGGGACTGATGATATTTTATGAAAATATTGTTTAAAATAGCTTCATATAATAAATACTATCTTTGAATCCTAATATTTAAACCTACTCATGAGAAATATATGATGTTTGAAAGTTTACAAGAACCTGAGTTTGTCAGACCTTTTCTAAGCACTACTGTCAATCAGACTCACTCATAAGGTAGAAGCTGGTCTTTTAACCGTAACTCTTGAAAACTGCATAGCCAGCAGGTCAAGGAAAGTCATTGTTTCCCTCTTTCAGGGCCTGAGAAACCATATCTGCAGCATTGTGCCCACTTCTGGGCTCTCCAGTACAAGGCAGACAATGAAATACTTGTACGAGTCCAGCAAAGGTCACCAAGATGATTAGAGAGCTGGAGCACATGGCATACAAATAGAGACTGCAAGCGCTGGATTTGTTCAGCCTGGAGAAGAGAAGCTAAAGGGGACCTTATTGCTATCTGCAACGACCTAATGGAAGGGTGTCTGTGTGGAGCCAGACTCTTCTGGGAGTGTGTGATAAAAAGACAAATTTCAAAAAGGGAATGCAAATTGCAACATGGGATATTCTGATTAGATACAAGGGAATTTTCCACTGTGAGGGTTGTCAATCACTGTTGTTGCTCAGAAAGGCTGTGGAACCATCCACCCTAAGGATATTCAACAGTCAAGTGTATGTAGCCCTGAGCAACCTCATCAAATCTGGTCCTCCTCTGAGCAAGGGACTGGATCACACAACTTCCAGGGTCCTTTCCAGTTTTTAATATTCTACGGTTCTAAGCCAAACTCTTCACTAGCAATGTGTTCTCCACAACCAACTGCACGATAGCAACAAAACTATTTATACTCAATACATAATAAATGAATAAACACTAAAAGTATCTTTGTAGTAAGTAATTTTCATTTTGAAGCACTTCAGCTATTGTGAAAGCTGCATTCATTTCCCAGCAATGTTTTAGTAACTTATAAAACACTCCCAGTGTTGAACAGTACAGATGTTTTACCTGTGTGATAGCAGATCAGTTTTGATTCCACAACAGAACATTCAATGACTAATACATTGCCATCTGAAGGTAACCTATGCATAACTTTTCCTTCTGTCAATACTATTTGATTTAGAGGAAATCAAAGTTTGAAATTAACTTCAAGAAAAAAACCTGACAGAACTATGATTACCTAGAACAGTGGATGCAATGCACCTATAAATGCTAAACAGGAGAAAAAAAAAATTTCTCAGTTATGAAAAAAACAACATACATGTTTTAAGAGTTCTCTAAATCATCAGTTTAATACATGTTTAGCCCATATTTCAGCTGGAGAAGCCGATTTAGTTTCTAGATAGCTATTAAAATACTGCTGCTGCTTTATAAATACTCTATATAATAAACAAAGCTGCCCAGGTATTCAGTACAACACAAAGATTTCAATTCTGAAAGACTCACTTTCCCACCACCACATACACTGAACACTTTTCTACATCAGATCATTACCTAGAGGTGGACCCAAAATGTCATGGGGCCCAGTAGCCTGTCTCATGGAGTAACTAGCAGCAATGTTTGAGGACAGATTATTAAAACAGAACAGGTACTGAACAATCCCTTCTCCAGTATATCCTCCCAGATTTCAGCAACCAGGATTTAGAATCTACCTGAAGCAAAATTTGAAACTGGACTACTCTTTCATGAAAACTGATTTCCATAGGTCTTCACTAGTTTTTCTAATATCTCTGAGACTTACAGAATCCTGCGGGAATAAGTTCCATTACTTAATTGTGTCTGATGTGACACTCCTTTCATTTGTTATCGTAGGCCTTGGTTGCTTGTAATTCTTACATTGGGAGAAATGGTGAACAGTCATTCTCTGTTTGCCTCCTCTACATCACTATCAGACAACCAAGTGTATTTCATCTCTCCTCACACACTAGTTATTTTCTGATCAACCTCATCACCTTGCCATTAATGCAGAGTTCCAAGGTCTACTCCATTCTCTTTGATAATGCAGTGAGGACCAAAATTGCATTTAATACCTGAGATTTTTTTCACTAGCTTTTCATTTGTTGTCTACTATTTTAGCTACTGAAGACAAATTTTCTAAATACTTTCCATAATAGCATATTGGAATAGTAGACAGTGCCAGGGGCTGAAAAAGTCACAATGCTATTGTTAAACATTGTATTAGTGTATGCACATATTTTGGGGCTCAAAACTTCTCAGGTAAGAAATTACAGCAGCAACTTACTGTCAAAGCTCACTATTTCCAAAAGCAAACATTGACCACCCAAATGCAATGAAGATTCAGATATTTGCAACGTTGCCATACTCCACAAAAGCCACAGTCATGACTCACTATCTGGGTGCTCTTGACAGAGACAGGAAGTTATTTTAATGTGAATAATCTCCGCTTTTAAAGGGAAAAAACAGGGGAGAACTGGAACACTTGAACAATGGCAGAGCTCTTCTATAAATGAAATGCAGTAATAATCTTCTAGTTGCATTATAAGTACAAACTAATGTTTGACACCGTTTCTAAACCATGATCTCTATTAAAACTGTGAAAAAATTTACTCCCCTTTTAGCCTTTTATTTTATTAAAACATGTTGGATTTTGGATGTTTCATCACGTGATGGTTCGTTAGTCTTATAAAATGACCGCAATGTATCATGCAGTATAGTATGCCTAATATTCCACTACAAGTGGAATATGGTATATAAAATAAAAAAGGTTTCCATATTAAAGTAATATTTTTCAATTTAATATTTAAATTTGTATTTTTCCATTTTACACAGCAATATATTCAAGTTGATTATACTTACACTGCAGTGATAGAATTACTTATACAGGTATACTATTGAATTTGAGACAATAAAATCATTGGTCACCCACTTTGGTTGCATACTTAAAACCAAGTTACATTTTACCAGGATGTAGACAGAATTTGCTAGGTTATGTCATAGAAACATTTGGCTATTCTAGAATTGGAGAAAAAAGCAAAGCTAAAGAGTTTGCAAGAAGTGAAGCCTTATTGCATAGAATATATTTTTATTTTTCCTTATTTTTAGACTGTGTTACAATTCCTGTTTAGGCTTCTTAGTCTTAGCATTCTGTGGCACTACAGTGGAATGTAAACAAATACTAAAAATGTGAGCAAGTTACCTGCCTGATGATCAGGATAAAATTTCCAAAATGCTTGCATTTTTATGCTTTTCTTAAACAACACAAAACTCATTTCAAAAGCATTGAAGCTCTTCTGAAGAGTCCAACCTCTGCTATTATGCTCTCCCTAAATCAGCATTTTATTTTACTTTTTGTTGGTAAACTGTATGAATAATACTATGGAAATCTATCATACTTAACCTTTTCTTTCTATTTTTTTCCCAACAGAGTGATAGTTTCTTCTCACTATCACTTCTTCTAGTTTATTACAAAACATTAAGGTGGGTGTTTTCAGAACTGGTACCAAACATTAGTCTATCTAACTTCATATCTAGATCCTTTAAAAGTAGATTGCTTTTCAAAACACCCATAGCTTCTGCAGATACTTATTTATCTAGTTTAAAGCATTC
The DNA here is from genome assembly GCF_964188355.1 of Buteo buteo. Classification (NCBI taxonomy): domain Eukaryota; kingdom Metazoa; phylum Chordata; class Aves; order Accipitriformes; family Accipitridae; genus Buteo; species Buteo buteo. Next base: position 25,739,236 of record NC_134185.1, read on the forward strand.
GAGCTGAGACTAGCAAAGGTATTTGACACTAGCACACTGTACTAAATTACCACTGTCACTAACACCAAAAGACGTCACTTATTCAAATGTACCTAGCCTGTCTAGTCCACTAGCAAGTGAACAATTAACTAAAAGAACAAAACAAAGCCATAACACTAATTTGATGCCTTCTCTATTTCTTGATTTGTTTCTAAGACATGACATTTCTGAAGCACTAATAAATCAAAAGTAATTTCCTTAGGCACAATGGAAGCTGGACAGCAAAGTGTATTTCATTTTGAGTATTTAGCAACTAAATCTCAATTTTCCACCTACTTGCTTCACTGTGATAAAAATATATTGAAAGAACCACATGTTCATGCATGCCAGTTTTGATTAATAACCCTGTATTAAGCTGTAACTATTTGTAGAGTGCTTGTATTATCCAGTCATTTAATTAAAGTAATTTCTCTAACACTATTCATGTAAAAATCTAATCTACTTAATAAGTTTAATATGTCACAATAGAGTCATGAAAGAGAGCACACTATTTATGACTTGGCTATCAGATCTCCCTAGAGACCTGTACCTCTATGGCCTCCCAAAGAAAATTACATAGATAGTAACATAAACACCATATCATTAAGGACTGCAGCCTTCACATGCAAAGTGCAATTATTTTCACCCCACTCGTGAGCAGGCTTCATGGTGTTATGGTTTCACCAAGAGTAGCATCATCTCTACAGTAAAAGAAGACACAGCTAAAATCTTCAGTTACAATGAGGATGGTCCATACTTTGAAGGAAAAGTGCACGGTGATGTGCTTAGCTCTCAGAAATATAGCAGTCACCAGAAAGCCACCGCATTTGTTTCAACATGGATTAGTTCTCCTCAAGTCTCTGAAGGATATCTAAAGGAGACAAAATGTACTCTGTTGCCTTGTTTGAATCCTAAGCAAATATATCTGACCTACAAAACTCTGGCAAACCCAGAGTTTATTTGGGTCCCCCCCCCAGATGGTATCCTTTAAATTGCTTGCTGTGCTCTTGAAAAAGCCTTCAACAGAATTTTCCTTCCTTAGGCACCAACACCTCCGTATAACAAAGTTTCAGTCACGTTCTCTGTGAGCGGAGAAGACTGAAAAACGGGAAACCTTCTCTGTCAAAATAGTACTACCAAACCAACCAGCAGCAAAACCTGGACTGCATCCAGGTCCCACAACAATCACCTGAAATTCCAACTGCATGTACAATTTCAAAGGTTAGAGAACGAAGAGACTCTTTACACAGATACACATCTAAATGAACATTTTACAATCTGAACTAGAAGCAGCTTCTCTACAGACAGAAGGAATATGAGAGAAGGTCAGAACATCTGATACAGAAAGGTGATCTCTGAGGAAAGATAAATCTTTTAAGTAGGGATGATTTATGCTGACCACAAACTAATTCAAAATTTAAAGACTGAACACACAAAGGAACCTAGGGGTAGTACAGAACAAAACAAAACACGTATCAAAAGAACTCACAAAAAAAAAAAAAAGAGGAGGAATATTGTGTTTCTTTTTGGAAAGAAAAAGCTTAGACCTACTTTTTCAGATAGGATTACTTGAGGAAGACAGGTCTCTTAAACTGATGAATAGAAATTTATCAATTCACAGACAAGACAGGGACAGACAGAAGAAGGGTCCTGAGAATTTTCATTTAAAAGTCTAAAAGTAGATGGGCTAAGGTGGCATATAGTTTAGTACTTTCTGGGTTTTGCTAGATACTGTTAATACTACAAAATTCCAAATTCAACAAAACCATAATAGACAATGTAGAAATAACTAGATTTACTGTCATATTTCACAGGATTTTGTTACAGTTATATTTTTAGCAGATATGATTTCAATGCTGCTGACATGAGGATCACAATGAGACTTCATAGCCAAAAGTGAGAAACACCAGCCCACTAACCCCAAAATAAAATTAAAAACCCCAAGCTTCAAGACACAGAACTTCTGAAGCATTTTAACAGTGAACACTGTACTAAAAGATACAATAGCTCTTCATTTAAAATTTGCAAAGAGGCAAATTTAATAACAGAACCTATTTTGACACATTAAAAAAAAAAGAATCTAAGACCAGTTACAAGACTCAAAATGTTTTTTTTCTAGTCTTGTAAGGCTACTGCATTATCTTTTTAACACATGACATACAGAAATGCTAAACCAGGCCAACAGCAGACACAGAAAAACTAAATTTTTATGTGTGGTGCAGTAACAAGGTCCCCGCCAAGTCAGAATTGTACTGAACTATTGTTTTATAGCTCAAAGTATTTTTTCAGGTTAGAAAAAAGCCCTTGGGTTTCGAAAAATAATGGCTAAATTTCATCATAATTGATGTATCATTGTGAAGGTATGCATGCCACTATCACAGCCTTTTTTTTTTTTACATCAATGGATAGTATGAAATTTGACATGTAGATTTTTTATTTAGGATTCAGTGTAGAGAGGGAGGAAATATAGATGACCCAGAGATCAAGTGTACTTCAGGTACTAAAAACATATTTATTATTTTTTTTAGTTTGAAACAGACATCTATAAATGAAAATTATGATCTAAATCAGTATGAGGCAGATAAATGCTAATAGTTTTATTGTTAAAATAATATTCAGCATCTCATTTGACAACTCTACCAAAAATGCTAGGCACGTGAGCTTTTTCTTCTGAAAAGCTCAGAGCTCAATATTGACAGAACAGATGAATGGGAAAAAGCTAGGTCTTCCTGTATACATGGGGATCTGAATCACAAGGAGTTAAAACCATTTTCCCCAGATCCCTGGAAAAAGCTCACGCTCTGCTCCCTGATCTGGCATAAGGGTGTTATACAAGATGACTGAGCCAATCTAACAAATTGCCACCAGCCACATAAGAAAGCTCTGCTGCGTTTGACCCAGTGGCTCTGTCTCATCTGTGCTGGCCCTAGTGATAACCGGGACCTTCACTGGTCTAAATAATCACATTAATCTACCAGGATACTATTTGCTTTTTTTGCTGAATTAGTTTGCTGCAGACTGATGAGCCGAACTGATTTATGGAGCACTGTAATAAGTAGCAGAGCTTGCACAAGTAACTGAAAAAGTACATGGTAAGGAAGGAGGGAAAGAGCAGGACCGCCCCCCCCTTTTGGTGGCAATGAGCTGTTAGAATTGGCTCAGCTATTTCGTTACCTTCTCCCATCAAATCTAGTCATGCTGTGACTTAAATCATAATACCAAACCATTTCACCTGCCAAACTTCAGCAGAGCATTTCATAAACCATCACAACATGGACTTACTTATTTCCTTCAGTCCCCAGCCAGCTCTCTTCAGGAGAGTCCTACAACTCTGATCATATGTACTATTGCTTTTCCCCAGACCCTTCCCAGTAGTATTCTTTTTGAGATGTGTGACTAAAAATGAACAGAGCATTCAAGCCCAAAATGACAAAATGATTCCTTTTATGTGGTGTTCATTCGTGATACTCTTTTGTCTTTTCTAGCTAACATGAAGTACCAAGTACTTTCAGGGAAAGTGCCCACAGTGACTTTAAAACCACTTGCCCAGAATATAAAATGAACATCCTCTCAGTAACAGGCAGCTTAGTCAAGCCATTTTGTAAGAGACAAGCACACAGACAGCACTAAAGCCATTCAGAATCCCAGTGAAGGGGCCATCTTTCACCTTCAGAGAGAAGAAAAAATCCAGGTAGTTTATAAACAGCCTGACCAGTAAATCTCAAGAGAACGCACACGGGCACTAAATGCTGGAGAATCACAGAAGTGCTTTGTTTAAAATACTGAGAGTCAGAAAGAGCAAAGATTCAAATTAAGTGAGGAAGACTAATCCTTAAAGCTATTTTTAGAATACCAGAACAGTGGATATATGTGAGTCAAAAAGAGAAATTAAAGTTATTGGAACACATCTGTGTTGGATCAGTTAACCCAAAGTGGCTAGTTATCCTCATCTCTGTTCTGAATCAAGAGCTAATAGTGAGCTACATACTTTTTCTTTTATTTAGAAGTATACAGAGGTTTAGATCATATATGCTTCTTAGTATACAGCTGTAAAGAATACGAGATCAGGACATCTCAAAGTAAAATGAATCCAAATAATCACCAAACAGGAAAGAATTTCACCCATCATAGAAGCAAAGATTTTTTAGTTAAGGAGAGAAGTAAGGTAGATGACTCCCTATTTAACACAGATATTTACATCTCCAAGGAGTTGAAGCTATGCTTATTTTAATTAAGAGGCATAGGTATCCTGTTTCCAAGAAAAGGAAGAAATAAAATGAGTTGTAGGTAAAAATACAGTGTCTATTCAGACCCTCTGGGAGATTTCAAAGGGGAGACTAAGGATAAAAAATTTGCTGACGACTAGATGCTGCTCTGACAAAGGGTTGTCTAGCAAGAAGGTGCTTTACGGAACTGCAGAATTTATTATTTTTTTTTTTTTAAAAGAAGGAAACCTGGACTGCCACCTTATCAGAAGACAGCAACTAGATAAGAGACCTTTGTGATTTAAGCTTAGTGTAAACAGATGACAATACAAACAATTTCTTGACCTATAATTTCCATGAATATTCATAACAATTCTCTGTTTTGTGAATAAACACTTTTATTGAAGTTTGTCTCAATTTCTGATGTGAAGCAACATACTGGGGTGCATATTTGAAGCAGAGAGCATGCAAAAAAAAGCACTGTACTGTGAAACTATCAACACACTTGAGAATGCAAGATAACTTGTAATTTCCAAAGTCGCTTGTTGACTAATAATGAACGCCTTTTGATTCAATGTTTCTACAGCAGTGTCAAGAAACTATTTAGATATTTTGCATGGGTTTAATGTAAAAAATAAATATACTTCACAATCTAAACATCCTTTATTAATTTACTTCTGCCTTTCAATATAAGGAACCCCCCAAGAACTCCTAGATGTGAATACACAGAAAGAGAAAAGTTCAATACCAACCTTTTCTTTAGTACAGTTACAAAGCAATGATAATGCCAGGTTTACAAATATAGAGCTATTTTTAATCTAATCCTCCAAGAAATAGACCTTATACTAACAAAGTCATATGGAAGTACTGAATGAACAAGAGAATTGCTCTAAACTGAGGCAACAGCTTTCAGAAGTAACTAGGGTTGTAAAGCACTTCATTAAAATTAGAAAATGTACTGCTCTTTTTACTTTTATATTTTAAAGTGGTATTATGTATTAAAAATACTCCAGTAGAGCATTTAATTAACAAAAATTGAAAATATAGAGTGCTCCATTGTTCACTGAAATTTGCTTGATTACTTTTACCTTGGTGAGAAAATAATGTATATAATGTGCATATACACAGAAACAACAGTAAAAAAGCTCATATACTACTTGTACATAGTTAGCTGGTAACTTGAAGATAGTTGCTACTCAGTTTGAGTTTTGATCAATACTTGGATGACAAGCAGAACCTAGGTAGTCTTGATTTGAAAAAAAATTACACATTTAACATCAAGGGAACTTTTGAAAACAAGGACTATATGATATATCTTTAAAGACAGCGTATGTTTTTAAAATCTTTAAGGAGAACATAGCCTTGGACCATGCTGCAGATATCACTCACTGAAGTGTTCTCCTGCTTGAGCATCATCAGTGCCCCACAAAACCAAACAGGAGAGTAGATACCTATGGATGAATTCAAGTTGGTGCACAAGCATTGTTGCTATATTGCACAGGCCACAACAGGCACAGGCACAGCACTCTTCTCCAGAAGTGCTGCAGTGAATCAAAACACTCAATTCCCTGTTCGGGAGGGAATCAAATTTCTCATACTCCTAGATGCAAGAAGTGCATTTGGGAAGCAACTGAGAGGATATTTTTCTACAGGATTATTTATACCACACCACAATGAGTACTATGGAACCAGGAACAGGTGCACTGTGTCAGCCAACAGTAATTACACTACAGTACTCAAAGTCTCCCTTTGCATACATGATAACAGATTGTGCTAAAAGTAGTCCAGCTCTATTTAGCTCTAAAATTCTACCCTTTTTTCCTTCATGGAATTTCTATGAACAAACCCAGGAACTTCAATATCCTTCCACATTCTCCACCCCTCTTCAGTATTATCTCACTGCATCACTGTAGTCCCTGTTCAAGTACACATTTTTTGTTCCTAATCTATACTTACAGTTTCTAAATTTAAGCCAGAAGCTTCTCTTCAGTATTTCTCCAATGCATATTCAAGTACATAAATATCACTAAATGACATTGTAAAAATGAGAAATATTTCTTTTTGTATTGGCTTTATGTATTTGATAAAAATGGCCACAAAGTTTAAGGTTGTGAGGTGTGGGGTTTTGTTTTTTTTGGTTTTTTTTGTTTGTTTTTTTTTTTTTAAGATCAAAAAAGGATCTAAGAAAAAGATTTTCTTGGAAAGTGTGGAAATGACAGCAACTAACCTAAGCCTAAATTACATCTCACTGCTGATGAGAAACCAAAGCTTTAGATTGAATACTTCATTTTACTATGAAAAGGACTGGGGTTTAGTTGCATTTGTATCTAGAAGGAACAACTGGAGAATCAAATTTGCTGGATTTTTTTTTCAATTTAAAATGCACCTAACATCAAATTAATACAAGTTAGCATAATTTTTCAATTTCTTCAAGTACTCCTTGAGAAACAAGGAAATATACAGTCCAACAAGTGCAAGATGTGCCTCAGCTGCTATTACTGAAAAGACTCTCTCTCGACCTACTCTTGAGTATAGTATGTTCATGTTATTTTATCTCTAAAAAGTTAGTATTCTCCAAGGAAATTCCTGATTCAGAGCAGCAATTCAAACTCAGCAAGAGAAAGCTTCCTTGTTTCAGAATTGAGCAACATGCCTTTGAAGAATGGCTACATTTATGACTTTTTTTGAAAGAACAATCTGTCACTGTCCAAACAGTATTTAAGTGTTTTTAAAAAGCTGCAGAACAAAAGCTGAAAAAAATTTTTAAGCTGTATAAAGATATACTTTCAGAAAAAAAAATTACCAACTATAAGATACCCTGTTTCCTCTCAGATCGGAACAGACAAGAACATTTGGTAGAACTGGCAGAGAAAGATGATCTACATGACTTCCAGAGGAGGAGTGACAGGAGGCACAGATTTGTGTGCTCTATGACTTTTACACTTCCACTAATTGGAAACACATGGAAATTACACTTGGGAAAGGAGAAAAATTAACATCTGACTACTGGAGTACTCTCTCCAGCACCTGGCTGCTCACCAGAAAAATAAAAATATAAAAATATCCCATTTGACCCCTCAAGACTCCTCAAATGTCCACTAAAACAAACACAGGGCACTCACAGCCTTCTCAGAAGAAATAATTTCAGATAACTGCACACTAAAGACTGAGTTGCAACTTTGAATGTTTTTTTAACGATGAATAAGCAGGTCTGCCAATCCCTTCAAACTATCTCTTTCAAAAGCTATCACAGCAAGAAGAAATTGCCTTTTAAACTCAGTAGCTTCAGCACTTTGTGTTGTGATAACTCATGACTGCTAAGAATTTTGAATACAAAAATCTTGGCACTACAAAAAAATTACAAAAAACCCCAAAACCACCACCACCAATAAAAAACCAACCAAAAACCAAACAACAAAACACAATGCACTTTTTTTTTTTTTAAATTACAAGGGAGAAGTAGGAACCTAATTCTTCATGCTATGCATTGAAACCCCCTATGCAGTGAAAGCAACAGAAGTATGACTCTCAAACAATTTAACATCAAATTTACCTGATGATTTTCAGGTCTAATGACAAAAGCAAAAAGAAATAGGCTAAAGGGAAAAAGAAAAAGAGTACTTACAAATTTATAACCCTATCCAAGTGGTGTTTTGAGCAAAATTGCTGGCTGCTCTTGTCTTGTTTATGCTGACTCTGTCCCAGCTGAACAAACCTGGGAAAAGCAGTAGATAGAATAAATCAAAGAAAGTAAAAGAACAATCCCCCCAAATTCAGCAAATGAAAGAAAATGACACAAAAAAATGAGTCTAAGCCATGTTACATCAGTTACTGATCATGAACTACCTCTCTGGTAAACAAGAGAGACTTTTAAAACTTTGCAGGGGGTGCATATGAGAACTCAGCAGCTTATTTTAGCTTGAAAATGATCTGCCTACTAATTGGTGTCACCTAGGTCATGGAATAGAAACTTTCTCTACCCTATGAAATAGGCAGTCTGCTACAATCAACTTCTTGTCTTTTTCAAAGCAATCAGTCAGATGAACAGCCTATGGGAAAAGTCAAAAGAAGAAACAGAAAGTATCTCAAGTTTTTGATTTAAGTCAGTCCTCAGCCAAATTCAACCTAGTTTATTCAGCTGAAACACTGTCAGTCCAGCACACTTATTTCCAAGCACCTGTTGGGCTGCTGAAAGACATTAAGATGCAAAATACTGTTACAGCTTTTTTCTTTGCAATGAATTGGAGCAAAATTGAAAAAAAAAAATTAGTTAATCCTAATCTTATTCACTCAGTCTAAGAGGAAAAGTCAGAGGGTTTCAAGGATGTGTAGTTATCTCACACTTGAACTCAATTTGTTCACTCTCCAACACATCTGTGCTACTGAAAACAGAAGTAAATGTTAGTTGTGATGTTTTTAATTTTCTGACACAGTGGCTTTTTTTTAATAGTTAAAAACACTTAGCTTAAAAATAGACTTATTGGTCTATTTCAGAAATCTTTACTGCATTTTAACAGAGGACAATTAACAGTGCAAAAGCAATTGCATGGAAGCATGTACAGAAGATAAAGGAACAATACATTCCCTAAAACAACTTATTGTGATTTTTCTTTCTGCTCCATTCAGATTCTATACTGTAGAAACAAAAGCCTCAGAAACATGAGACATGACTTTGGCTGTTGAAAGTATAAGTACTTACATTTCTAAATAAGAGAATTTTAAGTGGAATAAAGACAATTAACATCCTCTAGTGCAGGAGCTTGCTGTTGAAACAAGCTTAAAAAAACAAATATAAGCAAAATAAAGGTGCAAATATTTTTATTAATTGCTTCGAATGATCCAATATTCTGAAACAAACAAGGCCTAAATTAACACAAGCAAGTTATCAGACATCAGTAAGACGCACAGTTGCTCTGCAATATACATCCTCAAATTGAGGGACCCCCTGTCCCTTCCAACCTCAACCAATCTGTGGTTCTGTGATCTCTACTTTGATGAGAATTAACACAAATGATGTCAGCCATCAGTGAAAATGGGCTGGACAGACTCAAATTACTTTTAATTTGCATATATACTTAATATCGAACAGTTGATGTAAAGTAACTTAACCTGAGGTACTTTAAATCTGTGAATCCCTGATGCTAATGAAGAAAAAAATATGTAACATGTCCAATGATGTCAAGTAGAGTCAGGATCTTGCATCTCCATTTCCCTTATTACAAAAAATAGAAAAAGACTTGAAGTGAGAACTATAATCATACTGTGAAAGAAATTGCTGCTATTCTCAAACGATGTACATTGTAATAAAGGATGTCAGTAAAATCTATACTTTCCACATAAATCAGCACATCAGACTATAAATAGCACTGTGCCTTGTTAGCTAAGAGGTAAGGAATTTGTAATTGTTCTGTTTTTAAAACCTGCATTGCTTGAAGGAAATGAAATAAATGCAAGCTTTTTTTGTCTTGAAAAGATATGAATAGGGAGCTTCAAAGCCCCCCTGGAGTTTACAGTACTACTGTAACAATAGGCTGAATGTTAGTCCAGCCTGAAAAATGATAAAATGGGAAGTAGCTGCAATTCGGATGTCATCACAGAGCTGTTCATCTGCACAAAGTGAATTGTAGTAGACAACAGCTTGCACTGGGCCATTTGCAGAGCAACAGTAACTACCCAGTATACCAAAGGGTAACTGTCAAATTGGCATCCATTTTCTAGTGATTAAAATAAAGAACCAAGGTTAGAGGCACAGGTGAAGTTAAAAATTTCAGAGATACTGAGAAACATCCTCCGCAACCCTATTCAAGTGTACCATCTTCAAATTACTCCATGTGTAGGAAATAGGTAGAAATGGGAATTTTCAAAGAACTGAAGAGTGCAAGAGAAGTAGCTACCCCTAAAGAAAAATTAACAGAAAAAGACTTTTAAGTAAAAATAATGTTTTGAGAGCATTAATGAACTAAGTCAGGATTAATCATCACATATCACCAAATGAGAAGATATAGTGAATTAAAACTTCTCTCACAAATTGAAAAGGTTTCAAATATAACAACTTAATCACTGCTATTACACATTAGAAAATAAAAACAAACGCATACAAGTCCATTTCAATGTATGCCTCACAAGTACTCACTTCAATATACACACAGTGTTTTTCTGAGACGACAGGTAGTTTTCTTACACCCCTTTTCTCAAACTCCATTAATTCTACATTCTAAGCAGGTCTTTGAAACAGTGGTTTATTAAGCAAATGTAATTGACTTGCACTCCTGGTGTCTTGCATAAGCAATCGCTCTCTTGGCAACTGCATAAGCCTTTAGGAACTAAGAGGGTCTTCAATTTGGATCTAAATTTCTCCAACTGATCTCCAGTACTGAATTCCCATGATTCTGACTAGTTTTCAAGGAAAAATATTGCAGTTGAGGAAAGAATCTCCTCCACCAGGGAACTGAGTAAGTAACTTTTCGGTTCAGTTCTAGTTCATTTATAACTGAAATTATTCTAGTTCAGTTTTGGTCTGAGTTAAAAAAATTTCAAAAGGTTCAAATTAATTTCCAATTTAAGAAAAAAAGGAAGATTTGAACCAGTTTCTTTTTGGCTTCAGTGTTATTCTGTGATATTGAGGAGAGAATTTGAGAACAATAGTGTAAGTACATATTTTTTAACAATGGCAACACATAGCCAGCGCTCTATATGGGGTTATGGCAATTCAGAAACAGCACTCCTGATACAATGGGAGTCGCTGCCTTTTGTTGGAGAAGCACTCCATTAATTTGCTGATTGCTCTTGGGGAGCTGACAGTTCATGGCTCCTGCAGGAGTGGTGACAACTGTTTTGTAGGGGATAAAAGTCCAAGTTACCCTTGAATAAAAGCCGAAGTTTTCAAGTAGTTGGAGCTGGAAGGTGATACCTTGGTGCTTTCTCACCAACTCTCACCTCCAACTGCTCACAGTAAGCCAGCAGCTCCCAGTTCCTGAGGAGAGCCTGCAGGTGCTGTGCAGCGTGCTGCCTCACGTTGTAGCAGTTTACCTCAAAGTGCAGGAACTGAGTGGGAACTTGCTGGACCACCCAAGGAGCTGTATTTTGTCTTGCACTATGCTGTTTCTTACTCATTTCCTGTACGTACGTTTTGAATTCACAAAACCATTTATTAAGAACAAGTGGCAGTATGATGCTGTACACACTATGCTTGGTGCTGTGCATATACATACACACATGTAAACCCTCACACTACGTTTATTTGCATGTTGTTATTTCATAAAACTCCAATAATGGCAAGGGCCAAACTGACTTCTCCCTCTCCTGAAACTTACAATACTCAAAGTCACTTAGTTATCCATGCTTCTACAGTGTGAGTTATTCTGGCCACTTTTCTCAACTCTTCTCCTCATAGTCTATACCAGATTTAGTAATGGTCTTAAGGTCTCCCTGTAAAACCTACATTTTTTTATTTCAAGCTCAAAAGGCCAAAATGTTTCAAGAAAAAGGCTGAATATTATTCAGAAAAGCAATTTTCCTTGAACAACAAAAGTCATACAACTATTTAAATTTGAGTAAAAGGTAACAGGTAACACTTATCTCTACAAATAACACGTAACATTTAAAAAAGACAACTTCTGTTGTTTTGTATGCATTTTTATAGAAGAGGCTATTTCACTTATGACTAATTTGAATTAATGTAATTTAACATTTGAAAAATGCAAAAATCACAGACTACATAGCTTAGAACCATGGAACCACTCCTAGTATGGAATTTGCTTATTAATTTTTAGGACTATATTAAGTGACAAGTATTTCTACTGAAGCATCTTTCATTCGATTTTAAGTTACAAATTATCTTTTACTGATTACCACTGGAAGTCTATCTCACCTAGCATATATTGTGAGATCATCTTCTGAAGGAACATCTGAAAGATTGAGTCCATACACATCTTTTGTTGATTGCACTACATTCTAGAACATAAGAAGAAAGATTCAGACTGACGATACCATAACAACATTCAAAGAAAAGTATGCTTTCAAGCAAGGAATTCTTTCTAAACCTGAAAATAAATTCAGAAGTGCAGGCAAAACCAAACAAGTTTCTCATAAACATAGTAATCTTAGCTTGTGCATGTTTGTTTTGGTTTTTTTTAAATAAAAATTTATTAAAAATATTATTCAAGACATTTGTTCAACAAGTAAAGGAAGGGATTCTTGAAAGATAACATCAGATAAAACAACACATTAAGAGAATAAATTATATTTATAGGACATATTACAATGTAGGTATTCAATTCTGTTCTGTGTTGAAACTTAATATAGAATAAATCATATTCGTTCAGAACATGCTCCCACATTTGCTTTCACATTTTCTGCTGTCAATTCTGAAATAATTACAAACTTCAGGTTGAACAAAACTATTTTTGTTTTATACATTACACAATCATGTCAGTCAACTATAACAAGGATCCAACGCACATGCAATACTTCACTATGTCTAATGATTCAGTGTTAAACTGAGGGGGTTTACTGACAAGACACGTGTGACTGCAAGTAAGTCAACTATAAAAATAGTTTTCTTTCAGTTCAAAAAGATCCAAAGTCAAAGAACTTTTGAAAGATATGTCCTGACTAGAAGTATAAAAGCATTTTAACATTAACTTCTGCGAAATGTGAGTAGAAAGGAACTAGCTGTTTGGTTCCACCCCCCACCCTCCGCCCCCGCCCTAACAATACAATTTTTCTCTACTCTACAGTTGCTGATGTAAAAAATACCAAAATTCAAATCCCTGACCAAACATCTAATCATTCTGGATTAACCATATTTACTCAAGAATGCACCTAAAACTATAAGCTTACAAATATCAACTCTTTTACACACAAAAAATACCCCATACTATATTTTTTCACCCAAACTTATAGTATTGTTCAAAAATACTAGATGCAACCCATTTTCACAAATGAGAAAACAGTAAAGTGCAGGCTGACACTGGTTAGAGTGCTAGTAAGTTGTCAGTTTAACTAACAGAGACAGAAAATGGAATATTTGTAAGCTTAGGCTTTTAACTTCATTAAAGTTTCTTTTTAAAGTTAAGCTTAACTTGAGGGCAAAAAAACCAAATGTATCTGAAACATTTCTATGGTTTACCAGTTCTAGAAAATAGATGCTTATTTAATTAACTAGATAGATTATCACCTTTTCCAGTTAAAGTTGTTTTGTTTCTTGTTACATTATTCAATTTAGCCATCAAGTTTTGAAACCCTCCATTACAGGTCTTCTTTTTAAACTTTTTAACCACATATGTAGACAAAACAAATAATTGTAATTGCTGAAAAATAATTCCGAAACATTTTTTGAAAAGCCTATATGTGATGCTTTGCTTAGCCTGGTAATGGAAAAAGAACATTTCACAAGCTAAATAAAGATCAGCTGGTGAACATGTTAAAATCTAAGGTCTAATACAGTCTTTAAGGTTACTAATTTTTATGTTTGGTTTCTGCACAGAAAGTTTCCATAAACATCGTGCCCTCAGAAATAATGTATCTAAGAAAAGCTTTGTACTTTTGAAGAGAATAAAAAAATTTACAATGGAAGGCAGACATTAACAATAACCCAAGTTATTTGCTAACATAGCAATTCAGCATAACTGAATAGGTAATCCTTTCCAGCACTGCAATTTTAATAAGCAGTGACACAAATTAACAACACAAATTATGACTAAAATTCAGTGCATGAAAAGGTGCTAATAAAATGGAAAATATTTCTTCATGTGCGTTACTATAAGAATCAGAATAGCTCACGCAATTGTAAGCCATTAAACTTCAATACTATCTTAAATCATATTTTGTGTTTACATGCATCTCAGTTAAGCATCTTAAAAATCTAAAAAAAGTTATCTAAGGTCTGAGTGTTGAAGTGTGTTCAATACACAGATAGAAAAATTGACATGATAACTTGTGCAATGGTAAGAATCAAGAATAAAATTTCAGGTTGGATTTCTGCTGTTAAAAAAACCAACTGGAAACAATCTGACTTGCTGGAAAACAGGTACTCTAATATTCAGAGATAATGGAAAAATCTCAGCTAAAATACCTTGCATAAACAGAAATAAATGCACTTGTATTGGCATAACAATTAATCCAAATTGTCCAAAATTAATACCACATGAATTCATAGTTATTTTATTGAAAATACTTCATTAAGGTTAGGAAGCAGGCCATGTTGTACAGAAGGCTGAAAATCCATTATCTGAGAACACACTACCCTAGGCTAAGGACTGAATGAAATGAAAATTTAAATTGTAGCAGAAAAAAAGGCAGATTTATTCTCTGTTGCCTATCAGGCACTATATTTTATACTGACTAAGGTCATAAGTACTGAAGTTTCTTCAAATGTGATAACATGTAAAAGCATAACACTATAGCCATTTAAATTAGCTATCCCTTAAAAAAACCACCACCCCTGCTCCCAACCAAAAAACCCTACCTCCCCACACGCCCCACCCCCAAGACAACACAAGTATTTTCCAGGTTTGTATAGTCTCCATTAACATATCCTTTTGCTAAGACATTTTCAGTGGTACCCAAAATGGATATCTACAAGAAAGAATTTGAAGAAATGTTACATAAATTAATAAAATAGGTATTTCCATAATACTTCATACAAATTAATATTTTCATTAAATTAGCACCCAAGGAATTCCAACAGAATTGGAGTTATGCTAGCAAAAAAAGATTAATAGCCCACAACTGAGAATACACATTCTTTTCACATGACTGGGCATACACGATTTCCCTATTACCCTGCCACTATCTTCAGCCTTAGTAGTAGTAATAGCACAGGACCAATGTGACAATATTATCATGCACATTTTTTGAGTTAATTTTTTTTTTAAATGTCAGACCATATAATTATGAAACAGCAATTTAAAAATCTTCACATAAATTAGGTTGAAATCTAGCCAGATTGATCATTAATTTACAGTTATATACACACAAGCAAGTAGCATTATTCAAAAGGAATAGAGTTGTAATTGAAAGGGGTGGTGCTCAGGACCTCAGATCCATACTACAAGTCTTTCAGGGGGTTTGCTCCAGATTAGCTCCCACAGACTAAATGTTGATTAGGTAGGTAGATCAGGTACATTCCTGGAGAAGCATCTCCCAGTTTAGTTTCATGCAAAAAGGAATCCCGTTTGCATGCTCCAAGACCACCTCACGATGTGAGCCAGAGCATGGTAAGGGACAATGATCAGAAGTGCACTACTGCTCTGAATTAACACAGATACATTTTATACTTTATGTAATGGACTACATCTGACCCGAGTACTTTTCAAATGACAGATTTCTAAGAGTAATTTTCATTTTTTGAAAAATGTTATTTTCTGCTGTGTTTCACTATTACACAAGAATAACAGTGAAGTTTTATAAGCAGTTCTGCTAATATCTACACAAAGAAATTACACTGGAGACCTTTTTCACTTAATTTCTCAGTGCCTTACACTTCTGTCTGTTCTATAACATTTCTTCTTTTTTTTTTTTTAAGGAAATGTGAATTTTAAGTCCATGATTAGCCTTCTTGCCTGCCACAATAATTTCTTACCTCTGTGATTTTTGTATTGTCTCCTGTATCAGTCACTTTTACTGGAGTTGAACGTTGAGAAACAGCACCTTCATCTTCTTTGTCTGTCCCAGAATCATCTTCAGAACTACTTGACACTGCTTCCTCGCTTGGGGGTGGAGGAGCACTAGCAGCTGTTTTGCGCTGCAGCACCGTTTCTTCTCTATTACTTTTGTTCCTATTATGAAAGGCAGCATGTATATTTATGAAATCAGCTAAATATTAACAAGAAGTATTTAAAATTCCTAGTTTGGTTAAAATCTTACTGGGGGAAATGAGTTCTACCCTCTGGAGCAACTTGTTGCTTATCTTTTGAATCACCCAATTGATCTACTTTTCTTCAATCTCTTCTTATTGCAGAGCATTTAAAGAGAGGTCAAAGGATTATGTCAGCTTTTCTCCAATTCTCTGATTCTTTACTTAAATCCCTCCCCCAGACTGAATGAATAAAAAGGAATAAAAATTGAGACATAACATCTTTGGTTTTGATCTGGGAAAAAGTTTCACTTTCTGATTAACATTATCCACTCCACTAGCTTTCTTAATCTTGGGCCCAAAAATCTTAATCATACCGTCACTTTTTCCCCTTCCTTTTGCATACCTATCCCATCAATTTAGTTCTTTAATCAGCAACATTTCTTTATGCGTCATGTATTTCTCACTTCAGAAATTCTAGTCAGTATAAAGAGGTGCCTTATTTGTAAGAATTCTTCAAAATACAGTATCTATATTTTAGTAGACTAACACTGGGTTTAACTGTACAAGGTCTGAAAGGTATGCGTTAGTTTACCCGTCAGAAATTGCACCACCCTTATATCCTCTATATCCTTTCCTACTGGCCCTAGAAGGGTATGTGGTTACACTTTCCTCTCAGACACTGTCACAATCTTTCAGGAATCTTCCTTTCTGGAGGAAGAGGGACTAGAAGGCAGGTAATGAATATGTTTATAGACAAATGAGTTCTGGAAACGGGGAAGAAACATCTCCTCCTTGCTGAGGTGACTGTCCATATATACACTAACATTGTGTGTGACTTACTGTAAAGGAAGGCCCTAAAGGAAGACTGCAGCATGCTAAGAGGCTTTGAAAACAGCATACTGTTTGGTCCAAATTCTATTTTGAGTTGCAGCTCTAGTGTTCTCATCAGCAAAGGCATGGAGGTCACCAGTATCACTTGAGCTCTAGTGGAGCACACCATGACTGTCACAAAGAGTTCTGCCTTTTGCAGTCAAACTCATACAGTAGTTTATTCCTCTAATGAATTACCTAAACTTTACATGCTTTAGGAACACATATAAACAAGTAAGAAAGTCCTCCCAAAGGTTCTTGATCTGAGAGCACACCCCACCCCCAAGGACATTAATATATCAGAAGAATTCTTACAACTAGAATAAATGCCTTAGGGGAAAAACACAACACAGGTAAGTTTAATTTCTGACTCAGCAGAAACTGTCATCTCCTTAGATTGAAATTTACAGAAAGTTATGACGACACACTGCATTCTTTTTAGAGAAAATTAAGGTTATCTTCCCTAGATTTCTAAACGAGGTGAAGGTCACAAGAAAAGCAGTCCTTTCTGAAAGCTGAAGAATGGGGCGAGTAGCCAAACACTGATAAGGGTGATAACCGCACCCCCAACACATACTCAGAAGGCAGCCAAGATCCAATTGTCCTAGGGGACACTTACAAATGAAAACAGATCAGCAAATCCTCCAGAAATGTCCTAGTAGATTAAAAGATGATGACAAACGTGCAAGGCAAAGATACCACCTCTACCAAGGGCTAAATACGGGTAAGGTGGAAGACTGAAGCCACCTTTTACCCCACTACACAGCCAATGCATGGGAAGCCTTACGAGCAATACCCAGGGAGTCCTGGAACATGGCTTTGATCCAGCTGATTCTCTATCTCCTAACAAGCCCTAAAAATCACAGTGGAGAGCTTGCAGCAAAGTGCCCGAGAAGAATGTATAATGGTCAAGTATTTAATGGAATATCTGGAGAGAAATTAATTAGTCCAAAATCTGACATAAAACCATTCCAAAGTGAAAGAATAAAGCTTATCCTCAAAAGTACCCATAAACTCACAATTCTTAGCAGAGATGTAACTGTTGAACAGTCTTTCTGCTTATTCCCAGGGAACATCAGTAGCATGAAATCAGCTTCTACTAGTGTATAGCATAGTCTTGTCTCAATAGTTACTGATAGTGAGTCCCTCATGGTCAAGGCTCAATGGATGTTATTTACGAGACAGTCAGACTTTGTCACTTTTAACAGCATGGCAAGCTTTCAGAACAACTATAATGTTGTGACAGCACAGGTTTAGTCATTACTGACAAAAGGTTTCCTTAATATGAGGTATCAAAGAGAGAATGAATTGGTTCAGGAAGAGTCCCCATAGCCCTTGTGTGATACAGCAGATCAAACAACGGTGGAATAAATAAAATAATGCAAAAGCATTTTTTTGTTATTTCATTTGCCCCAGTAACTGTTGCTGAATTGTTTTATGTAATTTTATCTATAAATGTTTTTAATAACATTTTTTATCAAAAACTATGCTGAAATTGGTATTTATTGCTGTTTCAGGATATGTTCTATTTATTCACAAAATTTTTCTTAAAGACAACAATAAAGTAAGCCTGTCATCTCCAATAGAGAATACAGTTGCCATTAGTATGAAGAGATGATCAAATTTTAACAACCTCTGTACCTTTATTCTTGATAAAATTTTCTCATGGGTTTCACTTAGAGGAGTACAAGAGAAGAAAAAAGATTAAGCAAGTCTGAATAAAGAATTCCCAGTGTCAAATAAAAATCTCAAATTAGATATGATTTTCAAAGTGTACAATTCTACATTATAACAGCAATGATTTTTATTTCCCATGTAATAGAGAATATGCTACATAGACACACACCTTGAGTATATGTATTTGCATTACGATTTCACTACTATTAAAGCAGAACAAAAATTTCATATTTCAGACTTACCCTAACACTGATTTTCCAGTTTCATCAGGTTTACGAACAGTAAATGGACTTGGATCAATCCCCACATTCTTAGGCATAAAATCTCTGGCAAAATAGAAAGGAAAAACTGTTCGTGAGAAAAGTTCAACACATAAAATTTTTAAATTTTCTGGAAGAACCACCTCTAACACCTACCTTTGAATTTAAAAAAATAATAATTTTAAAAAGAAATACCAAGTTCTAACTTCATCATTACAAGTTAAAGTTATGCAAATATAACCCCCCTAGGTATTTAAAAAGCTTTCAATTGCATTCTTTAGTCCCATAAAACAGCTGCAAACATTGCCACTTGCCAAGGAGGCTAGAGCAATGTGCTCCATTCCTGTCCTGAAGAAGCCCTGTAACTCAGCTACATTGTTTTGAAAATGCTGCCAACACTCAAATTGGGTCAAAAAGCTACATGAAACAATCTGCCTGAAAGTCTTTAGCTAAAGCATGATTAAGATTATGCTTAGAATATCCAGTTGATTGCTGCCAACAAAAAAAAATAAAAGCCACCAACAAAAACCGCACACTATCTGGCCAGCTTGATGAACTGAAGAAAACAATTGTAAAATGAGAGCAGAACAATTAGAAAACAACTTCTTTGAAGGTAGTCTCGGTGATCTGAGTCCACAGAGAAAAGCTCATTTCTCAGCCTTCAAATGCCCAAACATTTGTCATTCCATAATAGAAAATAATTGGAAATTTAAGTACTGTCTTAACAGAATTTTTTTTAGAGTAGCATTTCCATTTCAGTACTGTGATTTAGTTTCTAGCAATATGCTAAATTTGAAGCTTAAAAAAAAACCAAAACAAACACCACACAAAACCTATCATGTAACACAGATTTAACCAAATAAATCAAATGTACATTTAATTCACACCAAATCAACTTCCAGTTAAGGTTTTATAGTCACAAATCATCCCAGTATACCGTGTAGAATTGGTCATCGCCAAGCAGAAGGTCTCATCAAAACTGCTCAACTCATATGGCCGAAAAAACTCATTGTGGATATCAATTTCCTCTTCATACTTGTGGAATTTCTTCACTGTCAACTTGCATCTGTTTTCAGCACATGTCACTGGGGAAAAGAAAAAAAATAATCTTTTTACTAACAATTACTACATCTGCACAAACAGTAGACTGCTTACCTAGCCACCCTGCCAGGCGTTTTTCTACAGCAATATCCCCTCTACAACAAGAAAACATGATATGAAGAAGATGATGCACAGCACATCTTTAATAAGTATGCATTATCAATCACCATAATTTGATCTCCCTTCATGACAACAATTCCTAGTAAAACATGCTCCAAAGTATCCCAGAGAAGTAAGACATACTAGCTATACCCTGTCATCTGCAACAGGAATGTAACCACCAGCATAGACTACAAATGTATGTTAATAGGCAAGGAAAAAAAAGAAGAATGAAGTGTGCCCTGGTACATTACCATATGCAGGTCAAGTTTTAGCCAGTTAGGTATCTCTTGCATCCTGCAGTTGAAAAATCATAGCTCACTGAGGGGGGGAAGTATTTAGCAATCATTATGGAAACATTATTTTTTTTTTTTTTTTCAGAATTGGGATCTAAACCAGTTAAAAAGCATTTGTGACTAAAACTTCTTTTTCAAGATACTCTGTAAGGCAAGGGGTGAATATAGTTCCTACCTTCATCAAAAGGAAGAGGTAAATGCTTTAGCACACCTGTAGTCCACCAGTAAGTATAGCTGTATAGGAAAAAGAGACACACAATTGATACAGAAGATTTGATCTTGCATCCAGTCTAAAGGTTTGCACATAAGAGTTACCCAACCAGACACTGTCACTTTACTAAACGTTTCTCTATAATTCAAGTGTGGAAGAAAGTAAAGAATTATCCTTGGATGAAGGATTTCAACAGGCCCCAATCCTACTACTTTGCTCTCAGGCTATGAAATTTAAACACATGAAGCTCAATACAGGTATGGAGGGAGGAGTGGGTTTGTTCCATTTAACAAAATACATTTCGGATGCCTACCTCTACAGTATGGAAAATCAAGGTCTCAGTACATATAGAAGGTATTTATGTATTCCTCTTGTTCTGGCCTTTTGGGGAAAAAAAAAAAAAAAAAAAAAAGCGCACCAACCCCCACTCCATCCAGCACTTGTTTCCTAAAATTTAGGTAAAGGTTATGAAGAAATGAAGGTCAATGATAATAAAATTGGAAGATTGTCACAGCAGCTGACTTCTACACATAGAAATACATTTTAATGTGACAGCTGTCCTGAGTCTGAGAACTGTATGTTGGCATAGCTAACGGCAAGAACCAGGCCCTGCTGGAAGCTTATTCAGGATTTCTGAAAAACAACAAAGGAAGTCAAGCAACATTCACAAAATAAAGCACATTTTATCTTTCATTCGTGTTTACATATTTTTCTCTTCTCAAATATACTTTAATTTCTTCTCTAAATTATTCTGATAGTTTCTTCTATTTCGTTACTTGGGATGAAAAGACATTTATCTTCATTGATTTTTATTTCAAATATGTGTGTATTCACAATAATGTAAGGGCTGTAATCAGAGTATTAATGCAGTTATCTGCTACTCATGTCAATGTAGCCACAAATCAACGGGTGTATTCCCATGCCCAGAGAGAGAATTGTTAGTGGGACTTAGCAAACGGTATAGAACAGGCAGGGCAACACACTTCAACACCAAGAACTGTGTATGTCCTAACAGAAAGGAATGAGTTATGCCTGACAGTCCTGTGTCTTCTTGAGTACTGTCTCAGGCCATGCTAGCAAGCCATCTTCTCCAGCGCCTTCAGAAACTATGCAGACATATCCAGTTTTGCTGCTTCAATAACTGATAAGTAATACGGCAACAGAAAGTCTTCTTTTCCTGTGTTCACTCTCCTTTTATGTGAATCACAAATTACATAAGAGTAATATATAAAACTCATTATGAAATCTCTTCTTTCTGATGGAGAGGCAAATACAACATAGGAGAAGCACATAGTCAAAGCAAGTTTCAATGACAGGAAACAACATCTTCCTTCTCTTCCTATATCCTTGATTTCATTATGACTTTTCATTATTTCCTTTGCTGCTGTGCCCAAGGAATCCAAAAGGGGTACTGCACAGAGAGGCAGGAAGTTTTATGAAGAACTTGTCTAATAGTTTGGCAGAAACAAAAAATTAGTTGGAAGAGCTTTTTTCACCTAACTATATATTATATGGAGGTGTCATTCTGTTCACAGGAGAAAACATCTTGGTTGTATAAGTGCTCAGAAGAAATTTTGGCAGAATGAAAGGTAATACTAATTAACAAGTGAATCAAGAATACCAACAATTTTTTTTTTTTTAATGTTCCACCTCGTTTAGTAACAGTATCTGTGACAAGTAAGAGACAGTTGTTTAACAGAGTAACACATGAAAGGGCGACTAGGACATTCGTATATTTGCAATATATCAGCTGAATTCATTTTTGACATACAATAATGCTCGGAACCAGTAGGCAATAAAAGTAATGTTGCATGTTTCCTGTGTGCCTGAAATAGCACTTGGTTGCACGACTGATACGAGCTAGCATCAGGAGACAAAAGGATTGAAATTTAGAAACAGTCATATCACGCGCCAGCTGGCATGATGGGTTAATGGAATAAGCAGCCAACAGGGATTGAATGCACTGTTTAAACACTTGCAATTTTCCCCAGACAAAAATCTAATTCAGATCTACCATTTTTGATACAGAGCTTGAAGACTCTCAGAATGAGCAAAGATACAAACAGTGAAATTCCTAAAAGATTATTTAGTTAACAAGTCTACTACTGTCCTTATTAAAATCGATTTTTTTAAAAAATGCAGTATTTATAATCCTTAACAAAACCATTCTACATTGTGAAGCACTCTACAATTACTTTAAAAATTTTACACTTTAAGCTCTATTACTTCTGCATATTACTGTGCAACTACAATGGAACGCAAATGAAGAAAAATAGTCTTCAAAACAGACTAGACATGGCTGAAAGGAAGGTAGAAAATCATGGGCTTCTTGGTATGCACAGCTGCAGACTAAGTGCATTACACAAAAAAATTAAACAAATATTATCCTCATCACCTAACCTCAAATACAATGACTTAATAAATCTGACCATCAAAAATGCACATGTGTATTGCTTAATGAGACACTGGTAGCTGTACTTCAGTAAAATAGTAAAGCATTTCACATTGCAGGATAGAATTTCATATGAAATGAAATTTCTTTTTTCAGTACAAGAGGAAAATAATGTACTAAAGCAAATTGTCCAAAACACCAACATCCAACATTTTTGGTAATCTCTTGAAGGTTGGGGGTGGGTGGGGGTGGGGGGCGTGGGCGGGTGTTAAGTTTTTGTAAAAGCTTAAAAAACAGTAAGCAAGCTTTTGACAGGCTGACCAAATAATTTGGTTAACAACATGGGGGTTTTAATATTTATTAGAGCAATACCAAACAAACAAAACATAACAGCAAAATACCTTCGCCTGGTCTGTGACAGACTGAGGGTGTTCTTGTGATGCAAATAAAAATCAGTGGGAAGTTCCCAGAGATGAGGTTTTCCTTCTGTAGGCTTGAATACTCCCAGAAAGAGATTGATAGAATCTTGCCTGTCTGCATCTGTTAGACAAGAGGTACACTTAACACCAGGAACATTGCAGAGCTCAAGCCCATTCAGACATTTGCTTGTTTATTATGTTTGCTCCTCACAGACAGAGTGTGTATGTCCTATGACTTCTACAGGGACCTCTGGGTTTCAACCACCGTAATGAAACTTCATTTAGACCTGACTTTCTGCCACACTGCAGTGCACATGGGGCTGGTACCAGCACTGCCTCTTTCCTTGGCTTCTCTCACAGGAGCTGAGGCAGAAGCTCTGCTTAAAGGCTTTGCAGAAGTAAGACCTCATGCTGCAGCTCCATCTCACACCTCTGCATGTATGTGTATGCATGAAGCATGTGCATGTATTTACGCATGTTTCAGGGAATCTGACATATCACGATGAATGATTTAATGAAATTAAACAGTACCCATACAATACACAAGTTTCCCATGTAACACACAAATTATGAATTCTTTGGGTTTTTCTAGCCAAAACATAGTCAGTAAAATGATTAAACTTCACAGACACCTTTTAATAATTTGGATGTTTTCTCCTGTCAGTTTAAATCATCAATTTCTCTTACCATATTCTAAGCTTCACCAAACTAAATAAGGCAAGTGCTAAAATCCAGTAGTTACATACCACTGTACATGAAACGTGACAAGAAATGTTGTTCACTTACATCTTTAAAATCTCTCTTGCTACCTAGCTGCAGATAGAATGAGTTACAACAGATACGAAGAAAAAGCTGGAGTCAGATGAGGGCTTGGGGACGGTGAACTGTGATAAAGACGGCTTTGCAAGCAGACTTGTAGGGGCAGAAGGCAGCTTACATGCAGAGGATCTTCAGATATGGGGAAATATGTGGAGAACTGAACTCTATTTGTGCCCTGAGGAATTGGTATTTAGAAAGCTCTCGTATCCACTCTTGTCTGCACTTCAGTAATCATCAGACAAGGAATAGTTCAGATGAGTTCAATAGATAGTGTTACACCTTCAGTTCTCTCCACATTTCAGAAAGAGCATTATGAGAGTTGAGTATCCCTTTAGCAACACACTGCATCAAAAAGACAAACTGAAGTGTCAGTATACCAGAAAGCAGTTAAAAAAATAGGCAGAATTCACAAAGTGGTGATATGACGGCAAGGACAAAGTTGATTCTTGGCCACCACCAAAGTTTCAGTCAATATCTCCTTCTCCCCAGAATTCAAACATGTCTTCCCTCTGTGCAACATGCAATATTTTTTACAGGGAATTAAGGCACACAAGCAGCTGACAAATGAAGTGCTATGTAGAAATCTGGTGACAATAGGATTACAGAAAGGTACGGTAGGTTACAGAAGTGTGTATATGCAGAGGTCAGTATTTGGAAGTGGGATCTTCTGTATAAACAGTCACATGGTATAACAGGGCAAGGAAAGGGGGGGGTGAGAGACAGGGGGACGAGAGAGGAAACCTCTTGATGTTGCTTGGCTATCCTTCCCTACTTAGAGGGCCTTTCATCTGGAATCCGGCTTTTTTCTTCCTTTTCTGTCCACTCATACTCCCTCCAGATACTTTTACTGTCCCTTGAGAGCACTCTTCCAAAATTATACTTATTTTACCTTCTTTCTTGCTCCTTACTTTCCCATTTTTCTTAAGAGTATCAACTTACAAACATTAACTCTTCAACACAGTAATACTCAGTGTAGGTCCTTATGATTTGCAGGCCATATTGTTTCTGCAAAATAGTGTCACAGTTTAACCAAGACATAAGGAGAGAATGAGGAAGGCCAGGAACAGTGCAAGAAAGCTATGCAAAACTCAGCAAAAAGGTCTGAAAAAAAAATAAACAGAAGAAACCTCGTTGAGGATGCTGAGAATTAAAAAGAAGGAAAAAGTCACAAGCAATAACATGTATTCTTTCTTCCTGATCAAGTTAGTTAGTGGTTTAAAGAAAGTGCTGAACAAAACCCAAGAAAGCTCTCTACTTTAAGCATAGAAACTGGAGGAGCACTAAAGACAAAATTACTTAACGTGAGCAAAAATTGGTGGTAATTTCTGAAAGCTAAAATCAGAGATGAGCCTCCTTTGTCCATTTACCATTGTTTCACCTGCCAGGAACAGAAGGTATACTGAAATTGTTAATTAAATAATTGTAAAACAATTAGAGTAAAACAAGATAATTCAGTTAAACTATGTCACTACTTATATGACAGATGCTAAAATGAAATAAAACTAAATGAAATTTGTTCTGTGAAAAACAGCTTGAATTTAAACTCATACCAACTGAATGAACCAATTCATTGTCTGAAATGGTCTAGAGCAGCAGTTCATTAAAGCATTCTTACCTTTCTTCCACAGCTAAAAAATGACTGCTGTTAAATGTTACACTGCAAAAGGACTCAAGCTCTCTTGCATTTATTGTTTCAATTGTGCACTTGTGTTTTAAACTTAACAGAAATACAGGACATTTACCAGGAAATGTCTTTCTACTGTCTGTCTTCTCAACTTGTAATTTAAAAGTAGGTAAAAAACCATAACATTAAAGATCCTTTGTGCAGCCGTCTTCAAGCAGGCACAAACATATACATGACTGGGGAAGTAGATAGTTAATTTGAAAGGTGACAAAAACTCCCCACGCCTTACCTTAAGGGTTGAACAATATTTTGTTTAAAACTAAGTCATAATAACAAAAGATTTTGTCTTTGAAACACTGGCCACAGAAAACAGGATATTGAGCTTTTCAGATCAATTTTCTTATCTAGATAGAAAAAAAAAATCTCTCTTCAAAAATAAATAAATATGAATGCGTCAACACACTGTGGAGCACAGACAAAAGAGCAAACAGGTCTTCTCCCTTCATTGTTAGCACCGAATGTTGTAATTATGTACAAGCAAGTAGAAAGACTGCACCGAGTTTTCAAAAGATACTGCAATGTACATGTATACCAGCACATTTTTAAGACCATTTGAGAAAACAGGAACTGAAGGGGCAATTTAATTGAATTAGCCTAAAATAATCTACTGCTCTCAATCTGAGTTTGCAACTGCACTACATGACAAATTACTAAATCATAAGAGATTCAACACAATTGGGACTATAACATCCCATGACTAAAAGGTTATAGTAATTAAGTTTACTTTCATACAACACTACAAGGTAGTTTACTATGTCCAGTCCTGTTTGTGGATAAATAGATTATTCCAGATTCCAGAAGCTTATTATGCATGTTGCAACTCTAGCACTGAAGTCTGCAATGCCACATTACTTTCTAAAATGCATAAAAGCTAGAAGAATATTATTTGGAATACCATTTCCTAATTTCTCTGACAATCACAAATAAAAGAAAAATGTTAGAATTCAACTAATCAGAATGCCTGCCAGAGGGAGTGTTGAAGGAACACCTAATTCTTAGCTGGATAATGTTCTTTTTTCTGGTACAACTCACTTGCTTATAACCAGGGTACTTCAAACAGTTGACTTCCCAAACTACACTGCACCCTCTACTTCTTTCAAATGCTAGAATTAAAAACATGCATGAAAAAAGTCAAAATTTTTGCCTAAATCTGTAAGATGTTTTCAAGTTACCATAAAATTAATTGTCCCATGTTTTTAGGAGGAAACCGTGGTTTTCTTCTAAGCTTCAGTCACTAACTTGATCCTGAGAATATTTTTTTAATTCTTCACTCTTCTATTATATAAGCAACATACTACAAATTTATAGGTACAGAAAATCCATAGAAAAGCTAAGCCACATGTCACGAACTAGGGTGAAACTGCATTCAATGTTATCTTTCTTACAAGTCCAAATCTCATCTACTGGATTAGTATCTCCAGGCAAGTCACTTAACCAATACATGTCTTTTTCTCATCTGTACAGCTTAATTAATAGTGATTATCCCAAGAGCTTTGAGGTCAACAGATGAAACCATTTTCTTAAAAGCATAATTTACTTTTAGAATCATGTATTTTTATAAGACAGACAAACAGAACAAGTATGGCTAAGTGATTTATTTAGGAGGCACTGTTAGCAGGCCACTTGTAATCTTGTTCTGAATTTGATACGCTGTATGACTTCAAGCAAATCACTAAAATTTTCTGAGTCTGTTTACTACTGGTATATAAAATTCACAAGCATTAAAAAAAAGTTTCTCGGATCAGAAACACAAGGAAATGATGGCTTATGAACTGGCTAGCCCTCAGATTTTTACTTGTATTTTAAAGGATATGTGATGGATATAACAGTAATAAGTGCAGTATAGCAAATCAGAATCTTGTTCTAAAAATGCTTCATCTCTGCTTTCTGAGAAAACTTCAAGAATAAAAAGATCTCTCTTATTGTGTCACATTAACAGGCTTGCAGATAATAGGCAGTGTTGGACAATGAACCTTTAAATTTCACTGAAATTACTCTTTTAAAATTTCATATTAAAAATGCAGTAAATACAACATTGAATGCTATGTTTGAACAATGCCATCTTCAAACACACTGAATGTATAAAGCACCAAAAATACTTGGCTCAAATGGGATCAAATACCAAAACCATAACTAAATTGGGGAAAGTGTGCGACACCTGTATGAAGGTTTCATTTTTCATATTAACTTCAGTAAAGACTAACATCTGTTTATGTACTCAGCTACAAGTTCGCCCAGGTGACAAGAGGGATGTTTTTCATTCTGTATTCTTTCTGCAACATCTTTTTCAGAACAAATTCTTTTATTACTGAAACACACGTGTATCGTGACTATCCTTGCAAGCAGGCCACAATGCCAAATGTGGATCTAGAAATTTGCTCAAGCTTCCACCTAACCATTTAAGCGGCTGGCACAAAGGCGAACAGCTTCAGAGGTTTGTTCCATCTTGTACGTATCAGTACAGGTGATACTGCAAGTGTGCTTCCTTTTGCTCATAAGAATTGATGAAGCCATACCTTATTGCTACTGCAAACAATAAGAGACTATATCACTGAAATAAACAAGCTCTCCATTTCTCCTTTAATTTGGGCAAACATGATACACAAATTACATGAATTACATTCAGAAACAGTACTTTAAGTGCTGTGCTCTCACATTTTGTTACACGCACAGAACTGCCACTAACAAAAGCAATAACTTCAGTTAAAGAAACCAGAGATTACTTAAGTATTTCTAGCCACTTTCCAACTCACTGTTTTAAAGTTCATAGTTTCTTAATAATTGCAGTCTACCAGGAAAAAAAAGCGGCTACTTCCTTCCCTGGCTACGCAGCTTTTGTGAAAAAGAGTAATAGAGGACAGATACAATAAACACAGCAACACTCAGTGTTTGTCATCCTGACATGTCTTAGACTGTCCTTTGATCATTCTTTTAGATCTTTCTCATGACTTCTAAAAACACGAAGCATTTTTTGTTTCTGTTATTTTGTGTAAGTAATGGCTCAGCATTTTTCAAAGAGGTTTTCTCTTGGCAATATTGTCCAGAACAAAGTAGAACAGTATCAGTGACTGATACAAGCTAGTGAGGGAGTAAGCTAATATTTTACAACTTATTTAACTCAAAAAATAGCTTATTTACTTGGTGGACCTTGCTTTTTTAATTTAATTTTGTCTTTTTGACCACAAATTCAACAGTTAGTAGCTTCTATTCAAACAAAACAATTATGTGCATCTGAGCTTACTTTTTGTTCGAAGACCCCAAAAACATCACAAGAAATACTCCACTTGAAGCCTTCTACTCATGTTTAGATTTAGATTTACCAGTTTCCTTACATGTGTTGAAGACTTTCTGTCCATCATTTTAAAAGTTCTATAACAGCTATCTGCTTCTCTATTGATCTACAAATGTCACTGGCAGTTTCAGTGCTACATGTGTACATTTTCTAAATACTTTTTACATCAGTTCACTAACTTTTATCAAATAAGGCTGCATGCTACAACATGCATTTGAATAGGATACAAATACTTCATCAAATCAGAATACCCATTTGATATCCATCAAATTTTACTGAATTATTTGAAAATTACAGTAGAGAGGATCTCTGTCATAAGATCATAGTATAGATTATTGAAACATCACAAGTAAAATGCTTTTTAAATAATGGCTTAAAAGAAAGCACTTAAAATAAAATTTACCTGAGAAAGCATTACTATAGTATCTTGAGAGTGTTTGCATAATATCTTTGGAATGCTGAGTCCATGGAGCTATCTTTCTATACGTTTTTACTCTGTGGACAAGCTGAGAACCTCCGTATTGCAGAGAAAGCGTGTCTCCATGATCTTCATATAATTCTTCAAATAATCTGAAGGAAAAGCAAAATGTGTCATCAAACCACAGAAAAGAGTTTTTTAAGAGAAAAATAATAAAGTATTGTAGTAATAAAGTCTTTCTGTTTAATAAGCAATAAATCTTCTTCCCCTAAGTTCCTATGCCAGTTTAAAAAAACAAGTATTTCATTAAAACATGCTATTAACTTACAAACAACTTATAAATTACAAGCTATGTCTCTATTCTCTGTTCAGATAAATATGTGGAAATTTTATTCAGATATAATAATTACTAAGAAGGGTTAGACTATAAGATTTTCACTAGTTTATAATATATCAGAATGCATTCACACTACAGAATATGCACTTCTATAGATTCAGGTAGAAGATTAACATGTCCTACTAGTCTGTGGGGAGAAAACAAATCGTATACCTTCACAAACTAAGGTATTTTAAATATGCTAAATGGGACAGAACACATCAATATCTCAAGGCTATGTTTTCGATCAAGTCCACTGGGAACGAAATTAGCATTACTTTCCAAAAATCTCCCTAGTTACAATAATGATGGCTCAAAGGTACAAACAAAATAAACATGGCTCCTAAGAAATGTGAATGGCAGTCAGATACCATTTGCTGGAGCTGGAAAAATATGATGCAAAAAGAAGGTAGAAAGAGTTGGCTGCTAAGATGAACAAGGAGAGCTGGCTAAAAGCAACACAGTCCTATAGCATCAAGAAGTTAACAGCCTCCAAACTGAGAGCAGTCCAAATAGCAAAAATTATCAAGAAGCTCCCCATCAATGACAAAAACAAGACAACAGTCTCAGAAAACGAGGCTATCCTAAGGAGATGACACCCAATCTAAAAGATAACAGATTGAAAAGTAATTTTCAGAAATGGAGATTATGGCCTTGCTTGAACAAGACAACGACAAGGATGACATCGTGCTGAAAGAAGCTGAAGGTTTAAGAGGCAAAAACCAAAACAGAACAACACAAACAAACAAAAAGCCAGCCACCAAACCTGTAGAAACATATTTCACATCAGTATAGCAAGACACAGTAACTCAGGCATCTGCATGTGACACACTGTAATACCTGAGAAGAAAGAAGTCCTTGAGAAGTGGAAAGGAGGGTAGAAACAAACAAAACAAAATGACAACAAAATAAAAAAAAAAACAACAAAACAAAACAACAATAGCATTCCCTTAAGAAAGTTTCCAAAAAAAGGACAGTACTGCATAAGTAACCCAGCAACCATCTGACTGAAGTCCTCCTCAAAAGGTTCTGGATGAAGAACACTTATCTGAGCAGCAAATTGATTTCTGTAAAAACAAAAGACCTGTCCAGCAAATCTTCTGCCCAAGGCCTAGTACAAAAAGATCAATTAGGAGGAAACATCTGCTTATTAACTTAACACACCCCCCCTCCCCCAAAACCCACAACAAAAGAAACAAACCAAAACCCACTTGCCTCCACACAAATTGTTCAGAGCTCATGATATCATGTATGTCAGGTATGAGAATCTTCTGTTTGTTTCTTTGGGTTTGGTGGTTGGTTTGTTTGGTTTGGTTTGGGGGGTTTGGATTTACTTATTTTTTTTTAAATATACGGGGAAAGACAGCAATGCTGGTCAACTAAAGCTAAAAATATGGCTGAAGGCAAAAACTGGCAGGTAAAAGGATGATACCTCTCAAAAATTTCCCAGTCAGCCATGGAGGACTGATGAACAGAGTTCCAGTGACCTTGCAGTAAAGGTTCACAGAAACCAGACAACTGTAAATTCATTAAGGATGTTGATCTACTTGATTTGGAAAGGACTTGTAGAATTAAATTACCCTTCCACAGCCTCAAAATATTAAGCCTGCAGTCAAACAAAGACTAGTCTTCTGTAGAGACAAAACTTAACTACATATGATAAAATAAGCTGCTAAGGTACACTTTGTCTAAGAAATTTCCTAGATAGGACAACAATTACACTAAAGGAATCACTAAGAAATATAGCTTGCAGAAATGGTCTTGTGCAACAAAATCATTAAGATGATTAATCTTGCTAGACACAAAATTGGACTGTTGAAGTTGTATGGTTTCTTTATCCCTCAGTATGGCCAACTGAAATAAAATGCTGACTTCAGAAATCTAGTTCAGCAGAAATTCTGGATTGTAGCCAGCCAGTGAGACCATATGAGAAAAATCAGAATTATAAGGACAGTCAAAGAACGTGATGAAAAGAAGATAGTTTTTCAGACATGTTAGCTAAATTAAGGAAGACAGATTGCTATGCATTACCCTCTTTGACCGGTTAGAAGAGTGTAAATGAAGAAGCAGAATACAGAGAAAGCAGATACTCGATGTGAGACAATGCAGGGAACAAGAATGCAGGAGGTCAAAGTGAAAGTGAAATATGCACAATGGAAAGACAATATAGCACATGCCTGTCTTCAGAATTTGTTGCATTACGGAGCAGGATTTTTCAATTATTCTGAATACAGTAATTCAGAAACAAGTCTTAACAGATGACAAAATCTGTTTCAGACAGGCATCTAGTGCAATGGAGAAGAAAAAAGTAAGTCAAATGTGGCCAGATAAAAGTAACGTTTTATGCCAGGCTAATAGCTACATTTCAGAGAGATAATGAGAAATAAGATATCAGGAAAATCAGAGACAAAGCAACGACTATAATCTTAAGAGATGATGGTAAGAGATGGAAATTTGGGTGGTTGGGGCATAGAGAGGAAAGAGGAGGGAGAGAAGATAGACAGGAAGCATGGGACTATTGCAGCAGGAAGCAACAGATGAAATTTGGGCTCCCAAAACAGGGATGGGAAGGGGGGAGGTAGTAAAGCTTAAGGAACAATAGCAAAATGCAGCCTGAGGTGCTGAAGTAAGTGGTAGCTGTAGAGGATACCACAGAGAGTAGATACAAGAGACCTGTCCACCTCCTGGTCCCCTCTAGTTACAACCCAAGAGTCCTGATTGCTGAGTCCCAAGGAGCCTGCACAGCAACTGATATTTGCAGCAGCAATTGTTTGTTCCCAGAGGCAAACGTGCAGCACCTAACAGCTGGGACGTGGTGGATGAGAGGCATTGCTAGCACACCGAGGAAGCCAGCCAGCGGGTGCTCTCCCGGGCCATCAGGCAGGGGCCAGGAGCCACCGCTTGCACAGTGAGCCAACATGCTGCAAGTGAGGTTGTTTCTGTGGCTCAGACCAGCTGCTGGCACCAGGCAAGTGCTGGAAGCTAATGGGAGAAAGAAAAGGAGCTGAAGATATGTCTCGAGTAAAGGGGAGGGGAGACTGAGTACTTCTGTCTTTTCTGAAATACAAGTTATATCTCCACGTTCTAAAACTATCAAACAATGAGCCAAAACCAGCAATGAAGCTGTAAGTTTTACAGTCATGACAACAGCTTTAAGGAATAAAACCACATCACCTCAGGGACTCTTACTTTAATTTCTGAAGCATATTCACAAGTTAAGCAGCTTAGTTCCCCCAGAACATTTCGATTTAAATGCTGGGTTTTCTCAAATGGTTTGAGGATGCCTGAATACATATCATTGATACTTGATCTGAGAGAACAACTTTGCTGAAAACTTTTCTTCAATAAATCAAAAAGCACAATTTTTTTCCAAAGGAAAAGTAGGAAATAGCAAGGTAAGATGTACTTCTATACAAATGTCAGTTTGGCTTTCTCCATAAAAGCATGTACTTATTTCATTTTTTTGTCAGCATTTTGCCTCAAGCAACTGAAGTAAGTGTAAAAGACTGGGGTGGGGATTTTTTTACATTTATTTAAAAGGAGAACTCTTAGCTTAAAGTTTAGGCATATAAAGGGAACAAAGTCAAGCAGTTATAAGAAGCCTGATTAACATACTTGTCCAGAAAAGCAAATTTTCAGTGTGACTGGATTTTCTCAGGAATATTTCAAGTATGGAAGATTTTTTTAAACTTGGATGAATAAATATTATTAAATCATTCAAACAGAAAGAATTGCACTTTTCTTCTACATAGACATAATTTTCCCAAATCTCTTGACACAAAATTAAAAAATAAAACCATGACACACTTTATTAACATATCTTACCTAACAGCATCCGTATCAAATTGTAAATTTGGTTTATCAATCAAACCCAATGAATAGAGCTGGTATGCCAAAGCACATTTTCCCACCATAAATTGGGCTGTGTTAGTGCGATCTAAACAGTCCACACAATTGGTTCGGAGAACTCCAGTCTGGTAAAGCAATCCAAGTAAGAGATTTTTCTTAATTAACAAATTACTACACTCACGTTTATTACTTTTTTTCCCCCACTATCCAAGACTTGTCAAATCTCAAATTATGTCAGTTCACAAAAGTTTGAGGAAAGACATTTCTAAAAATGTGTTAAAAAGCAATTCATCTCTAGCAAGCTACATCAGACTGTTGTAATGCCCACTTTCAAAATATTCTTGCTTCTATCATCACACAAACTGCATCTCTCCTTCAACTCGAACAACCCTAAAGATTTACCTTAAAGATAAAAGCTATGTTTTATTTCAGTGAAGAAAGTCTTATTTTCAAGTATGCTGTAACTACTGCAAAAAATAAAGCACGCTTCTAACTTGCTCTGGTTCTACTGTGATGGTGCTTATATTTTAAGCTTTCCTTATCTGGAGCAACACACATGAACATTTTGCTGAAGGTCAGTCATGCACATATTCTTTTATGCTGCTTGCACCGCCGTTCCTCAAATCCATAATGCACGCAAAGTTATTTTACAATATGAACAGCTGCAAGAAACTTATTTTAATGTAACAGCACAGGGGATTCTTCTGCTCAAATATATATGGCTACATCCAAGCTAGTCAATTAACCTTTCATCGCCTTAATAAAGAAGCACTTTTTGAGTGTGACTCACAAGATGTCTATTCCGAGATGAACCGTGATCCAAATGCTTATATATATGCCAATGGTGACTACCTCAAATAATTAAAATTTAAAGATAGATAAAATAATCATTCCCCTAATACAGGTAAACCTGTAAGACTAACATTTTAAAAAAAAATTGAAATTTTAACTAGCATTGATAAGTTTTATTTTAAAACAGATCAAATTCTATCTACTCTGCTGTTTATCTGCCCTCAGCAAACATATCCCAGTGATCAGCTAGTAAAGGAATGGTCACATGCTTTCTAACTTACATGAATGGCAAGTCAAAAGCAACTAATGCTTCTTAAGAATATGCCCTGTGTTCAGAGTATATAATCATAACATTCAGGTATAAATCTGGTACTGTATGGTTTACAGTTTAGTCAGCACTCTTCTGTCCTTAAAGAAAGCAGCGTTTCTAGTTTATCTTTTAGTGATGGAAATTGTAACAGTGTACAGAATATTCAGCACTGGTGAAAATGCTTTTAATAACCCATTTTCACATGTATAAATATGTCACCAGGCTTCAGTATGCTTATTCCTCACCTCTTCTGTATAACATTATATTATGCAGTTTGCTAAAATGCTGCTAGTTTAACTTTCACTGCATTGGTAACACTACAGACTAAATAGTAATAGAAACTAGTTTAAAATATGAGCATTTCTCAGACTACCTCCAGCAAAAATACAACTCCAACAGCATAAAGTTTTGTGGTACCATGCAAGAATTTTAAGCCCTATTTCCCCATTGGGTTTCTGGGTTGGACAGCAATAATGCTGTTTATTATAAATATTAATTTAAGAGCATTCTTGTGAATCACCAATCAGGTATTTAAGTGAAATTGTTCACTGGTGCTTTGGCAGTGCTGATCTACATCACTATAACTATGAATTAATAAAGTATATTTTAGTACCTGCAAGCGACCAGTGGAAACAACATAACCTCCCAGTTCATTCCACCTGAGAAAGAAACAAAACAGAATGACCTACAAATCATTTAAAAAAAAAAAAAACAAACCAGGTCATACCATGTATTGACCTGCCCAGTGAAAAAGGATGACAATTAAAAATGTGCCACAAAGCAAAACTGATATCCCTGAATAGCAGAAAGCAGTGAAAGCTCTATGCAGCAGTAAGATGTTGTATTTAAACTACATTAAAAAAAATAAATCTAGTCTTGAAGTAGAAATATTCCAAAGCCATATTTCCTTTGCTCCCCATAAAACAGAGTATGAGCAACACAAGTGTTGCTAGATTGGGTCTTGAGTGCACAAAAATTGAAGCAGGTACAATGCCAACAACTGGAAGGTAAAGGCATAACATACGCTGTAGCACAAGCTGTTTATTTGATTTAAATCTCCCCCTCATACCGATTCTAGGCATACATGCTGGATACATACATACATACATTTTGTCGAGGTGTTGCAATTGTGTATAGGCCTTAACTGTACCCCAGAGCCAAAGAACATGAATCAGAAATTAATGACACTTTGAGGTAGAGGAGAAGTTATGCTCAGTGCAAGTAACCCCTGAACTCCTGATTTTTTTCAAATTAGTAGGGCTAGGTCAACCTAGCCTGACCAGAGCACTCCTATGGCAAGCCAATATACTACACTTGAGATTCACCAGACTATCTCTACAGAAGACAGCATTACATGGATGTACTGATCTTGCTCCTGCTAGTTTACAGTTGCCATGTTCGCTGCACTGCATGGCAGAGAAAAGCTCTAAGAGAGCCTATGAAATTTTTAGCTTAGACTGTTTCTAAATGAAGACAGCCTAAAAACGGAAGGATGCTCTTTGTGCAAAATATGAACGCCCATTTGAGTAGTGATGAATTAGATCCCTAACATGAAGACTTGAATCAAAAAGTTATTGAACTTCTAATGTGGAATTTATTTTACTTGTGGATTTTCAGGGACTTGAGAGAATTCAGCTGATTAAATCACTGTACTTCTGCAGCAGCCTAAGCAGATACAGTTTCTATTTTAAAAAAATGTTTTAAATCTTGTACATATGAATACCATAAAATCCACTGGAAAACACCAGACTCAGTAACATTTACATGATAGTTATCTTATTAGTATGCCTCAAAAGAAGCCACTTATTAAATTCCAAATGCTGTCTGCTTTGTTAAATTTACCCCCAAATTTAGGATTCCTTTGGTTAAGGTGGAAAAAAAACCCAAAACAACAAACCCAAACAACTTTATGTAAACACACATGGCACAGATTAACAGTTACAAATAATGGTTTGAAGTAAGAATTCATTATAAGTAGAACAGCAGCAGCATAATTGTACTCTTTCAGTGTATTACTATTCCTTAGCATGTGCCTCTGACTGCAATCCTTACAGCTATAACTTACTAACAAGTGATATTGTTTCATATTAATTTAAGCCTTAAAATAAGAAATAATGTAATAGACATAGAAATTCCAGACAACTTTCCAAGGACGAGATGTTATTCATTACGCACCAATTAAATTATACGTACTTTTCATCTGGCCGCAAGATACTGCAGTAGGAATCAGGTCGATTAACAAAAAATCCAGTCTTCTTTACGACACTTTCTGCAATCACATTCAGTCTATCAAGGACATTGCAAAGTTTGCTGAGGAGAAAAAAAAAAAAAATTACACAGTCAAGATACATTAATACTAAAAAAATTTTCACTGCTTGGAAAGTCTTTAAATGATTTAAAGGAAGACTCACATCACAGCTTTATTTATCCACCAGTAATTATGTCTATAGTTTTCTTACATTTTACAGGATTAGGAAACAGACACTGACCTTATGTGAGCAATTTTGTTTAGTTTTTAATAAAACATATTACATAAACTAGAAATGGAAGACTTCAAAAATCTAAAACTCCTTGACTTTTATATCATACAAATTTTCCTCTACTAGACTTTGTGATTCACAAAATAAGAATGAGGCAGAGAAGGATATATGATTATGCTAAATCATATTCCCTCATTTTGTTTGCAAAGTGCTGTTTTGTTCAGTACCATTTGTTTCCATGTGTGGCCTTCATGATGTCCCACACCTCCTGCTCAGATCAGGGCATTCATCCATTCATTGTGGGGGACTTTAACTTCTGTTTAGTAATAATTTTCTTTTCAAAGTTTTTACTACAGTGTTTACATTTCAAGTAACAAAAACAAATATTTATTTTTTAAAGACTACTTATACTGAGATGGAAGCAATATTTTGGAACATTTCCACCAGTACTACTTTCCAGCAAACTTACTTCAAAACTACATGTTAAAGCAAACACATTCTCAGTATTCCCAAAACTGCCAATTCTTTAGGCAGGCATATACATTATCTTCCATTTTTAAGTATCTCTTGCTCATATAAATAATTAATCTTGTTCAAAGCCCTCGGGTATTTTTTATATCTGTACTAGGGTGGATATGTATATAAATATACCTCAAGCTTAAAGCTAGAAGCTTGGATCACCTGGTATCTGTCCCATATAGGACAGACCACTAAACTTCATCAGCATCACTCCATATGAAACCCAAGAACTTGCATCTACCATATCTTCTGAAAGGAAATCTAACCTTATTTTGAGATTTGCTATTTAATTGTACCACAATTGCATATACACCTAACTGTACACAATGCCATTTTAGAATAAAAAAGTAGTGTGAAACCATGTTAAACTTTAAAGTAACAGTTTCACACCTACACGACTATATCAACCAACTTGTAATCTCAAATAGCAAATAAGGATTGTTTTCCAAAGCTTTTTTCACAAAAAATTAATTGACAAACATTAATTATATTCCTGCCCTTTAACCACACCAGTTTTTCCATTGTTTTGCTCAGATTGCTAAATTAACGGATATCTGAAATTTGATCCAACAATTCTTATCATTTGTCTAGAATTTCTGGCATTATAAAATACAGTAGACATATGCAGATCAGAGAACTTTACAACCGAGTTGTGTGTTACTTAAGAATAGCAGTCTATACCTGTAATTTAAAATGTTTATGCCTTGTAAATATTTCTAAATTTAGGAAAACATTCATCTTCTTCACATGATCGTAGTACAGCATTCCATTGTCCAAAATTTTAGAATAAAAAAGTTGCAGAATATATTTACAGAATATATTTACAGAATATATTTGTTTTGTAACATTGAAATTAATGCCCTCATTTTCTTTTGGAAGAGGAAATGGAAAAGACTGATTGATATGAAACCCCTTGTTTTCCAAAATTTTGTAACTCAATAAATTCAATGACTGAAATGGAACATCTGACAGAATACAATGTTTTGACTAATTCAAAATAAAAAGTGAATGTTGATGGCTCTTTTGTGGCTTTTCTCTAAAATTTTCCTTTGCAGAGAATTACAAAGTTTTCAGGCCTTGCTCCACTTTGGTAAGAAACCACAGAAAACATTAAAAATCCTTAAAAAAGCTAAGGTTTTATTCCGTCCATAGATCTTAATAAAATTCTCCCATCATTCCTAAGCTACACGCAACTGGAAAGCGACATACTCAGTAGCACACAGTTATTTGTATTGTGGCTAAGAGCACCAGTACAAAGAAGGATCTTTTCTACCTTTTTGTGTATTTGGCCATATCCCAGGGTATATATATAATTGCATGCTCCGGGGGTAAAAACTGGTTGAGATATGTCACAGCAGCAACAAGTTCTTCACTAAGAATCCTTTCGTGCTTTCTTTTTTCACGTTCCTTTAGCAAAAAGGAAGTTAACATTACAATTTTCATTAACAAATGTACATAACCCATACACATACACATATACATCTATGTATATATAACAAAAATAAAAAGTTGAAGCTGTAACAACAGCAGGCAGTTCTTAACTAGTACAATTAAGAACAGAAGAGACAGAAAAATCTAAACATTCTGGGTTTTTAACAACTCATCTGTGTGAGTAGTAAAAGTCACCTTTTTCAACTGTGCATAATCGTTGGTTGAAAAACGGAACCCTATAAAAGTAAAGAAGAGCACATGGAAACAAAAGTGGAAATACAGAGGAAATGGACAAAGACAAAAGAGAAGGAAAAAACCAGGCAGAAAGGAAAGTATCCCATTCAGTTCTGGGGTACAAGAGGATTCAG
Organism: Buteo buteo; assembly: GCF_964188355.1. Lineage (NCBI taxonomy): Eukaryota > Metazoa > Chordata > Aves > Accipitriformes > Accipitridae > Buteo > Buteo buteo. Next base: position 25,778,922 of record NC_134185.1, read on the forward strand.
GCAAATTGTTCTCCATTACGGACAGGAGATGGGGAACAACAGCTCCCATCTCCGAAATAATGAAAAAAAAATTAGAATTATCTTACCGTTCTCTGAATATACCGTATGTTTTGGTACTCTATATATTATTATGGCTTTCCTCTCAAATTCATCCAAATTAACACCTATACTGAACTTATGCTGTAGAAACTGCTTTAAATATATAATAGCAGTCCTAAATAAACAAACCCAAAAGAATCCTAATACATTCATTACTAGTTAACAAGTTTTTGATAGACAGATATAGGAGGACATAGATTTATATTTCATCGACATTTAAGAAATCAAATAACAAAAGTATCGGAGATAGAAGTGCTTAGCATTTGTGTAAAAGCAACAGCAACATTCAAAAAAAGGTGTTCAGACTGGGGGGCTTCCCCCCACTCCCTTTTTTTTTTTTTTTTAAGCAGTACATAAAGTAATAAAGAAACATGAATTTTAGAATCTTATTATTGAGCATCTACAGAGAGGGAAAGAAAGAGATGCATTTTCAGCCACCATATCAAAAGCCCTGTGAATAAAAGCATATAATGATTGATGTGTCAAGGTCATGTGAGCCTAGACTCACACTGTAACAATGGCTTTTGAAAGCTATGGCTGCAAGAGATAAAATCATCTTCTTGTCAACAAATGCTATCCCAAGTTGATTCCACAGACTCTTGTACAGTCTTAAAAGCACTCCTACACAGGAAAGCTTCTAGAAATAGAAAATAGGTTATCTAGTTGCCATTTATTACAACTTAAGAGTTTTAAAAGCCTTCCTTTTGTATTTTCCCTGTTTTTTAATACTAGGAACGGATCCTACATGCACATAAAAGATCCTTTTTTCTACTGAATATAAAATGTTTTACAATACGATAAATTAAATCATTTTTTTTAAAGACTAAAAAGAAATAAGATATGATTCAAGGAAAACAAATCAATATATTAAACTCAAATGTGGAAACGTACACCATCACAGAAAATTGTTGGATCAGAACAGACAAAAAACAAAACAAAAAAACCCCAACACAAATACAAGATGTAATATCCAAAATTAGTGCCACCTGTTTGTACCACAGCCTCTCACACAGCAGTGAACTGAATTGAATTACTGCAGCAATCATGAAGCTCCCCCTACTAGTCCAGCCCTGCTGCCAATGGCACTGCCCGTTAGCTAGCATTCGATGCTTCAGTTTTCCCTCCCGCTCATACTTCCATAAGTCTACCAGGTGGAGCAAACAACAGAAGATACGTATTTATCATAATATTTCAAATAACTCAGTCATCTGTGTCAAGAAGCCTACAAACCTCACTTTGCATGGAACCATGCTATTTTAGTATTTTTTAGTGCTAAATTAAATTTAGTGGTAAATTTATTTGGACTTACTCTCATCTAAGGGATAATAGCAAAAACCTGAAACCAACAGAGAAAGGTTACTGGAAGAAGTCTATAAACACGGGAAACTTCTTTTTTTTGAAGGGCAGTAGTAGAAGCAGTTAGAGGGTTTTGTACTATACTGTGTAGGATGAGATTTATGAAGAAAATATTCCATTTATAAGCTAATACTAGTTTGGAACACAACCAAAATTACACAGAGACTCTACAGAAATAAGCATAATATTAAAAATCAGAAAACATATAGAATACATTCAAAATATAGTACCTTCACAAGATTCAAAATAATAATGGGAGAGCCAAATCTCTGAAGCATTTGGTCAAAGTGAAGAGCAGCAACATGTGCAAAAGGATCCGCTTGGTCCACTGCAATAAATACATATATTCAGGATGATATTAAGTGAGCCGTAGAGTCACTTAAATCATTTTCCCTTAAAAGTACTCTTCACAAAATATATACTAATTCTCTGATAGTAATCATACAATTACATACTTGCCCCTCTTTTCATGCAAAAGCCGTTAAAAAAAGATCTTCCCTTTTCCAAATTGGAAGTGACTTCTTAACCAAAACTTTCATGACATGCTTACAAAGAGCAATTATTCCGGCCCCATTAAACTTAGGTCAGATGTTTTCCACTATTTTCAATAGGTTCAAAATTTTATCCACAATACTAAGATGAATGTAGCTAACTCTGTATACAAAGTGAGCACAAAGAAAGCTGACATGTCCAAACAGAAGTTTTTTGTATTCCATTGCTGAACGTGAATCTAAGATGGAGATTTTTTTTCTATTTAATTTCACCAAATGCACCTTTTTATGTGGTTGAATGCTTGTATGCCTTGATGTTTATTATAAAAACATTGATTCACCTTAAATTATGGCTTCCCAAAGAACAAATACATAGACAATTTGTTCATCTTTGCAAATTTAGTTTTCACTTACTCTCAGGTGTTCCTTTAGAACACAGCGCTAACCTTTATCTATCACAAAGAATAATTTGTACGTACGTGTTATGGGTGGCTTAGGCATCATAGTTGAAATATCTTGAGACCAGTACAGAGGGACAGATCCTCGAACCTGAACGTAGGAAGAGTAACTCCCCGCAGAAAATGACATAACTGAAGCATCATAAAGTATTTGTTCAGTTTCCACTTCATTAGCAACATCTCCCTAAAAAAAAAAACAAACAGAAATACACATATGATGTAGACATGACACTTCAGAGCTGCATGCATTATAGAGAACTGATCTTTACAGAGTACAGTTAAACTGTAAGACACCAAATCATTGTAGTGAGAACATCACTGAAGGTTAAATTCCCATTTGTCCCTACAGGTATATTACCAGATTTCTATTTTTTTTCCTCTATTTGGGAAATAACATTATCTCTAAGTGTAGGGGAAAAAAAAAAAAAAGCCTGTTAAGACTTACTATTTTAAGGACAGCTTTATTATCTCAATTAAAAATGTAGTGATAGTTGTGATAACATTATTTAATAGCATCATTTACAGCCAAAATCCTAACCCCCCTCTAAAATATTTCAGTTCTCCAGTCAGTCAAGCTCAAGCTTTCATATTGTTGGGGGACAGGGGGAAACCCCTAAAATCACATTTAATTTACCTCACAGTTTGCTCCTCGTTTCAGAAAACGTGTTCCAGCAAATTTGCTTGATCTTCTGGCTATCAGAGTGACATATATAGGGCGACCGTATATTAACAGTTCTTGAAAGAGAAGTTAAGGTTTACATGTCACATGCAATTTTTTGTTCACTTACTTCATGCAAGCAAAAATAAATTGTAAAAGAGGTGTATGACACTGAAACATCTGATTTACTAAAATCTCCTTAACAGTGATGAGTATCATTTCCAAATTTCTTTTGCAGCTGGGAGAGAGATTCTTCAACAATCACTTTGAAGAACTCTGAAAATGGAATCTACATTACAATACATCAACCACTTTTCACAAGATAGAGAAGTATTTCTATTTTATGAAGTGACAATGGAGGTGAAATAGGCATAAGAATCACCTTGGCCTGCAAATACTGCTTTTGTGAATACTGAGATTAAAGCCTGGGAGCTTCTATTTTCAGATCAGGTATATTAGTCACCCTCTAATTATTTGTCTGGAAAAGGAGATAAATTGCAACTACTTAAGTAACAACAACTGAAAGCCAGAAGCAAACAGCTACAGATACAGTAATGGCTTTCTTTTAGGCTTTTTATTTTTTATTAAAAACAAAAAAAAGATAGAATCAGATGTCTAGCATGACTATCACTGCTTCCTTAGCATAAGGGAGGCACAAGAGGGAAGAAGACATTTGCTCATCAAATACCTACAGCAAAGACTACTGTCACTCACTAAGCAGCTGCACGCATAATACTGGTGGTCAGATCCACAGCTACTACTTTGATTAAGTAAGACCACAGGTGAAATAGTGCTATATAAAAACAGATCTAGCTTTCCATCTGGGGACTAAACCAATGACCAGCAGCCTTACAATCATGAAAAAGCAAAATTAAATTTTGCAAAGACACCACTAACCTTAACCTCGTAATTGTATTTGCTTCCCCAGATATTTGTTGATAGGCTTTTAAACTAACATAATATTGTTGATGATCAGAGTGTCTCTAATATACTAAATTCTTATCATCTAAGATGTTGAGATGGCATTTCTTTGGAGTGTGATATGCATTTGGACTTTTTCTCCTCCTACTACAATGTACATAGACACATTTACACACTTTAAATAACATAGAAAAAAAAGATTTTCAGATGTTCTAGAGTTTACTTAACCCTCTTCACACAGCAGGCCTGAAGTTCTATCATCATCTTCAACAGAAACAGAGTAAATACAAGAATTTCTGCAAATCTCAGTTATTAAAAAATGTTTTAAAGAAGATTAGTAAGAGAACATTTCTATGTCAGCAATTCAGTTTGGTTTAGCTTTTCTCCCTTTCCTCAAATACCTGTGAAAAAATACAGCTGAGCCTTAAAATCCTCTCAAGTTCTTTATTACTAAAGCCCATGCTTTCAGAAAGTGCCTCACTAAGAATGCACTCTACCTGTGTCAGGTCCCTGTTATAAGAACATAACCGTATTTTTTATTTATCATAAAACCTAGAAAAGTAATGAAACGAAAAGCCAACCAATCATTCTAAAATTGAAAAGTATTTACATGACAAATAAATTCAATGTATTTCACATGTTCAAACTTCTTTTAAAAAAATGGATACACTAACATTTGTTACAAGGGTAAAAGGATACTTGATTGCCCACAGAATCCGTGAATAATATACAGCAGCCAGTCACGATGAACAGTATTTTTTACTGCATCCAGAAGCTTGCCATTCCACACATACTTTTCGTAAGGCTTACTGCAAATCCCAAATACACCTAGGACGTTGTTACAATGAAAATGCATTAGCAATTAAAAAACAAGCTTACCTGCATTGGACTGTTTTAAAATCCAGGTCATCGGACCTTTATTTTGATTTTCCCTTGACTGGAACTCAGCATATCATTTACTCACATCCTTGAAGCTTGCCATACACAGGTAACTTCAAGCACATGCTGAAGTTCAGCATTTACGAGGATTTACAATTTTTCTACGGTTGCTAGTTACTGTAGCATTTCAGTGCCTTCATGCAGAAGTTTCTGATACTTCCAGTACTGAAAAGGGATCTCTGCATGGTAGCAGCAGAGGATTTGATATTAAGGGAAATAAATCAAGTTGTGAATTTCAGTTAAGACAAAAATACTTTCATAGGAGGACTTTATAAGCTTTTCAAATCTGGGTCAGCTCTGGAGTTACCTATTAGGCTCTGGAAGATCATGCATAGCCCTGGCCACCTTTACAAAAAGCACGCCAATCCTCTTCCTACATAATTTAGCATGGTGTTCCTAATTTGCACTGACACCAAGAAATGCAGCTATTGTAGACCTACAAATTAAAACTCAATTTCTGATACATCTGGAACCTAAGCCTTTTTCTGTTTCAAAAATCAGGACCAAGATGACAACTGGCACTAAAAGGTGGTGAAAGGAATTGAAACAGTCTGAATCTTAAAGAGGAGGAATAGGACAAGAACTCTATTACCCACATTTTTTGTGTAGTTTTTTCAAATAAAGTTTCTGGCAGGACGTTATATCGTAGCAGTATGTATGTCAATTATAGCAGCCAAATGTTCTGCTGCAGGAAAAAGATGAGTTCTCATAACAGACTGAAGGTGAAAATACAGCTGTTGAACAAACTGTTGCTACCTAGTCACCCAATTTACCATAAGCCCAGGGAAAAGAGATGTAACCATTTTGGTGAAGGAGTGTATACGTTCAGCAGGACCCGGCCACAAGCGCTTGGTCAGCGATTTGTCCTCTTTCATTTCTAGCAGTATTACTTTGGTGATAATTTGTTCTTGAATGACAGGCAGCTATTTCTTACAGATATTCTATCATCTCAACAGGTATGTTACTAATATCTACTGAAAATGGAGTTGTGTGTGCTATCAGCATACTGCTGATGAGGTCAAGGTTATGGCATCGTTATCTCCCAACGTTTTCACAAAGACATAGAAGAGATGATGCCACTGTATGGATTCCTGAGGGATCTTGCTGATAAAGCCTTTGCAGAGGAGGACTTATTGCTCCCTCTGCTCTTTATGGTAATTTCTGCCATTGTAGTTTTTGACAACCAATTCCTGATATCCTGATTATATATCTCCATGTTAGTAGTATCTTTTTCGGGGGGGCGGGGCGGGGCAGATCACTCTTCTTTAAAAGGAAATACAGTATTTGATTATCTTTCCATTTTGCCATTAGATTTAGGGCATACTGTATACAACATTACTTTTAGGCTTTTAAATGAGAGTATGATAGATGTTTACAAGTATTTAACATAATAAGTTCCAGTTTCAAAGATGATTAGTTACTTACCTAACATTCACTATCATTCTTTGAATTGTAGTCAGTGTAGGTCTATTCTAGGTGTTATGATGAAAGGGTGTCAAAAACAAAAGAGTGGACAAACAGTGTCCAAGTTTATCTTGCATAAATTTGGGTCAGGGATTGTTTCAGGCATTTCTATATCTTAACTATGTCCTTGTCAGACCTTCGCAGTCCCCTTTGGAGGCACAGAAAACAGGACCAATAAATTCCTTCAGAGCCTCTGAAGATTCATTTTGGGTTAGAAGAGATGGAAGACAAGTCATGCAATTCACACTATCTCAAAGAACCAGAGTTACTTTAGGAGAAAAGGGATCTTTGTATCATATTTCTCTGTGTATTATATATTCTGTGGAACAGAGGTTATACAGCAGGTGACTACAAATAAGGGTGGTAATGCAGAGAAGCTGTTGAGCCTCTCTATAACCAATACAAGCACAGATCCAGATGTTGCATCTAAGCTGGCTTCCATATCAAGTCCATAGTGTTAAGCAAAATAGTAGCAGACTTTCTCTGTCCTACTATTTTGCTTATCAGTGATGTATTTAAACAGCATGATGTTCTATTACTGTCTAAAAAGGCTAGTTGAATCTCCACAGCTGTTTGGGACCACTTTTACAGCAACATACTCCGTATAAATCAAAGATAGCACTGTTGTTTCTGATATTTCATGATTAAACAAGGAAAAAAGTGGTGTCACATATACAATACCAAAAAGTAAAAAAAAAAAAAAAGTAATTTTTTGACAAGCATCCAGGTAATTAGTACAAGTCATAGGACAATAAAACATGAAAAACATCAACTTCAACAGAATGAAATCCAACATTAAGAATTTCAGGGGAAACTTTGTGTGTGTGTGCGTGAGTGAAGAAAAGGGAGAGAAAATAGTTTTCCTAGCTGTCTAGTCATCTTTACACTCTTATGAATACGTTAAATCAAAAGTGAAGGCTGTAGTTTTCAACTGAAAACAGTAATTTTTCTTAGACTTCCTGATGGTAGTTACTACATGAAGTTGACACTAACTTCATACAATTCTTCTGTCATCAATATTTGCCAACATGAAACAAAAAGATTTATTAGTACTTAATTAGCTATTGCTTCCCACTGTCTTTGTAATTCATTCCTATTGGGAGTCTTACAAGTCAGTTGAATAATCGATTGTTAAAAAACGTCAGCATGCTCAATTATCTCCCTGAGTTGCAATGTAAATTAACAAAACAATTATTAATCACCTCTAGAAATGGCATTGTTCAAATTCAAATGTCTGTAATTGGCACTTTACATAATCTTTTATTAACTTATGACCGTTATGAGACTACTGATCAATACAGAAGACCCAAATGTTTCTTAAAAGTAAACTTAAGTGGAACATATTCTAAATGTACTCATGACCAACAACATTAGTTTAATTAGGCATATTTGCTTACCACTTCCACCCTGTGTTGAAAGTCCTTCATCTTCAAATATATCAAAACTCTCTTGTCGGGTCTGGGTTGTTTCAGTTTTTAATGTCTCAAGTGGCATTCTCAGGACAGTAAGATTATACTGAAGGGAGTGAGATAGGTCATAGCTGTAACTGATAGACAGTTAACATTTATTAATAATTGTAGACACACAGGGCTTTTCTGAAACCCTTACTCTCCATCTGTACTTACATTTAACACAGTACTATTTTATCCATTAAAAAAAGACTTTTAAACAAGATACACAGATTCTGATTCTACAATGGCAAACTATACAAATTATTTCCAAAAGGAGCTTTACAAACATAGAAACTGTTTACAGTACAATAGCTGAAATTGTATTTATATTCTTCTAATAACTGCAAACTGAACATGCCTTTTGGACAAAGCATATCAACAAACTTAATTCACTATGTCCCAAGAAGCAGTCCTGAAGGTCAAAAATAGCTATTCCACCACAAATATCCACATACAGAGAAAACCTAGTCTTCTGAGATTTAAGTACTACTCTCTGACTACTACCTGAACTCAAAACAGCCAGAAATTTGGTCCACAAAAACTGTTATCTGTCGTCAAATTTGTGATTACAGCACAGATGCATCTTAAGAGAGTGGCTGTTGAATAAACAAAAGGTGGGTTTTTTTATTAGTTCCACGATGGTAACAAATTCTGCATCTCGTGTCTTTTATACTGACAACACTCTACACTAATTGCTAAATTTTATAAGCCACTAGGATTCATTTCCCCGAGGAGAAACCAAATTTACACAACACTTGAATCAGAAATACACACAGATTTCCATTTTAGCCTAAGACAGCATCAGTGATTACTGGCTCTCCTTTAAGTTCTAGATATTCATTAATGATCTAAAAAAATGTATTTAAACATTGGACATTTAGATTTATCACTAAGGATAACAAAGTCTAACCCATAATAACAACCTGAAAGGCTTATCTGTTGGGGGTGGGAGGGGGGGAGATCTGTTACATGCTCAATTTGTATGTAACAGAAGCTTTAAATAGTATGCCAGTAAAAGACTTGTTCAGGCTATTCCTCCATTTTCCCCTTAGACCAAAGGTTTTGTTATAACTAACTTCTAGTTCTGTTCAGGATTTATATGAAAACCATGCAGAAAAATATGCTATGATTTCAGGCAAGAACAATTTAAATTAAGCTGATAAATGTGTTCATCAGAGAGATAAAAGAACCTTCTCCTTTCCCCTCTACGTACTGCCACAGAAACAGTATATACGCATCATCTCCAAGCTGGGGGTGGGGGGAAGAAGAAAAAAAAAAAAAAAAAAAAAAAAGAAAGTTGTACAATGTTAGGGCGGGGACACAAAGCATGGAAGAAAATCTCAGGTTTTATAGTGTGAAAAAGCCTTCCCATGCAAAACCACAAAATGGACATGAACCTTTGGTAGGTTTTGTCTTCAGAGATACAGTTGTGACAAAAAGCCTTTATTTTTCAATAGAAGTTTCTTCTAGACTGATACACCTTTCAGTACTTGCAAGAGGAGGTTTTTTTGTTTAGTTTAAGTCAAAGTCTTCTAACTACTACTGCCAGGTTTATCACCACATTTCCCCCATTTTTCTGCTGTCCCAAAGATCTCATATGTAATAGTAGCTGGGACACAGAAACTTGTCTTATGTGTGGCATTTGTGAAACAATAAGCAAGAGAATTAGCAATGCCTAGAAGGCCCTATGAAAGATGTACCCTACACAGGGTCTATCTTAGATGAGGACCTATCTCTCTATCTTTGCTTCTGAATCAAGACAAAGCTTTATTTCTGGAAAATGAAATCAACAAAGAAAAACTAACAGGACAAGCAAACCCCCCTGAAAACTTTTCCAGAGAGAGAACTGCATAATCTGGCAAGGCTCAACAGACAGTGGAAAAGTTCTATAGTTTTTAACTCCATGGAGACTACATTCCTAATCAATTTGTTGAAGGAGAAAGCAAGTTCAAAAGACACAGACAAAAATGGACAAGCAGGGTGATCATGTGTCTTATTTCCCCAGAATACCAACCTAAAGATCTTGGGTATCAAAATCCAAAAGAATAATCTTATAGCAAGTGTAAGTATACAGTTTTTTAAAAGAAATTAGTAACTAATACCTACCTAAAATAGAAGTTGCTAGAAAGGTCCACATTTTGAAAGATTCTCAGATACCTAGCAAAATAATTCAAGTTACAGGGAAAATTATTAGTTTAACCAGACAGACCCCAAGAAGTCATTCAGAGTACCTCTGAAATTAAACTACATACAAATATTGACTCTTGTCATATGTTCTCTTCCTATCTTACTGTTATTGTTTTGACAGGTAATTCCACTAGAATATCAGCATCTGGATTAAATACATCAAATAGACTTTTTTTTTAATCCAGTGTCTACTCACATACATACTCAGTTTCTTTAGGCAGTTGTAGATAAAGTTGTAGCTCTATTTTCCACATATGTGGGTCAAATTCTCTAGGACTTACACAAGCAAATTCCCAACAATACTATATAAGAATTAAAGACTTTCACAGTTATTCTCAAATAAATGAACAAGAGAAGAAATTTCTACTTCAATCTGTCATACCCTTGCAAATTCTCAGAAGAAACCATAACACTGTCTATGAATGATAAAATGGCTAACACCATAAATATACAGGTTAGATAATATGGTCTGCTGCATTCTAAGAGGGGAGACTGAGGTTTACGAACAGTCATACCTTAAAAGTGGAAACTTTTTTAATAGTTACCATTGGCTTGATTTATTACCTGACATCAGTTTATCATAATCCATTGCTTTTTGACTATTCACACTTGGTACTGACTGAAAAGCAGTTTAATTCCATTTGCCTGGTATATCATAGAAGTTACCCCATCCTGATAAAAACACTGCCAGGGCCTAGTTGTACATTTCATACAAGGTTCCCTGCTGATCAGAGGCTCAAATTTCTTTCTTCAGAAAAAAGTCACAAAGGAAAAAAGAAGCTAAACTTACCAGTGGGTCAGTTTATCACCCTTTACAACAGCAACATTCACAAGATTCTGACAGCACAGAATCATTAAATAATCTACTCAGCACTTTCTGAAGGGCACAAAAGATCTCTTCAGGTGAGACTAACGTTATGCTAGAGCTACTAACAAAAGAACAGTACCCCAAACAATATAAACCAGTATTAGCACTACTTTGCCCTTGTAAGAACGATGTTTATATTGGATGCTTCCTGGTGCACATTTGCTAGGATGTAGCTTTGACATGTAGGTAACATGGAGATGTGGACAAAAAGCTCTGAAAGACTGTAACAGTTATATTTACCCTTCAGGTTAGAGGCCACAGAACTTGTGGCCCATTCTCCATTTTCCACACTAATTTATAAACTAAGATAAAATGGCTTGATTGACATACTAACAGAAGGAAATCCACGACCGAAATTTCTAGTTGTAGTTCACCATTGCTTAGAAAATATTCAAAACGTACACACTGTTTACCACCATTATTTACCTGGCTTCATCAGGATGAGTGACTCTTACAGAGTCATTTGGAATGTAGATCATATTTGTATCTTCTATTTTATATATTGCATGACCTCCAATATCTGCCATTTTTCTTCTTTTTGTTATTAACACAATGTAGTAGCCTTCTAAAAACCTGACAAAACCTGTTAAAACAGCATTAAAATGCTATTAGATGGATGTTTGTGTTGATCTGATCAAACGTATTTAGAAAAACAGTATCAGAATTGTTTCAAGACTTCACATAATTTTTGTTTGTTCTTAATGTTATATATATAATGTGCATATATATACACATACAAAAATATACATAGACACAGAGCCTTACAATCTACCTCCAGTAAGTGTTAATCAATGAAGTACATAGTTTTTACTTTTCTTCCCTTCCACCATGCATATTTTTAATATTAGGTAGCAGAGTTAAGACACTGAAAAGTCAGAGTAAGTTGCTGTCTACTTAAGATACTTGTATTTGCTTTTTATAGGACTCTCATTGTTCAGAGCAAGGCATACCCCAATTAATTCAGATACCAAAAGGTTAATTTTCCAGAGCAAGGAGGAATCTCAACCTCCAATTTTCTTTTCAGGTTTATGTATTCTTTACTGGGTAGGGGCACAGAACAGCAAAAGGAGTTGAGGGTACAACAACAGATTTGTGCTCTCCCTCCTTAACAGGGGGGGATTAAATTCCCTGTCTGCAGCAGCATCTCCCCCAAATTAGCCATTCAGAGCATCAGGGGTAATCCTTTCTTTCTATTTCCTCTCTCATATACCAACACTTGACCCTACTGAAGTCCAGAGGGCTGAGGAGGTAGAACAGGCAGTGTCTGGCTTTATTGCCTATAAAAAGAAGGCTTCTGAAACCTCCACCCTCATTCCCTAATTATAGAATCATAGAATCATTTAGGTTGGAAAAGACCTTCCAGATCATCGAGTCCAACCATCAACCATGCCGACTGCTACAGGGCATAGCCACGCTTCTTCACCGAGTTGCTTCTTTGGATGTCTCTATTACATATCATTAGGAAAAAGCATATCAAACCTTTAAATACAATACAAATGTATAAATTCAAATACATACAGCAGTACTAAGTTTTAATAACTAATAAATTACATGAATTAGCTCCTGGAGGTAGCTGCTTTGGTGGGTTGCTACTAGTAAAGAGCCTAAAACTCAGTCACTGCTGCACTGTCAACAAATATATTAATTGGGGGGAAAATAACCAACCCTCACAATTCACATTTTTACTTGTGTTTACATCCAGTTCTTTTAGCTTTGCATTATAAATTAAAGAAGGATGAGCAAAGCACACGTTTTCCTCCCTGTCACTGCTGGAGGCTGCAATGTGATCGAATGAACTGCAAACTTTTCTTCTGTCTTATTAGCCCCCCTGGGAAAAATGCTCTCACCTGCACAAGGACAGGAGACCCTGCTGACAATAAGAAACAAAATCTTCCATTTGAAGCAGCTGACTATTGACTTTGAGTTGTTAAATAGCAGTCAAAGTTCTTCCTGTATCCTCCAGGTACCGAAATCACTTACATGAACAGCCTCTATCCTCTGGATTTCACCAAATGTTATACCAAAGTCTGATAAGTAACCCAGCATTTCCCCTTGACCTGGTTCTCTCCATTTAAAAATGATTTCTACTTTTAAACACTATACAGTGAAGCAGAACTTAGCCTATCAGCACCCCCATTCTGAGTGCACTGAAAGCACTGTCTCTGGTTAATGAAATAACCAGAGAACAGAACAAAGCTGCCCTTTCCAGTTCTACAAAAAATAGTCCTGTCCTCCTGACCTGAGCCAGGAGGCAGAAATAAATGACCAGTTGCATTCCCTCAAATTACATGTTTATACAGATATGATTAGATAGGATCAAGACAGAAGACATCTAAAGCATATACTTTAAAAGTGCAAGATAATCTAAAGATCACTAAGAGAGCATGTTACTTCTAAAAAAAAAAAAAATCTAGAAATAGTACACCATATCTGATAACCAATACATTTGTTCAGCTACAGAATAGAAACTTTCCTGTTATGAAGAGTACATATAAACAAACATACAATTGGGATGCAAAATTTTCATTAAACACAACCACTTACCAAATGAATATATTATCACATATTTAGATAGTGAGCACTGATGGCTTGTGCAAAAAAAGCCAATGTTGCAAGACTGTTAGAAGCTTCTTTACATTTACCCATATTATTAATACTCTTAAATTAATAAGCACATAAACCTCACCTGAGGAATTTCAGAAAAGTGCATCCATTGATAAGTTCCAAAATGCTTCATGGGCAAAAAGAATATAGAAGAAATTTTGCTTAATCTGCCACTTTAGAATACTAGTAATATTTTCTTATGTTTTGGTGGTTATGCAAAATTCAGGAGCATCTTTTAAAGTAATTGCATTCTCCACCTCCTCTGCAGCTCTGGATTTAGATGTCCAAGTGCATATTGATGTAAATAAAGCACAGAGTATCCTTGGGGGCTGTCAGAGCACACATTAACTTTTACTTTGGAGACATCACCCATCAATGTAGCGACCTCAGTATCTGACAATAGGCAGGAAAGTAGTGACTTTCAGAAGAAGTTAGAAGGTATTAAATCCTTGAAGCAATTCTCTAGGATTATGGGCAGCTGATCAGCATTTAAAAATTCAGTTGATATACTAGGCAGTTATACTTGTTCAAACATGAAAAAGAAATCTTTTAATATGTCACTGCAAAAAGTTAACCAAAATGAAAATTAAAGTCACCTTTCTGAATAGCACGTCATGAAGAAATACAACCTAATAAAGGATGTCAACTTTTTTCTTTTAAAAAAGCATTCTGTGAGCTCTGGAATTCAGGAGGCCAGGTTCCATGTGATTTGTGTCCTACAATCAGATGAGTCTGATGAGATCTTCAACCAAACTTCTAGAGTTTGGCTATTTCCTAGATCTCTCCCTTAGTGACAAAGAGGAAACTACTTACAGGACAACTCTCACCCCTGTACTGGCCACCTGTTTTCACAAAATACATAGAAACTTATTTATCTTTGAGAATGAACTTTCTCAATCATCTTCAGCTTAAAAAAAATTAAAATCAAAGGGAGACAGAAAGATATACAGAATGACACAGTAAGCCTCACCTCCTTAAGAAATAAGAGATTTTATAAAACCAGACAAAACACTTACCTACTACCCCAAAAGCAGAGACAGCTCGAGATAACCCAGAAGAGCCCTTCTGCCCAATCTTTGTTCTGTTTCCCAGGTCTAAACGGCCAAGAAGTTCCCTCACCTCTTGTTGCGTATACACATGCTTTAAAATAAAAGTCACTAAAGTTACTTCTTTGGTAGTTAAATGTTATTTCATGTCAGAGAATAGTAGAATTTACTTAATATACAATAAACTAAACATCTGCTTTACATCTTCTGGGTCCTGCTTCCGTCCTACCAACAAGTACAAGATTTTATGCACAAAATTCACTGTTCACTGCAATAGAAATAGTCATGGTCACATATGAATTCAAACATTTCTAAATCTTAAGTGTTAAGATTTTAAACCATAAACTTCCTGGAAAGGAATCAAGTGTGTCCATTAAAACTCTTGTCACTGCTGTTTATTTTGCTTCAGACATGATGTATCAGAAACACTAAAAATTTGGCTAGATAGTAATTACACGCATTTTGCACTTAGAACAGCATAGCCAAACATAAGAAAACCATTGGGAGCATATATGTAATAAACTGAAAAACTTGGGAAAATTTCATTAAAGTGAATGTGCTGTTTGGAGATCTTGTGGCCTCTCCGATACCGTAACTAGTAATTTTCATGCTAATACTGTATGCATCTGACATATGAGGAGAAGCTGAGAGAGTTGGGATTGATTAGCCTGCAGAAGAGAAAGCTCAGAGGGAATCTTATCAATGTGTATAAATACCTGGTAGAAGGAAGTAAAGAAGTCTCAGGCAGACTCTTCTCAGTGGTATCCAGTCAAAGGACAAGAGGCAATGGGCACAAATTGAAATACGGGAAATTCCATTTGATCATAAGAAAAAGCATTTTTACTGTGGGGATGGTTGAACACTGGAACAGGTTACCCAGAGATGTTGTGGAGTCTCCAGCCATATTCAAAACAAAACTGGGCATAGCCCTGAGCAATCTGATCTAGTTGACATTGCTCTGAGCATGAGGGTAGGACTAGACAATCTCCAGAAATCCCCTCCAACCTCAATTGTTATATGACTCTACAATTCTGTAACATACCTTCCTTGAAACAGACTAAATGTGTAATATTTAAATTCACCCCCATATAGATGGTATTATTTGGAATAACTGAAAAAAACCTAAATAGAGAGGCACTCACCTTATCATCAATTATAACCAAATCCTTTGGTTCAGTGCGATCTATTTTCAAAACACGGTATTTGGTTTCTGCAGGATTACTTCCAACGAGAAAATATCGCTACATTAAAAAAAAGTCAGAGTATTATACAAGATAAAGCAACCAAAGCCCATTGTAACGCAAGACATCAACAACGCCATTTATATAGTTTCTAGACTAGAACCATTTCAACTAACATCAAACATGTAATATTCCATATGGACTGTTAATAAACTCTTTTAGACATCAGTGCCCTAGGTAGGTACATTTGTATACAATCAACCTTTACAACTTAAAAGACCTCATTCTCTCCACTGCACAAGGAGGAAAAGAAATTAAAAATTGAAGAAAGGTGAAAACCTGTTTAGAGAGGAAAAAAAAGTAACTTACAGCAGGTACTGTCCAACTATGCCTTGCCCCAGTCATTACCATCTTCCCATTTGCTTTGTAAAATTTAGCAGAAGCTTATACACAAGAGTTTGTAACTTTCCATGATCTAAAACTACTGTTGCTATATTGTAGTCCACTGCTATTTCTGCCAACTAGTCTTTCCTAGTCCATACTAAACACAGAAAAATTGTAAGTACTTCAGTACTGCAAGTTAACTTCATTTTTTATTTAGATTTGCTATGATAGACTTCTCACCAATGTTCTTCCACAACACTCAAGTTTAATTTGACCAGCCATGCTGGTTAAAAATACTACTTTTTAGAAAAAGATTAGCTACATATCTCATTTAAAATAGGAAAGAAAGACCACAGATAAACATATAATGTGTCCATTTCTGATTTAAGGGAATCAAACTATAAATGAATTTTTACATTTAGAGGAATTGATAGTAAGCACAGGTTGCAGGACTGACTTGCTATAAGCAGCTTTTTTTTTACTAATTCTTTTAATCAGTGTGGTGCTACCACACAGCAAGGTGTAACTCATTAATAATGCTCAGCCTAGTAGGAAAGCATGGCAAATTCATGTGGATCTATGCAGCCAGCTCTTAACTTTAAAAGTCACATGGATTTAAGATGTGGGAGAGGAAATCAATAATAGCATTCACACAAACCTCAGAACTTCATAATTTATACCAATTAGATGTTAAGAAGCATCTTTATGTCAAAATATTTAAGGTGAAAGAAGAACTTAAAGCCCTCTTCAGCCTCCTTGAAATCACAAAAGCATCTAGACAGTCAGCTCTAAAAAAGAAAATAAAATACTCAACTTTAAAAGCTATGAAAGGAAACGCCACCAACTCCTGGCTCCACCTTTTACACTGGCATCACAGCGCTTACTGAGTGGCAAGCGTTGCTGTTTACTCCTAAATGACAATAAAGAAGGCCCTTCAAAGTCATATGCCCTCACAGCACTCCCTCACTGAAGCCTTTGAGGCAGCACTTTGCCACAGGGAACTGTTTCCTCCTGGTTTTTTTTTTTGCAGCAGTGTGCTGCTGTGCAGAGCCCAGGCTCCGGAGCCTGCCCCCTCAGAGTACTCTCCGCAGGAGATCCCTTAGTGCCAAGATCGGTGCTTCCCAGGAGGGAAATCATAACAGGGAATGGGTCAGAGTTCCCACTGCATGGCACTGAATGGCACAAAGGTGGACGATGGAGCTCTTCTGCTGGTACCACCTGCCAGCAAGAAACACCAAACCAACAAGACAGACACTTGCTTGGACCATTCCATCACACCACCTTTTTCTTCATGCCGTAGAAGGTGAACAGGCAGAGGGAAATATCATACTCATTTGTAATACACAGATGATAAGTTAGTTTGCATTTTAAGACTGTTGCTTCTCTATTTGTTGAAAATTGTTAATTAATTAAAGCTAAACAATTTTCAGTAGTCCATAATACTATGACACAGCTTAGTGATCTTCCCCCATGTCCAGCTCATTAAATGAGCACAATTTCTTCCCAAAGTGACACCTATGGTTACCGACAAATCATCCTGAATAAAAACAGAACAGTACAACTTTAAGATGCTTGTCTAAACAGCAGTTTGGACCAAAGATCACATTTAAAATTGGAACATGGCACATGACACTCTTAGAAAGAGACAGAGATAGATATAGATATACAGTTGCAAATGCTATTACTAAGGAAGTTCAGCTGGATACTTCTCCATTTTCATTTTAATAGACTGATAAAACATAAGGAAACACCACGAGGAATGCATCACTCGCATCACCTTGGCAGCTGCTACAGTGAGCTATGCACAGCTTTAAGTGCTGCTGCATAGAACAGCAGCAGAGTTAGATTTGATGAGAAGTAATTGTATCTGCAGACTATGGTAGCAGCAACCACCATAATGAATGGCACTTAATCTCTCTTTGAAGTCCTTTAAGGACTAATTTAGGGGTTTTGTTTTAAGTTAGAAAGGTAGGCTGTATAATGTATTAAGGAAGGTCAGTTGAGAACAGCATCAAAATCCAGCATCAATGGAGTTAAAGAAGCCATCTTCTTCAAAAGCCCGGCAATGGGAAATCTCTATTTAGCAAATGGGAATCTCACCCACTACGTCGTGTTAGAGAATATTCTTGGGGAAGTAATAAAGAAGGAAACATCTGCAAAAACTTTTGAATTTGGGCTAGTCCTCAAAACTAGGAACCCAAAATTAGACTTCTGCCTGGGAAGTTTTCAGGACTGGCTAACAATCAACAACCCCAGAATCACTTGAAAAATGGCATGATATGCCAGCTCATATTCAACCTTCAAGATCTGAAATTAAAACAAAGATGATAGGAAAACTAACAATGCAAAAATTCGACAAAAAAAAGACATTTCAGCATTAGCTGCTTCTACTGCCAAATTTATGCATCTAATGAATAAATAAGTCTGTCTTACTGGATGATATGGAGCCCAAATAAAACCATATCAGTGACATGTACTGCAATTAAATTTGCCATCACATTAATAATAGGAAAGAATAAAGAAAAATACCAAATCAACACAACACTGAGCATGTAACATCAAATAAATTAATTTCTGAGGTTGTAATATAATTGTAAAATTAATCACAGGTAAAATGTGCTGTACTGTTTGCAACTATTTTAACAAAAATCATTACAGTAGAAGAAATGAGAATCCACAGGTAAGCTACAGAAACCTTTCTGGGAGTTTCTATCCTTATTCTCTTACTCCATTTATTACTAAGTTCAACTTCCACACCTCAGCAAAGCCACTGCATTTAGATAAATGGACAACCTTGACCAAAAAAGTACTTTCTCAACAGAACAGTACACAAGGAGAAACTGTGCAGAATTCCTCATACTAACTACTCTGGCAGAGTCCTTCAACCATCACCTGAGATGAAACATGCTGTTTCCAGTCTTAGTTGGCCCTTGGCCTTTGCTGAAACTTGTTAACAAGTGCACTGTACCAACCACAGCAGTGCACCATGCAGCTATGAGATCTGGACTGAAGCTTAATTTATTGCACAATTATCACTAAGCAACCACAAGATAGGAACAATGATTAGTCACTTCCACCTGGGACTAAGTTTTAACCAAAGCAATCTAACTGAAAGGCTTTGCACCCTCTTTCATCAATATTT
Source organism: Buteo buteo (assembly GCF_964188355.1). Lineage (NCBI taxonomy): Eukaryota > Metazoa > Chordata > Aves > Accipitriformes > Accipitridae > Buteo > Buteo buteo. The sequence continues at coordinate 25,798,171 of NC_134185.1, forward strand.
TGATTCAGCTAAACCAATAAAAATAGCTTCTTCTAAAAGGAGTCTAAACAAAATAAAAAACTTCTTACTGCAAATTGTTGTTTATAATGGCAGGATAATAGTTCTGAAACCAGACATGCTGCCCACAATTATTTATGTATTTTTCTTTAAGAAGAATACTTCTTAGAACTCCTGATCTAAAACTATGATTTGCTTCTTTGCATGGACTAATTATCATTAAGGAATGTTAGAACTGTAAGCAACTTATTTCACTCATCAGCTAAAAGGCAACACGTAGCTTAATCAGCGGGGGAAAAAAAAGTGAAAATACACTAAAAGTTACTTGAAAAATACAGCAGTGCACCAATGCAGCCAATTTTGAAACCTGCAAATAGCATAAAGAGAACACTTAAGAACTTATACAAAATGCTTGCCAAAGATACCTGTTGAGCCCACGGATATGTCTAAAACCAAAAAGCCCTAAGGAAGTGTGGTGGGTTGACCTTGGCCAGCTGTCAGACCCCCACCCAGCCACTCTCTCACTCCCTCCCAACAGGACAGGTGGAGAAAATAAGATGGAAAAGGTGACGAGTCAAGGTAAGGACAGGGAGATGGCCTAACATTTAGGCACAGGCAAACCAGACTTTACTTGAGGAAAATGGATGTAATTTATTGACAATTAAAATAGGTTCTGATAGCGAGAAACAAACCCAAAACACCTCCTCCCCCCAACTCTCCCTTCTTCTCAGGCACAGCTTCACTCCCAACTCCTCTACCTTCCCCCTGCCTTGAGCAGCGCAGGGGGGTGGGAAATGGGGGGTTGTGGTCAGTTCGCAGCAGTTCCTCTCTGCTGCTCCTTCCACCTCACACTTTTCCCTGCTCCAGCGTGGGTCCTCTCCACAGGCTGCAGCTCCTTCAGGAAATATCCCCCAGCTCCAGCATGGTCCTCCCCAGGGGCTGCAGGAGGTCTCTGCTCTGGCGCCTGGAGCACCTCCTTCTTCGCTGACCTCGGTGTCTGCAAGGGCTGTTTCTCTCACAAATTTCCTCACTCCTCTCTCTCGCAGCTGCTGCACAGCGTTTTTTACTCGCTCAAATACATTATTCACAGAAGTGCCTCCATCTTGGCTGCTGGGCTCAGCCGTGCCCGGCGGTTGGAGCTGGCTGGAACCGGCCGTGTCCGGCATGGGGCAGCCCCGGCCTCTTCTCCTCACAGAGGCCGCCCTCCAGCGTCTGGGCACCTGCACCCAATACAGGAAGGTATTTCCATGCTAGTCACACTTTCTGTCAGACTAAAGAAACACAGCGGGTTGCCAGATGAGAAACCTTCACGTGAACACTGACTTTGGATCAGCACACTACGATGTCTCTAATTTATGCTTAACTGGGCAGTGCAATGGTAACTGTCACCTGCCATCAAATCTCCACCCTCCTTCATAACAGGCATAAAGTTATGCAAGAAAAAGCCTCTTCCTCAAATTTTTGTGGTAGTTTTAATACATACTGAACTTGACTGTAGATCAGAAATCTTCAAGGCATAAACAAGATATTAAATAGGGTTAAAAAAGGCATAGGTTCAGCCTTCTTCCTCTGCTACACCAAAGAATGGGAGAAAAATAATTACACCTAGATGTAAGGTACAGCAAAAACTCTACTATGTTCTTTCTTTCTATAGAAGCTACAGCAATTCAGGGAGTATCTTTCATCTCTCATAGAAAGTGGCAGAATGAAGAAAGGAAGAGATGATAAGGGGCAAAGAGAGGTACCTGAAAATAGCAAAAATTCAGTTGGCATGCTGTCTGCTTCCCGTAATCTGCTGAAACTCTTCAAAAGCAGCTCTTTCAAGATGAGCAATTTTAATAACGCACCCTGCCAAGCACCACCGCTCTCAGGGCACGTAGGAATGGCTACCCACTCTGCATCCTACAGTCACAGCTTTCAGTAATTCCCTTTTGTCCCAGGGCAACCAAAGATTTTTTGTCCCAAACAGGACTTTGCTCTTGCTGCTCCACTGAGGGGTTCCTCAAGATTCTCCCTTCTAATTTTCAGCTACATCTGTTAATCATCAATCTATATATTTTCCTTTAGCCAAATACTTCTCCCCTCTTTAGCACCTATTCTGCTGGATGCTTTCAGAAACATAAGTAACTGGATGCCTTTTCAGCTTTCACTTCAATAGACTAAAGAAATCTTGCTGTCCCTTTGCTCCTCCCAAGGCATCTCTAGCATCTGTTACCTCACTGGACCTGTTCCTGGTTGAATTCTTATTTCTTAAATAAATATGGACAGAAAGTGTACACAATATACCATACAAGGTCTCATTATAGAGATACATTAGTATTTCTCATTAATGACCATATGACAAAAGATCACATCTGCCTTTTTCAGAGTTGTACTTCATTGGCAGCTCAACCTCCCATCACTTCTTCAGATAAACCACCCAGACCCTCTTCCTCCCCTTCTACTGCTTCTGAATGGATAAACTCTCAACGAACTTTCACTGGTGTGTAATCTATCCTAAGGTGCATGAAGGTTCACAGTATACCATTCTATTCCAAATTATTTCTTTTAGCAAGAAATGATGACCCTCAGGAGCAAATATCTTGTGCTCTGATTATCCTAATTATTTGCAATATTTCAAAACTCTAATCAGACCTGACCCACATTTTGGACTAATAACATTACTGCAAATGCTGAAGTATATCGGTCCTAAAACCGTTACTTGAAAAACATCAACCCTACGAGATGATTCCTTATTCACTCCACACTGACTTCTCTACTAACCTCCCTCCTTCCATTAGCAAAGCCAGAGATTTTCCTTGTGGCACTGCACCTCCATAGAGGATTTGGTTTAAATACATAAGGCCATCTACTTTTTAGATGAAGATTTGCAAAACAACCAGGTTAATCTGATAACATCTTTGTAAGTCTAGACTGCATTTTATGTCATTTACCTCAATTTTCTATTACTTCCCTACAGAAAATTATGTACAGGACTTCAGGATGGATTAAATAATCCACTTGTCACATTCCAGTCACAGCACCACCCTTGACTTGAACAACTTCAAAATATTTACAGTCATTCCACTGTTTAGTATGCCTACATCTTCAAATTTGCATGTTGAATATATTTAATTTTATTTCTACCCCAACACTGATTGTTCCCTTTTTCATAACCTCATTCTTGTTACTCATTTTATCTTCACCCCTTGTTCAGTACATTTGTACTTATAAAGTAAATTCTTACTTTAAACAAGGAAAAATACTCATCTAATTTTAGGGCCATAACAAACTTCATTTTGAAAATAAAAAAATAGTGAAAGAAAATACCTATTTTTCTTCATCCTTCCGTTACATTTAAATACATCCATTTGTGATCATTTATCACCAAACCCCTCATCACCATTCCATCCAGAAAAGTGGATTCACAATAAAACCAAAACTATAAGAGAGTCTCTCACCCATTGATCTAGTGACTACATGAAGACACCCAGGACAACACAGGACAAAAGAAATAAAACATATGTCACCAAAACAGCACAGGCAGACATTTGAAGGCACATCTTTCACATGCAGTGTGGTGCTACCTCTTTTGAACTTTATTTTTGTTCTGCCTGAATAGCATATACCCTTCAAAACTTGTGGTATTCTCATCACTGCTATTCCACCAAGTATCTGCCATACACATAAATGATCTCAGATCCCACATACACTGGTTGATTAAGTTTCTCTATTTCATTGGCCATATATTTGGCAGTATATCAAGACATTTAAGGCAGAAACAGTGCTTTCCTGAGCTTCACAAAAATCATTCTCTTGTCCCAACTCCATCCTCTGCTCCATCACGCCATTGCCATTCCTAGAATCCCATTACAGAGGGAATAGGGCAGTCAGACGAAAGGGGCTGTCTTCTGCTCATGAAACCATTCCAGAGAGACCAAATTTCACAGCCACTTCTAGCTAGAAAATTATGATAGCTAATGGTTGCCCAGTAGATTGTTCACTAATTTCAACATTTTTTAAATGCGTCAGATAACCATCTATATAAATCAGTGCACTTCCTAATTCAGTAAAAATTCTGTAGCTTTTTCTGTGAAATCATCTTCTACATTAAAGTTTTTCCAATTTGACCACACACTAACTTCAGCATTAAATAAGCAAACCTTGTTTTTCTTAATATAAAAATGTTCCAATTATTTTTAGAAGAAATGAAATTAAAAAAACCACCCCACAAAAAAACCAAACCCACAGTTTTCCCTGGGGAAAAGGGCAGAAAAATCTACAGGTAATTATGCTAGTCACATTGCTTAATAAGCTTGTGCAAATCATTTGGATACTGTGGAGATGGAGACTGTAGAAGAACCTGATTAGAATAAAATAATATTAATTAAGCCTCATAATATCCTGAAAGATAGGCAAGTGATATGCCTTTATAGAGATGGCACAAATTGACTTGTTCAATGTCACACCACCTCAGGGAAATGATAATTTCCAATGAACTAACCTACAGCTTTCAGGTGGGCTTCATTTGGGGGATACACAAAAGTTCCATCTTCTGAAGAAGAGAGGAAAATATCTTTTGTTTCTTACTAGTCATATTGCTGAAATATCTTTACTGCCCTCTGCTGTGCATTTCAGCAGCAAATATATGCATAAAATGTATTCAGATCAATGCCAACTATCTTTCAACTGTTTCAGTTCATTTTTCTGACTTCTGAACAAGCCTTCAATTTCCCAGGACAAAGAGGAGATAGTATTCACATCTCCGTAGTATTTATTGTCCCAAAGCATCAGTTTAAAAGGTAGGTCTCAGCAACTACCCTAAATATAAATGTTAATAGAAAATACAGAGTTTTCTCTCTGTTGCTTCAATCGACCCCGTGAATTCAGTTTCTCCTCGCCTCTAGGAGTCTTTCTTGTTTGACGCCAGTAACGCCACCAGAGCCTTTCCTGTTTGACTTAAATAATGCTACTGTACTCAAAATCAACCAAAAAACCCCCTCCCTAAACCATTTCCACTTCTTCCACTTTCTCATCCATGTCATCTCTTCTTCCTTTAACACGGAGGGGGTTTACAGGAATAAGCAGTATGATCAGTGTAAACACCACTGTTTCTCCCACTGCTGACAACTGAAGTCATCCCTTCCTTGCCCACTCAAGATCTCCACAAGGAATCTTACAGTTTCATGTTACCCTATATCTGATACAACTCCAGGTCCACATCAGGTCCACATGCTCACATGGTATCTAGCAAGCCTATGGCCTTAGGGAAATCAGAAGAGTAACCTGAACCAGGAGAAAGTTATTCAATTTTATGTCTGGGTGATGCTTCTGTCACATCAGTGACTAACTGTCACAGCTGGTAACTGCATGATTGTGAGATTTTATGCAAAGGAGGCTGCATGAGGGGCACCTTGGGGAGAAGTGGAAACTTTTGTCAGCAGCCCAATGTGACACTGAATCAGCTGTAATGGCCAATTTCCCTCTAAAAATCTCTGTGACCTGATCAAGCCTGAAGTCCAGTTTTGGGCTCTGCAGTACAAGGTAGACATTGACATACCACAGTGAGTCCAGCAGAGAGCTACCAAGGTGATCAGGAGGACAGAGCACATGTTGTACTGGGAGAAACTGAGAGAACTGGGTTTTTTTCAGCTTTCAGAAACCTTTGGCAGGATCTCACTCCTGTCTAAAACTATCTAATGAGAAGGTGTAGGTAAGACAGAGCCAAATTCTTCCAAGGAGTGAACAGTGGATGGACAAGATGCAACAGATACTAGTTGAAACATGCAAAATTCCTACTTAATATAAGGAATTTCTCCTCCGCCCCCCCCCCCCCTTTTTTTTTAAACCATGAGGGTGGTCAAGCACTAGAACATGTTTTCTGCAGAGGCTGTAAAATCTACGTATCTGGAGGTATTCAAAACTCAGCTGTACACAGCCCTGAGCATCATGCTTTTGTTGAAGCTGCTTTGAGCAGGAGGCTGGATCAGATGATCTCCAGAAGTCCCTTCTAACGCACATTAGTCTGTGAGTTTATTAAGTGCATCAAACCTTTTCAAATAATTACACCAAAATGATTCCTATAGCATTTTTCCTTTTGAAAAAAGGACTAGAATTTGAATATCAGAACTCAAAGCGCTGCAATTCGCACTTCTTCATTTTTTAAGTAAGAACATAACCACATTCAGGAAAAATACTCCATTTTATCACCCACAAGAAGCGACTGAAGAAACAGCTTTGAGACACCATTACTCAGCTAAGACATTTCAAGTGGCACACGCTGATCCACAAACCGGTGCCTTTCTTAGCTGATCAAAACCACCTTGCCTCCTGAAGCAATCAGGACTGCTGGATCTGCCCTTGACTGAATGCTGAACACAGCAAAGCATGGGCAAACCTGCCCACTCGGGCAGATACTGCCAGCTACCACTAGCCAGATGTGAAAAGCTGTGGTTCCTGAACTAACAGGATCAACTTGAAAGGCCTAGAGAATTGTAGCTAGCTGACAGAACCCTAAAGCGTAATGTTGTCTCTGTAAATAGCAGGTTGTCTCTCAGCAACTGAGCCTTAAAGCTCAGAGAGAAGCCAGATATCCATGCATGCCAGTCACAAAAAAACAAATCTTAGCTATCTGAAAAGTAGTATGAATTGTGAGCCAAGAACAACTAAATGCAGTAATTCAGGACCTGACTTGGGAAACTCATTTCCCCATTGCCCTCCCCCTATATAGCAACAATTTAGCTGAAAATAAAACAAGTGTTTTCCAGCAATGCTGAGTAAGATGATTAAGACAGCCATCAAAATGTCTTTAGGCATAGGAAAGAAAATAACGTTCTGGAAAGCAAGGGTAACCTCAATGTTTTTCATTTACTGGTACCAATAATTCTGCATGCTTTAATCTTCCTCCTCTGTTTCACAGGCTGTTTAATGGGGAATTAGCGCAAAAAGCACAGACCTACTTCTGACAGAACCAAAGCTGCAAGTCAAATTCTTCTTTGTGTTGGGACCACTTGTGCAGGCCAAATTGCATTCCTTTCAGCCTACATGAGCCATTTTGGTAAGCTTTCAAGAGGCTACACTGACTTCAGTGTATAAACTATCTTTATCACAGCAGGTAACAGCTGAACTTAGCACTAGAGCTAACTGTTCCATTTAAAGCCACGGTACCTAACTCTATCCAAAACTACCTCAAGTGAAAAAAAACCCCATACTATGAAACAAGAGAAACTACACAAAGAAATGTGATTGGGAGCTAAAGGATGACAAACACAGTGGTATTATCTCAGGTTATTTACAGTAAGACTCAGATTCTGACTCACACATGGTGCTCATCACATGGCTAAAGAAGCAATTATCACTCAAACCTCCAATCCACTTTGCCCACAGCAAAAAGTTCTGTGAATAACACATCTCTCCAGTTTCTGCAACAGAATATTAAGGAATGCTAAAAATCTTCAACAGCTGACTTCCAGAGGTGAGGCTGAAAACTCTGGAAGTTGTTCCACAAGCCACTCAGACAACAAGCACTGGAATCTCTTAGAAGTAGCAGAGAGACAGGTGTGGGTTATAACCACTGCAGCCACCCTGTTTAAATTCTTAATTCAAATCTTAAATCTTTAATTGCAGACAACTTCAGCTGTCCAGTTTTAATTCGCAGTATACGAGTCAGCACTGTTAGCTGGGCTGAGTGACAACAACCACACAACGAAACAAGCAGGTAGCTGCGCAAACACCAAAAGCAACGTGGGGCCTAAACTTCGCCCCCCCTCGCCCCAGCCGCCACCCCCGCTGCCTGAGCTTACAGACCCCAGGCTTAGGTTAGAAACCAGCTCTTTGTTTAAGTCACAAGGCAGAGACACGGGGAAGACTAGAATTTTAAAGACTTTTTTTAGTTATCGGTATGTTTTGGACGCGTGACCAAAAAAACCCTCCAAAAAACCTAAACCAACAACAAGAGAAAGGTCACGAAGGGTTTTTTGACAAGCTGCAGGCCAGCCGAGGCAGCAGCCCCACGACGGGGGAGCAGGGACATCCTCCCCCCCGCTCTGCCCCAGCGCGGGGGCCGTCAGGCGGGTCGGGGGGGGGCAGACGCTACTTACAGCCCTGGTCTCGTACAGCACCAGCTTCTGCACTGAACTGATCAGGGGGGCGGCGGCGGCGGCACCGGCCGCCGCCGGCATGGCGGCCGCGCAGGGCTCGGGCCTTGCCCCAGCCCCAAGGCACGGCGGGGGCAAGAGGGGGAAGGGGGGGCTGCCCGCCAGCAGCCGAGGGAAAGCAGAGCTCCTGCCGGTAAGGCGGGAAGGGGACGGGGCGGGGGGAACGCGACGGGGCTGGGGACCGGAGACCGGACCCCGCTACCGGGACGGGTGGAAGCCGGAAGTGCCGGCGCGCCAGCGCGCAGGCGCGCCCACCGGCGGGCGAGAGAGGGAGGGAGAGAGGGAGAGGGAGAGCGCCTGCGCCGCCGCTGGAGCCGCGTCACGCGTGGCCCCTCGGCAGCGCCGCTCCCGCCGCGGCGGGGGCGGCTCAGCGGGGCAGGCGAGGCGGCGGCGGCGGCAGCGGCGGCGGCGTCAGCCGCTGCTGCTCCCGCCGGGCCCTCCTCGTTGTGGGTCCGCCCGCAGGGGTCAGCACCAGGAACAGCTCCGAAGCCCCGCCCCCTCCCGCCCGCGGCACCTCCCCGCGCGGGCTTTGGGGGCGTGTCTCCGCCTTCACCCGCCTTCCGAGGGGGCGGGGCGATGGGAAAGGGGGCGGTGCTCTTCGGTTGCCCGGGTTACGGGCGTACACGAGCCGGCGGCGGCGGGGCGCGGGCGGCGGCTGTTTCGCCCCCGCTGTGCCCCCTGCGCCGCCATTTTGCTCAACGTAAGTGACACCCCCCCCCCCAACAGCCCCGTTCCTGAGGGGCGCCGACCGGGGCGATCGTCTTCGAGCTGCCGGTCAGGGGCGTGCTGGAGGGACGGGGAGGGCAGGGGGGGGAACAAGGCCCCGCCTGGCTTTTAGTCGGGGCGGGGGGGGGGGGGGTCTGGTTTATTTCTTTAGTTTGGTTGGGGTGTTTTTTGTAATTAGGAGATTGCGCCGTAATTGTGAAGGTTCGGGAAGGAGTGAAACTGCTGGAAATGTCAGGTGAAGTTCAGCTAGTGCGTTTCCATGAGAGAAATGGAGCGTTGGTCTGTGCGTGGTGGGTTTTTTAATATTGAAATACTGTACCTATGCCTCAGAAGGTCTTACTCTGAAAGTGTCAGAACGTTTCAGTTTGATGTTTCAAAACAAATTTTTTCAGATTTTCATCCTGAAGTAGAATTTTTTTAATTTAAAAATGGGGTGCGCTGGGGGCTGAGACTTAAGTGGCCCTCTAAAGAAAGCAATGTTTTCTCGAAAAAATGCTTCTCGAAAGGTATGCTTTCTTGAAACCATGCTTCATCAGTCTCATGGCTTTGGACCCCATTTGCTCGAAAGGCCCACCCAAATTTTGCTCCAGCTTACCTTAATTCGAAACTTGCTTCTGTTTTACTTTGTAGCATAGCACTGGATGAGCAATCTCGTGCAGTCCTGGAAGAGCTGGGAGTTATGAGAGGAGTACAGAACAGATCATGAACCATGATTTAATTCTGCAAAGCCTTACTTGTGTACCTAGCTGTGGACACAGCAAGTAGTTCCATTGGCCATGATTGGGCTCTTCTGTGTCTGAAGCTCACAAGCGAAGGTCTTAGCAGGGCCATGGTCCATTTCAGGGACCACAGAGAAGTTACAACTGTGTGGTAATTGGAACATGAAAGAAAAGGCAATGAAACAACTACATGCTGTTTAAAAAAGAGCAACAGGCAATTTGAGAGTCAGGAAGAAGTCATTATCAACAACCATATAGCTGCAGCTGGGGATCAGGGGTGGTTCCAACAACCCCTTATTTTTCAGAAGCAGCTCTTCTCTTAGTAATGAGTGCATTGTAGTATGTTCTCTAAATGCTTTTTCTTCTTATAGCAAATTTTGTTACAAAGCAATTCGCCTTGTATCACATTATTTTTCAGTTCCATTTTTAAGTATGTGTCATTTTACAGATATGTAGGTTACTGTATTTTATAACAAGCTTTCTTTTTCTCCCAGTCTTAGATCATATATGGCTTCACAAGAGGAAAAACAAGCTCAGCCCTTTGCAGATATCTTCGATGAAGATGAAGCTGAAAAATCCTTTCTGTTGTCCAAGCCCACTTGCTTAATTATCCTTGGAAAGCCAGTAAGATGTCTGATAGAAGTTTTTTCTCCAGATATTCTGCTAACAATTTTACTTTTCCTTTCAAAACATTAGTTTAGTGATGCTGCCAAAAAGATCAAAGACCTACTTTCTTATCTTTTCCACTTTGCAAATCCTGCAGAGTGTGTTAAAGATTCTGATCTCATTTAATGAGGCCAATTTTTTGCCTGAGTGACCAGTCAATTACAATTAAAAGTGTTATTACTGTACTTAAGTCACATGTAGCTTGAAAAGTTTCTTCTCTTTTCACGTTGGCAACTGGATTGTTTTTATGTTATTTCAGTAGTCTAGCTTTTAAAAAACTTGACAGATTAAAGACATAAATAGGCACAAAAGAGCCTTCAGGTTAATGTACTGACTTACAGACATGCAATGAGGTATTAGATATTTTAACTTTAATATTCAAACTTTGATGTAATTGTATGTCATATATTTGGGAATAATGGAAATCCACCAAGATGTCCTGGTAAGGAGATTTGTACTATATTTTAACTATAATTCAAGGTCTGTCTTTTTCTGAAATAATTTGTGGCCTCCTTTACTTAGGAAAATTTGATGTTTTGTAATCCTAGACTTCCCAGATTTCTTTTTCCCAAATGCAGGAGTCTCTATGGGTGGTTTTACATTAGTGCCTTAGTTTGCTGAAGGGGGTTCTTTCTTGGTGCATGTTTGCCTTATGACTATACTGAACCTGCTATGCACTTAAACACAGCACTGGTGGCCTGAAAGCTGCTTTCCTCTTGAACATTGCAGTTGCCCGTGAAAGTTGCCTTCAGAGCACCCCACAGCCAGTGTGAACATAAGGTCCTCTAGCAGCTTGCATCTGCGTTTGTGCGTGATTCTGTTAGGTACCACAACAGAGCCTGAAATGACTATATGGAAATCTGCTTTGCACTGCCTAGCAGGTGGAGAGGCCAATGGTGTGCACCTAGGGCTGGCAATCAGCCCAAACTTCAGTGCCAGTTGACCCACCCAATCAAGCCCCAGTCCCTCTCTGCGCCACACCCCATACTAATGTAGAATCATCTTATGCGGTGCAGTATGCCAGCACATAGTCACATGATGGTGGCAGATTATATCATGGGAAATGGCCATAGTGCTAAGATGTGGCTATGTTTCCTTTCTTCAGAGACTTTCAGCAGGCTGGAAGGCTCCCAGTCCCTAGTGTTTGCACAGGTCTGCATCCTTTTGTACTCCTTGGCTCCAGTTGCTGGGTAATGCTTGACTGCACATCCTTCCGTCTGACCAAACTGAGAAAGGAGGCAGGGTGGTGTTCTGCAAGTGGATGATTTGCAAACATCACAGTGAGACTGTATAAAGTGACTGTAACGAGAATGCCTTATGGTCACCATGAGACTTGAAAGAGTGCATTCAGCTCAGTAGAAAATCACAGTGGACTGGCTCGCTTAGTTTTAAACAAACACCAAATTTCTAACCTTACTTGAGAAAGGAAACTTTAGATTTTTATAGACCAAGCCAGCATAAAATACTCAGTGAAAGACAATGCAAAAAACATATAATAAATATATATTCTCATCTGAAATCATTGCCTTCAGTAGATGCTTTGATATTAATATAAATTTTAACAAAGGGTTGAAATTGCACAGGCCTCGTCAGGAGAGCAGGGAATTAAATATTCTATTTTTATGATAATATCTTTTATTTATATGGCTTATGTGTAGAGCATCTATCTTATTTAAGATGTATCTTTTAAGTTAAAAACATTGTGCCATTAAAGCAAAGCAAAATACATATATTCTCATCACTCCTGTAAAATGTAAGGTATGAGTAGTCTGGAGTGTTTGCTGGTACACTGTTAACTGGGAATGTGATTTCTTTGTTGTTTTTTACTATTTTTTAATCACAAAATTTATCTAGGGCGAACAGACTGTCAAAAAAGGTCGTCTTGTATGCCCTTGAAAAAAGGGCATAATCCTAGAGGGTGGAAGATGGTGAGCTTTGCAAAATCCCATTCAGGTAGCTGTGCTCTTAGAGGCCTCATTACTCTTGGTTATGTTGGTTCCTCAGGATTCATGTAAGTGATAAAATAAACATTTTGTCCATATCTAAACCAGATTTGTGGAGTCACAAGGGCAATTTTTATGTATTTGTTGTTTTAGTCAAAGAATACTATCCCTATGTATCTTACTCAGAAACAGCTGAACAGGTTTCCATCATAATTTCCTTTGAGTCTGAAGATAATAAAATTCAGTCTAAAGAGTTTCTCATAGGAATTTATGGGCAAATCATAGTGGAGTTTTAGATAGAGTTACTCAGAAACAAAGTCAGTATAATTACTCTGGAGATAATTAACTGCAAAGGACAGTAACAGTGATTAGCAATGCTAGGCAGTATAAAATAGAGGATGGTATTAAAAAGAGTGTTTGTGTTTGCAGAGTGCATAACTCAGAGGACCTAATCCTTATGGTAGCTTTTAATTGTTTTTATCATATGAAAATATATTCTTTATTATGTAATACGTTTGGGGTTTTTTCCTTTTGTTTGTTTTTTCTTTTAAATGTGTATTTTTCATTTTAAGGGTTCTGGAAAGAAAACATTAGCTAGAAAACTATCAGAAATATGGAAATGCATTTTCATAGAAGGTAAACATACACTATATTTGGAACATTGCATTGGCTTCATAATATCGTTTGGTTTCAAATATACTTGCTGTTCCCTGTAATTCAAAATGGCATGTTTCTGATTGCAGTAAAGACTACTGATAAGGACCATTTTGCCAGAAATGCAATTGCTGAAAAATAGCCTTTTAGTTATAGAGAGGCTTAGAAAATAACTTTCTTTTGTTTTTTTAAACCCAGAAGTGGATATACGTAACACATAATAATCAAATTCTATTCCCAATCCTGTAACGTAATTCATGTGACCCTTCTTGTTCACATGGAGGCAACTCATTCAACTCCAGAGAGCACAGAGATTTTCCAATACAGACCATGAAAAAATAAGATCTTTTCTTTCTGTTTGTGCAGTGCCTAATACAAGGGGGGATGTACTCCAGGAAACAGAAGTGTAACTTTTGTATCAGTATAAGTAATAATGGAAGAAATGGGAGCTGGCACTTTCAAATTTCTAAAACAAAAATATTGGCTTATTACAGAAGGTGTAGTTAATTTCTCCCACCATGCATTTACCAGAACACAAGACATCATTTCATTTTCTAAGCTATCCAGCTCCATTTCTGACAGTCCATCTCATCAAAGATTTTTGAATATCTGTAGAGTAAAACCTGTTGCTTATAACATTATCTTATTCTCTATCAACATATCGCTAGAGATTTTTATTTTTTTTCATTTTTGAGGCATCTCAGCATGAAATTAGGTTCCTACAAAAAATAATTAAGTCTCTGGCAGTTTTCCGTTGTACCAATTTTGCCAGCAGTAACTAAAAAAATATTTTAAAATCTGGTTGTTTTTTTTTTTAAAGCCCTGGTAATATTTTTGTGTCCATGACAGTATAATTCATAAATTCATTCACTTAAGCTTTTTGAAAAAAGAAAGCTTTTCCACCAAATTTGTCTTACCAGTTTAAAGGCTAATATAATCTTTTTAAGTAGAAGAAAAGAAAGCACATAATAACCTTAACTATGAAGCAATTTCTTGAGTGCCTCTTTCAGGACACCAAATTATAAATCTGTTTTTATGGATTATATGTATACAGTTGTTCTGATTATGAACTAACTCTTTATATACTGATTTTCATTACATTTTTTCTTTTTAATGTGCCCCCTAGTATTTTTTATTGGTCTAGTAGAAGCCCTCTACTGGATAGTGTAACACTTCATATTCCTGTGAATATGTAGGGTTATTTATCAAATGAAGTATCTTTATCTTATTTTGAAGATTTGGAACTATAATATGGTAAAATTCAGTGCTTTTTTGCCTTATGTAAATATGGAATTTTTAATTCATAGGGTTGTCTAACAAAAAATTAATACCTGGCCCAAAACATTGATCAAACCAAAATCAGAAGGGACGTTAGGAATGTACTTAAGCCAGTCCATACTGTTTGAATGTATTTAAACCATTACTGACAAATGTCAGTCAATTTTGTTTTTAAAAATCTCTGGGCTGTCTATCTCTGTAATACAGTCTTTGCCATTAGAAGGTTTTTCTTAATGACTGATGTAAATCTCACTTATTGCATTTTTGTGCCTTATTTCTAGTAGATTCAAAGAATTATTCTGTTCTTCTTTTGCTCATGGTATTTCTTTTAATCTCCTTTTGTCTAGTGTACCCACACGTGTACATACACACATTCCTTCAACTTTCGCTAATGGTTTTCTTTCATTTTCCACATCAAAAAAGAAAGAAACAAATTCAGCATACAGAAACATGACTAATTTAGCTCAGAAAGAACCTCCAGAGGTCACTGAGACCAACCTCACACTCAAAGCAGGGCCAACTAAAGAAGGTTGCTCAGGGCTGTTTCGAATCTGGACTATCTCCAAGGACGAAGACTCCACCACCTCCCTCGGCACACTTTCCAATGTTTGACTACCTTCATGATGAAAAATTCTTCCTAATTACCCCATTGGAATTTCTCCTGTTCTTACTTGTGTCTGTTGCTTGCTGTCCTATCTGCACTTCTGTGAAGACAGTGGTTCTGTCTTTGTGCCTTCCCAGTAAGTAGTTTTAGACAGCAATTACAGCTGTCCTGTTTTCTCCAGGCTGAACAAGGCCAGTTCTTTTGGCCTCTCCTAATCATCTCCTAGTTCAACACTTCTAATCATCTTGGTGCCCTCCACCGGTCTTGCTGCAGTGTATCAATATCTGTCCTGCACTGTGTTATTTATTTAAAAAACAATCCAAGATAGAGAATTACTAAATAGGAAAGGTGTTCACAGTCTTTTTAATTTGACAAAATACTTTCTATCCATTTATCCAATTAATACGTCAATACTCATAAATAAAACAGGGCCAGGGTACATGTACAGTGCTGATTTTCAGTTGTCTGTGTTGTTTGTTAGTACATTCCCTGTCTCAGTTTTGGCCCATGGCAAATACTGCTCTCCCGAACATCCGTTCATAGTATGAAGGATAGTATGTGCAACAGTCATTACTCATAGGAACCGTTTGAAAACAGCCACTATGTTCCGAGAAGAAAGATTTTAGCTGTATAGGCATAAGCCACCTGGCTTCAGGATCTTTCCCTGGCCTGGTTTATTAGTAATATAGACGTAGCCTTAAGGGTCATTCTTGAAAACTTTCGTTAATTGTCTGCTTATTTTAATGGTATGGAAGTGTGAAAGAATTCCAGGATCATCCTGGTATGATGTCACTGTCTACAGAGACAGAGGACAGGTCTTTGAATTTGATGGGTGTCAAATTTAGTATTTAATTTTAGATAATTGGACTGTATAAGGAGTAGGTTTTTAAGGGCTTTTTTAAAGCACATGGGTTTGTGTGTCTGAACAGTTCTTTTTCTAAAACTTGCTTTTAAAATTTGGGAAGTGTTTGAGCTCAAATACTCATCTCTGGATTACACAGCAGTAATGCTAATTTGATATAAATTAGTAGTTGAAATAACCTTGCAAGGCTGCTGTTGTGCATTTGTCTGTAGTATCTATAGGGTTAAATTGTAGGGAAAAACATCTACCCAGACATTGTCAGAAGGCACCAAGTTCTGGATGGACAAAATATAATAAAGGCCCTAAATATAATGGCTACTCATTCAAAAATAGTCTAGTTGCATGGAACACACATACATATTCCTATGTGTGTGTGTATGTATGTATCTGCATGTACATGTCTGTATATAAAATATTTTTTATTAATTATTTTTATTCTGTCTGATGTGCTTCCTCAGCTTTAGAAGTAATTCAAATGAATATTCATGAAGAAACAGAATATGGGCTTAAGGTAAAGGTCTAACCTTCTAGTATGTTTTGTCACATTCTTGACAAATACATATTATATAAGACTATGTTTTGCATTTTACCTTAGTGTCAAGAATTGCTTTTTAAAGGTCAAAGTATTTCAGAAGAACTGGTTACAGAAATGATTTTGAAAAAGATTGAGTCACCAGAAGTTGCTCATTTTGGTAAGTATTTATAGCCTAAACTTCTTAGGATGAGCTAGCTATAATTTTGACACACTTTGCCTCCATTACTGCTCAAATATAATTTATTTTGCATTAGACTGTAGCACTTTTTCTTGTGCTCCTCAGGTTGTGGAATATCCATAAACTGAGAGTGTATTTAGGGATTAATTTACCAATATGGAAGATCAGAATGTGTCATACCAGTCCTATGTTGTGTTAATTTTTGAGAAAATTAATTTGCCCCAGATTTTAAGTGTTGCTATGACTCTCATGTGACAATATAATCTGGTTAGAAAAGCTTTAGGATTTAAAATGCAGATTTTTTTTTTTGTTTGAATACTTCTATAACAACAACAACAACAAAAAAAGAAAAACACCAGCAAAAATATTTTAAACGTTTAAAATAATGAAAAAGAAGGAAAACAGATTATTGAAAATGCAAAGTATTACAGTCTTTTTTTTTTTTCTTACAACATTGTTTATTCCCTTTGCATTTTGTCACTGAGAGTAAGTTAGATGAGAATAGTATTGGTAGTGGGAATAATTCTTCTTTTTGAGGAAAGATTATGTTAATTGAGGCAATTAAGAATAGTGCTACAGGTCTTACTGGATTCTGAACCTGCTTTCCTGAAGAGAAAACAAATATACTGCTAAGTGGAAAGGAAGTAAAAGAAAATGCGGTTTCTTTTTCTGGTGCTGATTTTTATTTGAAATTCCCACTATAGGAGAGAGACAGGTATAGTGCCAAGAAAATGTTAAGTTTCTACTGCTCTGAAAAGTAGCACGCTTCTATAAGCTTTCAGTTGATTTCAGTTCCGTGTTTTTTGCCCCTTCTCTAGTCAACCGTTTTGCAAAAGATGCAGCCTTAACTGGTGAAACCAGGCTTTTAAAACAGTAGGCAAAAGACAGAGAAATAGTGAAGAAATTAAAAAAAGGAGATGATGAGGAAACAAAAACTTTGAGGGAAGAAGTAGCAGCAGAAATGCCAGTCTCTTAATCCATATGTCAGGACTTTAATAAAAGCCTGAAGAGACATCTGTGTCATCTGAGTTCCCCTCTTTGAGTCAGTCTGATGATGAATGCCCAAGATGTGTATATGACAGAGGACCACAGAGATCCTAGAGACTGGAAACATGACTATAAAGTTGGTAAAAGTTTGGTTCTTGTAGCCAAGCCAATATCTGTATTACACATCCCCCAAGGCAGCAAGGTGTAGAATAACCTACATCCTCACTATTTTTCCTGCCAACTAGAACTCATTTCCAAAACTGATTTTCGTTAAGTATTTTCTAGTTCTAATAACTTTTTGTTTAGCACCTATTATCTTAATATAATCCCTGGAAAGGTTAAGTAGGCTTTCAGCAGGAACTAATCAGTCAATTTGCTATTAATTATTCATTAAAGATTTTAGAAACAGTGTTGTATGAGAGGCTGAGTCTTTTACTTTTAACGTTTGTTTTTAACAGTGCAAAATACAAGTTTCTAAACAGTACACGCAATAAGGAATTCTTTTCGATTATATTTTCTGACTTAAATAATAAGCACATATTATGTTGGAGACTGATTTGTCAAAGAAATTCAGAAGTGCTAAAGCAAATTATAATATTTAAAAATTGTAAGTCACTAAAACCAGAGTTTTGGTTGGGTTATTTTTTTACTTCTGAGGCAGGTCAGATACAAAGCTTCTAAAACTGTTTTTTGATATAAGCAGTATCTCTTTTTAAAATAACATAGGCACTGGAAAATAACAAGCATACTTGTATTTTAGGGTATTATAGGTAAGAAAATACAGAATTATAACCTCTATGTAGCTGATATACTTGCTAATTTATTTTTTTTTTAATAGAACAAGAAGACAACCAGAGGTTCATATCATGTTAACCTAAATAATATTTGCAAAGGAAAAATCTATGTCATTATCACGGGGGGGAAACTGCTCAATTAGCATGATTTAAATCAAATCAGTACCAAAGTTGTTTATTGATTTATTAACGGCAAGTAACTGACAATCAGTGAACTGGTATCAGTGAAAAGGTTCAGTATCAGCTACACAACAGACAAGCCGCAGCACTAGGCACTTGCCAAATATTAATACATACCTGCAAATTTCTGAACACCTTCCTAAAACTAATTCCAAAGAGTATACTCAAACTTGCCTGGTTATGCATGCAAACTCTCTCTCAAAGATGGGTGGAAGTTACAAGCGTACATTCCCTTTTCTGAGAATGCATGTTCAGCTATTTAAGCACCCTTTCTGTTGGAAATGTGCGTGCTCTAGCTTTGTCTGTCTGTGCCATTTCCTACAGTCTACTAATGCACACACCAGTGAGAAAGCTCCCCATGAGCTCCCCTACAGACACTCCAGGTGTGGGTCACTGTGTTTAAGCTTAACCCTGTTCTGTCAGTCCAGTAGTAGAAACGCAGGTTGCTTGCAGTGTCCAACAGGGAGGCTGCTCTGGCAGGCCTAGACAGAAGGTTGCAGTGCTGGCACATCCAACCTGGTTAGGCTGCTGTTCTTTTACCTTGCTCTCACTCTAAGGTCTCTTCCCCCAGTCATGAATTTTGATGGTTCTTTTCAAGGTGGTTCCTTCTCTCCTCAAAAGTTTCATGGTAATCCCCTGCCTTAGGTAAACTTTGTCATTGTTAGTCTCCCCACAACATTATTGGTTTGGGGGCAAACACCCTCTCAGAGAACAAGCAGTTCAGGGTAATATTTTCCCATGTGACACTCCCTCTCACATCAGCTGTTGCTGTCCGGGATGTGTTGATAAGCAGAGGCTGTGCAGACTCCCCACATCTCACTACCAGTTAGAATTCTCTGAAGGCATCTACAAATTAGAATCCAGGATTTTCATTTCCCAGAGGAATGACTATACATTAAGCTCTCTCTTGCTTATCCTCTTCTATAAATTTTGCATCTATGGATAGAAGCTCCCCAAAGGAGGAGACTTCAGTCCTAATACGTCCTGCAAAGACTGCTGTGATGTTTTTGTGCTGCATAGACTTGCATTTAAATGTTATCACATAAAATTCTAAGGATTTGGAGCATGCACCATTTCTCTAAGGCAATATTCTCATTATTAGGCTAAAAAAATCCACCTGATTCTTGTTTAGTTGCTCATTCTGGCCTCACGAATATTGAGTTCCTTGCTAGACAGTAGTTCTTACTGCACTGCGTGCAGCCATCAGAAGTTACAGTATTCTCCTAGGAACATGAAGCCCCACTCATCTGTGGGGCTGAGCACTCTAATACCAGAAAAAGGTATTATTACCACCATGCCTGTCATGTATAGTCGGTGTCTGTTTGCCAAAGTGGAGTCAGCATTCTGAGTCCTGAGTGAATAGATGCTTACCAAGTTGGGTGCCTCAGTATGCATACTGCGTGCATAGTGCATCCTTTTGAGAGGATTTGACATCCAGGAGCACTATGTATCCCAGAGAGTTGTTCAGGCTCCCTTCATTGCCTATAGAAGCGAATACCTTTAAAAGTTGTATAAAAAGCCTAGACTCCTCCTTTAAATGCTTTGTATCATAGAGTGGCTACTTTTTGTAATGCTTTTTACAAAGTCTTTTAGTGGCAAAAATGGTCACTGAAAACTTGTTACTTTTTAGGCACTACAAGGTCTGAGCTAGGCAGGTGCAGCAGGTGGTCCAAATATGAGCTTTAATGTCTACATATTTCTTATATTTCTGTTATGCTTTAACCCCAGCCAGTAACTAAACACCATGCAGCCGCTCACTCACTCCCCCCACCCAGTGGGATGGGGCAGAGAATCAGGGGGAAAAAAAGTAAAACTTGTGGGTTGAGATAAGAACAGTTTAATAGGACAGAAAGGAAGAAACTCATAATTATAATAATAACAATAATAAAATGACAATAATAATAAAAGTATTGGACTATACAAAACAAATGATGCACAATGCAATTGCTTACCACTTGCTGACCGATGCCCAGTTAGTTCCCAAGCAGTGATCCACCTGCCCCAGCCAACTCCCCCCAGTTTATATACTGGGCAGGACGTCCCATGGTCTGGAATACCCCTTTGGCCAGTTTGGGTCAGCTGCCCTGGCTGTGTCCCCTCCCAACTTCTTGTGCCCCTCCAGCCTTCTTGCTGGCTGGGCATGAGAAGCTGAAAAATCCTTGACTTAGTCTAAACACTACTTAACAACAACTGAAAACATCAGTGTGTTACCAGCATTCTTCTCATACTGAACCCCAAACATAGCACTATACCAGCTACTAGAAGGAAAATTAACTCTATGCCAGCTGAAACCAGGACAATTTCTTAACTGAGTTAATAAACTTTGAGAGCCCTATATCAAGTTGAAAACAACACACTTTTTTGTCTATATTTCATCTGAAGTAGACATGAGTGCACAATTTTTTTAACAGTGTTATATCATGTACGTGGTTTAAAATTGTACCACTAAGTAAATGTATTGTTTAAAGGAGATGAGTCTGACTAGTCCTATATTTGACATAACCTTCTAAAAGATATATTTAATAAAATGTATTCGGCAGGTTATGTTCTCAGTGGATTTCCTTCTCTCTCAGAGGAATACATGTCTGTTTCACAGCAAATAGAGAAAATAAAGAATCTAAAATTAAAACCGGATTTCCTGATTAACATTAAGGTAATGTCATCTTCAGTAACTTGCTAGTGATTTTTCTAATCAGTAGATTCATATGCTGCATAAGTCAAAAGATAGTATTTTCCCCTGTGCATTTGAGTATAGTATTTATTGAGGAATAATAAATTTTTCTCTTTTATATTGGAATGTGATTACACTAGTTTGTTCCATTATAAGCATTGCTGATGTAAAATAATGAACATTTCCTAAAACTTCAGTAACAGTTCTGTAGCAGGTGTAGTAGCACCTCTATGAATTAGAAGATACAGGTTTCCAAGAAAAAAACCTTTGAATAACTTGATTATTACAGGATTTTGCATACATGTACACCTGCCATTCATGTATTTCAGGAAGAAACTTTTCACATATGGAAGTTACAAAGCAAATTGTTTTGGTTTATTTATTTTATTTTATTTTGTTTTGTTTTTTCCCTCACTAATTGTGAAACTGCTTCTTGGTCATTATTAATTCATCTTATTTACAAATCTCAATTTCTTCATGAGTAGTGATGTGACATACCAGATACTTTACATAAGTGACTTGGATATAACTAGAGAAACATAAACCTTTGTTAGTGTAGGATTATGAGGACTTTCTCAAAGGAACTTGAAAGAATGGACTTGCTGGCTATGTCCAGATTAGTAAATAAAACAAGGCAACAGTGACTCTTTAGATATCAGGCCAACTGCTTTGGCAGAACATAGCTCACCTGTCTTGTTAGTCAGAATGGGGTGACTGTGTCCAAACTGCCTGCTAGGAAAGGCCCTAGGCCTGTGCCATTCTCCAGATTGTGCCCAGCTATTCACCAGGGAGAATAATAGCTGGCCCACACCAAACTTTGCCAGACTCCATGCGGACAAAGTAACAGTATATATAATCATGACCAAGGGTTCAGGCCCTTCCTCTTGCAATGTTTTATTTATTATCAACTAGTTTATTTCCATCTTTTACTCTGAATGTGCAGAATGACTGCCAAGGCAACTCTGAATAATCAGCCTCTGGTCTTGTGCACCATTCTCATTGGGACTTTGATTCCAGTTGTCATATCTGTGTGGTTTGTCAGATGCTAAGCTTCAGTGCATGGACCTAGTCTATCACTTTGCCAGACTTAAGTATGTGTTGGTTTTAATTCCATACTTTTGATACCTAATTTGTTTGACCATGCATAATGAAAATTTGTGAATGCCTACTTCAAACCTTTTTTTCTATGCTCATGGAAAGACCTTAAAACATCAGAGAAACATATTTTTGTGCTGCTTTTCAGGCAGTTTTGATTTTTTCCAGCTACAGAAAATCTTTGTTTTAATGCCAGAGAGTGAGAAATCCCAGTTCTTGAGAATATATGTTGTATAGTTTCATGTGCAACAGTAGAAATAGAAGAGTGATACTAGCTACACTAGAAAGAAAACATAATTCTTGACTTCATGTAGTTACATTATCTTCTCCTCCGGAAAGAAGACTGAGACTGAATGCTCATTAAAAATCCTTGCCCCAAAGTCAAATGAATAATTTTGCCTTTGATTTCAGTGGGTTCAAGCTGTTTTCACAGATATGTCAGAATTGTAACCATTTTCATTATATCAAAAAGAAAGGAAGAAGGGAGACTCTAGATAGCTCTGGGAATAATGAAATACTGTTATTAGCAGACCAATTTAGAGAAATTTTGTCTCTCCAAGAAAAAGGACAGACAATGCATCTTTGAAAAAAGAACCATATCTGATCAAATTTCTCCTTCCCTATTTCAAAATGTGCTATGTCATATAGCAGTCATGTCAGCTGTATGACTCACCATAGAAATATAGAAATATCCTGAAGTACTGTAATACTTCAAGGGATGCCTCAGGAAATGAGTGTAGTGGGCCTATTGCTAGCAATGGGATCTGAAAGTGAGTGTAGTATGCCTGTCGCTAGCAATGCAATCTCAAAAGCTCTGTATTTTCTGTAGAAATCAGTTCTTCATTTCTGTAACAATTTGACCTTAACAGCTACAATATTTTCTTGTTATGTCAGGTTTTTCATATATGTTTGAAGGGTAGGTGTTAGTGATTTGGAAAGGAAGAATCATTATCTATTTTTTGTTGTGCCCCACCCCCAATTCCATAGTAGAATTTTAAGATACCCATCTTAAGGCCTCTTGGAGATCAGGGGACTCCAAGTATGTATTAATGCAAGTACAGTTTAGGACAGGTCAGACAGAAGCTTTATTAACTATGATCATACTAAGCAAACATTCAGACAGCATCTCCCCCTCTGCTCCCTTGTTCTCTGTTAAGTGATTACAGAGACTCAACCAGCTTTTTGTTTCAGAAAAAAAAAAAAGAGGTGAGGAAAAACAATCCTTTCAATGTTAACAAAGTCAGGTATGCATCCCCGGAATGGATTGACTCCTTCAGTAGCTTGCTAACAGCCACAATTCTAAGAAGGAATCAAACAGTACATAATGTGGCAATGTAGAAAGAAGGCTCTATAGGAGGAGCCTATGGGGTGGCACACCCAGTATTATTTAGCTCAGAAGTGGGGAGGTGGAAAGAGTCACAGACTGTTAGCTTTTAGTTGAAAGGAATGTTTTAGTTGGGGTAAATGTTTTAGTTAGGATGTTTAGTTAGGAATGTTTTAGTTAGGGTAAACTTCTTCAGCAGACCTCTCAAATCTTAAATATTAATAATTTCACCACCACAAACCACATCCAGATTTATCTGTGTTTAATGTTAAACTAAATTTGTGTCTGCAGGGCTTTTTATGGAAAGACCATTGCTTCCTCTTCCAGAGCTCCAAACTGCTGAACTCCTTTAGCCTCTGATGCAGTGGCACTATGCTTTTTGGGTAACAGTAGAGCTCTGAGAGGTCAGAGGGACCTAATAAAATTGACTTGATCTTGCTCAAGTTTAAACCACTTTGGCATTAATTGCAAGGGCAATCACAAGCCTGTCTGGAAAACACTTTTATCCATAAACTACACCTGTACTCTTTATACTACAAGGTATAACTTGCATGGTAAAATGTGCTCAAGTAGTGGCTACGCTGCTGACACGGAATGTAAAATGCTGATGGGGAAAAACTATGCAAGTGTTTAAGTCTTTCTTTAATATTTGCTGCTTTTGAAAATTTTGTTTACTCAGAATGTTATTGGAGAAGTTTATGAATCCAAAGATTTCCCAAACAGACTCCTACCCTCCATTCTGCAGTTTCAGGGAAAATAATATTATTATAGCAGTACATAAACACATGATTTCCTTTTAATTATTCCTTGCTAGTGTTCAGATTATGACTTATGCCAAAGAATATCAGGACAAAAGCAACACCCTGATTCTGGGCGGGTATATCAGAGGAACCAGTGGGATGCTAACATTACTGAAAAGCATAAGAAAGAGAAAGATCAGCATGAAGAAGAGAGTGAAGAAGAAGATGAAGAGCAGGAAGAAGAGGTAAATATTGCCAGTTTCTAAACACTGCAAAGTATTATAGTGTACTCTAGACAAAGAAGAACAAATGCCAATATTCTAAAATACCACCATACTACATCATGAATTAATTTTGCTCAACTTTAATCTTAATTCAGTTTCTGTTCTGCTTTAAGAGATGTGGGATAATACTTAAATGGTAGGTTTAAATGACAGCAAATGGTGATTATTGTATAGCTTAACCTGAATTCAGTCTCTAACTCAGAAGTCACTGAACTTTTTCTTGCCATAAGTTAAAAGGGTGTATCAGGAGAATGGTGACACTATATTGTCTGTTTCTGGGTCTAAGCAAATAAAAGCATTATTAATTTCTGTTTATTGTAGCAAGTTTTTCTAGTATTTGCAGGATACTAGCTTGTTTTCTGGTTTTGGTGTTAGACTACTACAAATACATTTTCTTTTTTTTCATGAAGCTATTCATTTTTAATTCAGGTTGAATTGTTCTGGTTTCTAATGCTGACCTTAGATATATCAATGCAAGTTCTAGGCACATTTCTCTCAATTTGCAGAAATTACACTTCATCAGAATAGGATCACAGTCAGCAATCACTGGACTAATAGTCATTGCAATACTCTGGAAAGCTACTTTATTTACCTTTGAGTAAAGACAAAAATTAGTTTAGTACATTATTTTATTTCTGTATCGTGAAATATTTAACTTTTCATTCCGCAGACTGCAGAAGATCCACTTACGATGGCAGAATTTTTGCATCAGTTAGTGCAGAGGCCTGAAGACATTCTTGAAAATGCAGAGGAAAGAGTTGGAATGTATAAGGATATAATGCTTCGTCCTTTAGAAGTAAGACAAAGCAAAATAATATGATTATGTATAACAAAAGATTTAAAAAAATATCTTGTACTGTTTTAATTTTTTTTTTAGTTTGAGATTTATTGTATGGAGGTAGGCACAAGGTATGCTATAACATATCCCCAAGTTCTGAAATTCATACTGAAATCAATGATACAAAGTTGTCATCTGTAGGTGTTGTTTCTACTCTAGAGTCAAGATAAAGTAATCAACTTCGAGTTTTAAAAGTGAAATGATACCTGCCACCACAGACACTTCCTAAATCTAGGAAGTGAAGTATTTGAAGAGCCCAGTCTATCAGCACCATTACCGAAGTCCATTCTAGCATGCAATCCCATAAAAAATCTGCTCTTTGCATCCATTGCCTTCCACTCCAATAGAATCCCTTCCTCACCTGCTTCATTGCCTGCAGATTTATATACACAATAATTAGCCCATCAGTTTGCTTTATCACCTATTTAATTTCTGCAGCTTTGACATTGTTTTTTTCTTTCCTTTTTGTGTTCAGGAAAGTCGGATTTACTATGTATCTCCCCCCCCCCCCCCCCCAAAAAAAAAAACCACCAAAACCAGAACAGGTCCAAAGCAATAATTCGTTCTTTTCTTCTTTTTTTTTTTTTTTTTTTAATCTCCTGGTAAAAGCAACTGCAAACACCTCATGTTTGCTGCACACTTGACAATTACTGTTTATTTATGCCCTTGAATTTCCCTATGGATTAGACAAACCTATAGATAAAATTGTGTAAAACTGGTATAATGTTCTTTGCTAGAGTAACAAACTTGTTACTACTGTGAAGGAGAGAGCAAAAAATGTGATATCTTTAATCATTATACAATCTCACATGGAATTCTCGTAAGCAAACTAATAGAAAGTTGTTTAGATTAAATTACTTCAGGATGTACACCAAACTTCAACATTTTCAACACATGCCGCTAGTTGGTAGGTCTTACTTAGGCTTCACTAATGATGAATGTATTAGTGAACATACTTAGTGATCCACTAATACATTAAAAGAACATACAGATCTATCGTTGGCCCAGGTAGAGGTTGAGATGATGAAATTGTAAAAAACTTGTAAGATGTGCAGTTTGCAGTGAACTGGGATAGGTCAAAAGAACTTTGGAGAACAGACTTTGATTTCGTGGTAAGTTGTTAGGATGAAATTGAGTAGAAATAGGTGTGAAATACTACAGTTAGGGAGGAAACCTAATGAACAACTACAACGTGAAATAATTGGCTAGACCTCAGTACTTCAGACAATCTGCAATCTGTGGTGTTTTAGTTAGTCATAAACTGAGTCAATAAATGTGATGCTATTGTACAAAAGCAAATATTATGGATGTACTAGTGAGACCATTGTGTAGAAGAGAAACACAAACTATTATCTCCTCTGTAGAAGAATATTAGAAAGCAGTAATTAATTATTATCTATTTCTACCAAAGGTAGGACAAATAATTTATAGTATAGAAGACTTAGACTAGATGCAAGAAAATGAACTCTGACCATAAGTGTAGTGAAGAACTGGAACAAATTATCTACAAAGTTGTAAAGTCACCTTCACTAGGCTTTATCAGAGCTGGTGTTAGACCAACATCTGTCAAGAACGGAGTGAGTATTCTCAATCCTCAGACAGAGACGTTAACAACAGACATAGGATGTCTTATTTTAGTCTAATATCTTATTTACTAATGGGAAAACTGAACATAAGAAAAATCAAATATATTGTTCAAATTTTACAGAAAGTGAGAGTCAGGACCAAAATGAAAACATTGGTCTCATGGCTGCTATTTCCAAGAAATCTGTTATTGACATTGTCACCATTTTCCGGCAGAGAATTAACGTAGTTAGATAATTAGAAGTTGAATTTGTACACAAAACATTACTGTATCTTGATTCTTTGTAGCTCTCTTGCATTTGAGCTAGAATACCTAATCTGTTTTCTGAACCTATTGTAACTCCAGTTTTGGAATTCTCTCTGTATTTATCCATCACCAAATAAAAGTTTCTCTCCAGAATAAGTCATCAATACAGTGAATCCTGGTTTAGCTGAAGTCCAAAGGAGTCCAGCCTTTGATATGTATAGGAACAGAATGAGCTTCAGTCTCATTATCTGGTTAACTATACTCAATTGATGAGTGTATCTTGGTTCTTAAACAGGACCTGATGGCTGAACAGGATTGCCAATATCTTATTGAAGTTGATGGAAATCAGCAACCAGATGATCTCTTTGTAGTAAGTAAGCTATGCACCAACTTAGTTAACCTCCGCTAGAAAATAATTTCTCAATTCTGTGTAGTGTTTTCTATATTAAGGTGTTGGCAAAATTTTAAGTTGCGTATAAAACTCATTTAATTACTATTAGAAAACATGACTTTTGAAATGCTTGCTTTTGGTGCTCTGTTAAAACAATTATAAGATTCACTGCACTGCCCCCAGGCTTACATATATGTTACATGAGAATATTTTCAGGCAGCAACAACAACTCTTTTCTATTGTATCCATCTGTTTTTAGCACTTTATTTTGTGTGTTAGTGTAAAATATCATCATTATTGCCATGAGAAATTAAAACATTTTCAGTATGATATATTTAGAGAATTGGCTTATTTTGTGCTGATGTCTAAAATAATGACAGATTTTTAATGAACTTGGATATTATCTTACAGTGTAATAGAAGACACTTCATTCTTTTAACAATTCCGCTGAGTGCTTGTGTCTAGATTTTTAGTTCATAACATAGCAACTCGTTCTCCCTCTTAAAAAACTACAATCATAAAATTTGAAGATAAATAATCATATCCTCTGCCTCAGAAATAAGAGTTGCTTCAAATCAGAACCTAAAGTTGCAAAAAAGTTGGGGTTGCAAATGAAGTGAGAGATTGTCTTTGACAATGTAGGAAGTGAGCTGCTCCTGCAGTTTCCCCTCTCTTGTTTGAAACAAGTTGAATCAATTATAATTCTGTAAGTATTATTTTAATTTATGCTTAACTTTACTACCAATAGCAGTCCTATGGGAAAAAACCCACTAATTTTGCAAAGTTGGAACATAAAATTCCCTCCTTTATGATCTGTTTGTGAACATTACAACAGAAAATTTATAGTAAAGGCAATCAAGTTGTGTAATGATTCCAACCGTTATAATTATAAGTAAGGCAAAGACCTATTATGAAACTAGTCCAAACATTACAAAATTTGCTTTTTCATTTCAAGAACATTTGCATTCAAGCAAGATTACATTCAGGAAATACTTCAATTAAATTTAATATTATCTGATTCTCATTGGTAGACATTGGTTTAAGTATCTTTTAGAATAAATTACCCAAAGTTGTATTACTTCCAAGTGTGTATAATCTGATGTCCTAAAGAGACTTTCCTCCTTTTCAGATTGGAGCTCATCTGAATACTTCCACTGCTTTGTGGGAAAGAATCCTTCACAGCCTATTCCTTTAGAAGGCTTGGGATTCATAGCATGATGAGGAGATACAAAGGCTGTGATTCAGCATTTTGCACTGCCTGTATCTACCAAATAGCTTGTTAAAACTCAGCTCAATAATTAGCATGACTCCAAGCTAGGAACTGGGCCTTAGTTTATATGTAGCCATTACATAAATAATAAGTTACAATTTTAAAAATACTTTGGGCGTCCTTTTGGATCACAAAAGAAGTTTTGATTGGTACTAAGTCAAGACCTGTTTTCTTTTCAGTCAGTAGTAGTTCGACTTCAGTCTCTGGGTGTTCGAAATGCAGCTCCTATTACTAGACTTCAAAGTCAGCAAGAAGAAATACTGGAGGGACTGGAAAATGTAAGTGTGCTTTTCTAAAATATGATTGACTGTAATAAGTATAAAAATATTTTTTCTTTTCTGCTGTAAGCTTATAACATCTTTGTTTCACAGCAACCAGCTTGTTTTACCATCCAATAAGGGCATTTTCTGAGCCTTGATTGTCCAGAAATGTGAATTTAAGATAATTCTGGGACTGAAATTCACTTAAAAGAGTATGAAAAGAAGAAAGTCTGTCATTAAAAAAAAAATTTAGATTATTATAATAAAATTTTGAACAAAATGTTTGTTTTAGCAATAGAGGAAGAATTAATTCCTTCCAAGAAAATAAAGAAACTTTAGCCAAAAGGTAACAATCTCAGCAGCTGACTCTTAGCTCAGTCTTTACTATTTTTCTGAATGAGAAACAGTGTGCTAATACAAATTTAGCAGCATCCTGCATAGCTGAAATCACATATGTTGTATTTTCTGTAATTAATTAGAAACATGAAAAGTTAGTGCTGAATTTTACTGAATCATGACAATTATAATTTGTGTCCCTTCCAAATAAAACTGAAAACCAGAAGTCTTTGCATAAATGTCTTCACCTATATTCCCTTGCAGTCATCTTTCCTATTTCTTAAACAAAACTTTGAATATATAAATGGTACTGTAACTGGGAGGCCCTGCTATGCATTTTCAGAGAAACACCCTTCCTTTACTTTTCTGTTTTCTCAGTCCTTGACAAATTCACAAGTGAGGGACTTTCTGTGTCAGAGGTCATCTGTATTTGTTATTTAGTTAGTCTGTGTGTTTGTGTTAGTCTGTGTGTAAGCTTTTAGTGTCCACAGTATTTGGGTCAAGGAGTTCTGCAGCTTAACTGGACATTATATATAGAATTGCTTCCGTTGTGTTGAACCTGCTACCTTTAGCTCAGTGTCCTCTAGATGATATGCAAAAGTCAGTAAATAGTTTTGTTCTCTGTATCTGCCCTCTATTAACTCATTATTTCAGACTTCTGTCCTGTTCTTATGTAGCTGTCTTGTTCCTGGACTGAAGAGTTCCAGTTTATGTCATCTTATTTCTTCTTACATGAAAATCTTTTTGTATGATTGATCAGTCATATTACCTTTTTCTGAAACTTTTCCAATTTTACTGTGTACTTTTTGAGATTAAGGTAACAGAATGCACATAGCAGTAAACATGAGGGCAGGATTTATGCAACAGAAAAATAAACCTTTATCTCCTATTCTCTCTTTGCTAAATATTCCTAACATTCAGGATGGTTTTCTGACTGCTCCTGGGCACTGACCAGTTTTCATGGAAGTATATATTACAATTCCAAGATCTATTCCTGAGTAGTAACAGTCAATGACAACTCATTGTTTTCTGTGTAGAACTGCTATTTTAATGCCTGGCTTCCTAGATACTGGAGGTCCTTCTGCAGTTCTTTACAGCCAGCACTTGTCTGTACTATTCTGAATAATTTAGAGTCACCATAAAATTTAGAATTCACTCATTATTCACCTTCTGTAAAAGGTCTATTAAACTTACTCCTATCACATGACATTTCTGCATGCCTAAAAGAGATATTTTGGCCTTGCTACTCCCCCACACAGACCGTGGTCCTTTCTTCATCCCCTTTAGAAGAAAACATGGCCATTTTCTGTCATCTTCAATAAATGGCTGATTTGTACCTCTTTATCATTTTAAATTTCTGATAAATAATAACTGAAGCCTACAGGAACTATTTTAAGTACTATTTTTATTAAATAAAATTTAAAAACTAAATGGTTTCTCCTTAAAATTGTCCTACAATTCTGAAATATGCATTTTTTAAAAAATATTTTTAAAAGCGTGATGTGGTTTTCTTTTTAGGTTTGCTTATTTTCCAACAAAATACTTCAAAACAGGCTAAGAACAAGATGTATGTAGCTTCAGGCAAAAATTACATATGCTGTTATTGCTGTTTTAATAAACAGGATGAACTTTTCCGGGTTCTGTCATCTTACAAACTAATAGCACACAGATATCGATGGCGTAGAAGCAGGTGGGGGCAAGCATGTCCTGTGGCTCTAAAGGAAGGTGATATTGTAATGGGAAACCCAGACTTGGCTGTCAGGTTAGCGGAATTCAACACTTTTAATTTTTATTTCTATTTTGTAAGATAACTGTCTATAACTGTTAGCTTCTCTTCTGCTTTAAGTTTTCTAGGTAAAATGTACGTACTGTCATCCCCAGAGGCATTGAAAACATTTATGTTGAATCCACGGCCTTACCTGTTACCACCAATGCCACTTCCTCCTTGTAAAGTACTAGTATTTGGTCCTCCATTCTCTGGAAGAACAACTATTTGTAACCTAATTGCACACAAATATAAAGGAAAGGTAGGTTTATAAGTGTCTTATGTAACAAGGGTATCAGCTGAGGCTTGGGAATCAGTTAAGCACATTCTTATTGTGTTGTGTGTTTAACATACACATTGCAAACATATGGATTACACAGGAAACAGTAATTTAGTGAAATTCATTTATATAAAAGTAGCTAAATTTCAAAAATACTTTTTATTTACCCTCTATGTAAGATAAATATTTATATGTCAGTTATTTGTCTTAGCATAACAATATTGTGAATAACTTTTGTATTAAGATAATTAAATGTAAATGAAAATTAGAAATTATTTTTTCCACAGGAAAAAAACCCTGGAGTTGAATGATAAGTAAATTTTTCTGAAATTTGCGGAGCTTTTCTGAATTAATTTCATTGTATAGAAGTTGGATCAGATGCTATATTTCTCTTCTGTGATATTTTTATTTTTTCAAATCATTTCACTAGGTTCTTGATATGGCCAAACTAATTCAACCCCATATGGAAGAATCAAGAGAAGTAAGAATTGAGCAAGTGCGAAGGGATACAGTAGAAAAGGCTATAACAGCAGTGAAAAATAGGTTGGAATTAGAAAAACAGTCAAGAGAATCAGGTGAATAAGGTGTTCCATGGTCTTTGAAGCTATCTAATTTGCTTTAG
Organism: Buteo buteo; assembly: GCF_964188355.1. Taxonomy (NCBI): domain Eukaryota; kingdom Metazoa; phylum Chordata; class Aves; order Accipitriformes; family Accipitridae; genus Buteo; species Buteo buteo. The sequence goes on from NC_134185.1 coordinate 25,830,136, forward strand.
GTTATTTAACTGAAGCAATTGCTGTCACTTTGACTTACAAAATATTACAGAAGTTGTTACGGTTTTTGTGCATTAAATATGAACTAAAACAACATGCAGTGAAAGGAATAGCTGAGTATTCAGTATTTTTGAGAATTCAGTATTTTTGATATTATATATAAATCCCCTGAAGTTGAGACCATGAATATGTAAGAAAGAGTTTTCTGAGCTCTTTTTGAAAAAAGAAATTCATTCTGACTGATACTGGTTGGAAACTTTGAATAACTTTCTGACAAGTTAAATCTCTGCAAAATTGAAATTTTGTTCAAGAAAGCAGCTTGTCAGCTAGGCTGATGTGAACCCACAATGTACAGATTTTCCACTTTGGAGCAGCCTTCCAAGTTATGCTGTCTCAGATGGCACATTCACAAGACTCTCCAGCTCTGGACACATTTAGGCTTCTTAAGCTGCCCAGGTTTTTGCAGCTTGATGAATTCAGAAAATATTTTGAAAAGGTGAAAATAACATGTTCTTTTAATATCTTTTAAACAAAATTTGGATTTTCTTTTTGCAGGAAATTTAGTGGGTTTTTTTCAAAATTATTTCTTTTGAAATGAAAATTTTCCATTGAATTGGAATGGCCTTTTCCAGTTAGCTCTAGTTATGTTTCAAATGGACAATCAAGCCATTTTGCCTCATTCAACTAAGCAAGGAATCACCATATTTGACTTACTCATGGGTAAATACATATCTGACAGGAAGGCAGTCTATTCCTCTGGTGCTGCAAAACATAGAAGCTGACAGTGATACAAAAACCATTGGCGTTGCAGTAAGAATAATGGTGAACTATGACACCAAAATTAAAACCATTAAACAGTGTCATGTTCCAAATTCCTGGCTATGTAAATACTTTTGAGGACAGGTTTGTGAAATCACATTAGGATTAATGAGAACTTAATCTTAATTAATAAACTTGGAGAGCTCAAACACTTTTATTGCAAAACAGAACTACAAACAGCTGAAGGATGTAAATTGTCATAGAAAGTAAGAAGGCTTCAGAAGGGGAAATTAAATATTTTTGGAAGCTTGAATCTAGATCTAGAGGTAACTATCCCAGAAAGTATATCCTATTCCTGATGAAATTATTTTATTTATTTACCTAGTAAATTCTGCCTTTTCAGAGAATCACTAAAAATTATGCAAAAGACATATATCAATCTAATTAGTTAAATGGTCCCCTGAATGTCCTGAGTGCTCCCAAATCCAGTTCAGGGATAGACAGTGAGGCTATGAGGTAGTTTTACAATTTTCATTGTCTTGTTAATGAAAAACATTTGTTCCTTCAATTATATTCTTCCTTTAATTTATGACATTCTATACCAGCAAAAGACATTGAAGAGAGCACTAAAGAAAGATCTATTTCTTGAACTGGAGAAGTAGAATATAATATCTTTAGCTATGATAACTGTAAAGTCTGTTTGGGTTTGGGATTGGGTTGGGTTGAGTTTTTCTGCAGAATGGAAACAGTAAGATATTGTCGTTTTCCCAGGGAGTTTGTAACTTGGCAAAAATAACCTGATAAAGGGTAAATTTATGCATGTAAAAAGTATCAACACAATCAGTGAAAACTCTTGGCATAGTTACAGAAAGTAAATACGACATTTTTTCCAAATTATACTCTTCACATAGTAGATACTGCAGTTGCTTAAAACAGTTCTTCACCAATTTCTATCAACTTAGTATGTAAACTGTGACCTAACTCTGAGTGTTCCTTAAAAAATTTTTTAAACAATTACAGTCCATTGTGTCAGCAGTTAGTAACAAAATATGGATCCAATATGAACGGTTTTTGCATCATAGGGAATGCAGGCTTCTTGATTCTTGACAATATACTCTCTTGATCTATGATTTGAATTTATTTTTAAATTAATCTGGTCAACCTTTTGATTTAGGAATCATAGAGAAATCAAATCTCAGCTGCTGCAGGTGCCTGATTGTTCTAGTACACAAACATCATTCCATTCATATTGAAACAATATTTCACTTAGTGGTAGAAAATACTGTACAGTTAAAAGGGTTTTTTTTGTAATGAGAGAGCAAGCCAAGATCTTGAAACTTATCTTTATGAAATACCCTCTAGAACTGCATTCAGAAGAACTGGTATTTGATTCTTTCTCAGTATGATTGTGTAATATTGCTTAAAATGACTGCTGCACTGTAATTATGAAGTGGCTGGATTTAATTGCCTAGCAGTCATTCCTAGCCAAAGAAAATAAGTATTTCAGAATTTTGTGAAGTGCTTTAAAACAACCTATATTTTTAGGAATATCAGAGATAACTGCTGACCACCCAGAAGTTCAAGCGATGGTAGAAGAAGCCATAAAAAGTGCATCAGTCTCCGAAGTTACACTGTCACCTGAAATATATGCTGAAGTACTGGAGAGAGCTATTGCAGAGGTAAAACTACAAGTACCATATAGCAAAGCACTTTTTTTTCTAAGAGCAACCTGTAACAGTTTATACATTATCAATATATGTTCTTAATTTTTCCATTTGAAAGATCAGTTTAGTTTATATCACGTAGTCTGAAAGCTTACATAGGATTGAGGAGAGACTGAGCAAGATCATGAAAGACAAATCTATTGAGGACGACTATATGTATATATACAAATTATTTCTGTCTTGCAAAGTACCTGGGCTACAAATGGTTAAAGGCTGGGAGAATTTTCTGAGGGAAGCATCACTGTATGTTTGCCCTATTCTTATACTCTTAGTGACTATTAAAGATCTCAACACCAGATAAAAGTGTTTGAAAAAATTGTATATAAGGTTTATCCAAGAATCTCGAATTGTTTTAAATTTGTGTTAAATTGTTTGAAATTGGAATCTAAATTCTTTATAAGCAACCTTAAAAATCACTGGCACATTAATCTCCTTTTATTTAAAATGTTTTTATTTTATTCAGACATATAAAGTTACAAATGTCTTACTTTTTATTGACCTGAAATGACAATAGGGAAAAATCATAAGATTTAGAAAATAATTTTTATTGTGCAATCTTTTTTAATGGTTCACAGGCTATCTTAGTCTTTTTATGTTACTGAACCTGACATTTTATAACAGCTTATGAAGAAGAACAAAGACAGGTTTCCTGGTGCTCCAGAAAAAGGAGGATGGGTAGTGGATAACTACCCTCTGTCAGTAGATCACTGGTCAGCTTTGTCAGAAAAAGGACTCCTACCTGACACTGTTGTCTGTCTGAAGGATACAGAAAAAGATGGTTAGTAAATGCACACTAATGACACCTAATATTTTCTTTTTTCTGTGTTGATATCTGTATATAAAGCACACTTATAAGAAAAACTAGTAGTTATGTCCCATTTATAAATTTTCAGGGGTCTAGAGAAGGAAGAATCCAGTGAATCAACAAGGGTACCCCAAATTTCTTGCAATTTGGAATAAGGGAATTACACAGAATTGAAAACAGGAATGCTTTACAAAAACAGTAAAGGAAATTCCTCCTATTTATAATCCTATTTACAATTTCCTCCTATTTACAATCAGCAGTAAATACCACTGGACTCTTGCAGTTTCAGACTTTTGTATTCCATGTCTGGCTGGCTACCAGATTGCAATGTGACTCTCGGTCAAATTTCCCTGCCTATGCACTGGTCTCCCCACTTGCAAAATCAGGTTATAGATGTGAACTTTCTCTGCTTGAGAGAAAAGGAGGGGAGAAATACCTTTATGCAGGTGTATCCTCTTCTCCATCCTGGGGTCAAAAAAAGTTGAGCAACTTCTTATACAGACTGATACAATAGCTTAGTACCCATGAATTCAGAGGAAGGGATTTTTACCATATTGTTTCAAGGAGGAAGGAAGGTTGGTACCTGGCATGAAATACTGAACAGATTCATACACTGTTAAAAGTTTTGCCTGCCAAATCATGTCTTAATGGATTATGCCTGCTTGATTCATACCACACCATAAGTTTCATTGCCCTGTGGCAATGTTTGGTCATTACCTGTTCAACTCAGTCCTTTAATAAAAGGCCTTCAAGAAAAGAATGATAGGTCTATTCACACTTAGTTCAAGAAAGCTCAATAACTGCCCGATATTAGATTCAATCCAGAGAGCTTTTCAAACCGTTATCCGTGAATATAAAAATCAACCTGAGCAAATCAAGGTTACACAGTTTACTCGGAACAGATATTAAAAAAAAAAAAAGCTTTTCAGAAGCATGTCCTCTGATCAGCTAATGATCCTCACAACTCAGCTATGGTACCTGAACTATTTAGTCACATAGCTTCGTAAAATTTTGTAACACCTTAAACATCTTAACTAAAAGTCTTCCAGTGTGGCTGGAGGCTGTATACAGACTAAATACAGACTGAACATTTCTGTGAGAAAGTTCTAGATCCAGTGTTTGTTGGAAAATTGTATTTACTGTTCCTATGACTCAAGAAGACCTCATCTCAGATACTTACAGAAAGAACTTAAGGACAAATTGCATTTCCATGCCTCATCTTTGCTTCCCAGACATTTCAAGCATATTGAAATGTTCATGAACCTGATTTCTGGGACACACTGCATTGTCCTTTCTTACAACCACAAAAAGCACCTTATTCATGTAGTTGGCACGCAGTAATGTACTGTTAATACAGTGTACTAAATAACAGCAAGAGTCAAGCTCTAGCCTTTTCTGCAGGGATAGGACTGAGGTGGGAGAGATGCTTTCAGAATTACATTAACTTTTTCTTCACTTCTCAGAATTTAACAAATTAGTGAATTAACTGGATAAAAGAAAAGGTTGTCTCATCGTCCCTGAAAGGCTTTATTCTAGATCAGACACTTTGAGAATAGATAATTCTTCATGGGAACCATGTTGAAAACTGGTCAATAGTAACTGCCCAATTTTTTTCTTTTGGGAAAGGAAGAACTTGGGAGTCCATAGCAGAGGCTTTCAAATTAAGACCTCTCTAGGGCTTTCAAATTATGTGCTTCCTTCCTGCAATGTACACCTTTCTGCCATTCCCACTAGCTCTCAAAACCTAGCTCTCAATTACTTGTTCTAATCTGAACAATCTATTTTATACGCTTGGTAGCCATCTCTTCCACACAGTCACCTTCTGTTTCTCTAGTCTGATAGATGGCAGATTCTTTAAAGCATAAGCATAAGTCTTTCCTAGAACTTAGAGAGGTCCTTCATGAAACTTAAATTTTGTGCTTGCAACCCTGATGGTGCCTCTGTTTGAACTAACACTGTTATAGTCCTTATTTCACAGAGCAAAAAAGACTGCTTTCTTAATTACAACCCATTTGGCCCTATGTGTAGGTAGATTTCAGGCTTGGAAGATAAATACACGATTCCCATTTTTAATGTATTTGAGATGATAATGAGTCTATACCCTAATTTTATCCCTGGAGCAGTATCAGGCTTTCATATGAATCAATGACAACTTATTTTTCTTCAGTTTCATTCAGTGGTGGGAGGAAATGAATTAACATACTTTAAATGATAAAGCATATATTTTTACTGTCTTGGCTTGAAACAAGTCATGTGCAAATTGAATACAAGTCATACTATTTGTAGCCTATCATAACAAATCGAAGTGAAATACAATAGTAGCATAGAGATTTTCTTAACAGACTTCCAGTTGCATTAAAACAGGACATTGGAAGAACATTGTTCTTTCAACCAGAATCAGCTGAGCTACTTACAAACCTGCTCCATTAGCAAGCTAGCTTATTTCTGGTTGATACCAGCAGCAGCTATTCTCAGCTCAGCCACTTAGAACTTTGCTAATTTAATATCCATTATTCTAAAGGCTTATAGGTCACTTGCTCAATTTGATCAAGTAATACTGAAATCCTTCATCAGATGAAACAATATTGAATCCTTTGAGTGAGAAACACACGTGCTGGTACCCAAGGAAGAAAGAATGGTTAGTTATAGTATAGTAATTGTGATTCTTCTGGATGTTCTGTATATGATAATCCTGTAATTAAAGCTGCTTCACTTTAATTCAATGTCATTTGGACTCTGAATAATGAAGTAAATTAATGCTCTTTGGCATTGCTGCTTCTCATAATACTGTGAGAAAACACAAACATGGGAAAGTGCACGCCTGGGCCACCAGGCAAAGCCACTGAAAACTCTCACAACTTTTTTACAGAATACTGAGACAGAATTATGTAAAGATGAGTTTACAAACTACATTTTTAAAAAATTCCCTTCACTCAACCTCCCTTTTTAAAAAATAAATTTAATAGAAAGTAGTGGTTTAAAATACAAACCATTCACACAAAATTATCATCTGCTTCAGATCAACACCAATGTTCCTAACAGTTAAGTAACATGTTTCTCACAGTTCAAATTTAGATAAAAATACATTTTATGTTAGTTGATGATAGTGATCATGTGAGATATGGGAGGAACAAGTATGAGTAAAGTGAGGTGAAAGAGACTAGATGGTAACGTCTGCTATAGGTTTTGGCTAAAAGTGTAGCTTTTTGCTTATGGATATGTTTCCTTGAATTTAGCTATTTTGTTTCATTTTATTCTTTTGTTTTTTTCTTTTTCATTTGGGCAATTGTGTTAACTCTTTATTTGATTTCCACTAATTTCTGTTGCTTAAATAATAATGTAGTTGTGGAGTTTACATTTTCACAGCATTTTGACTCATTACTTTGTAAGCTATTCCTTGAACTAGTCTAAACTGGCATAACTCCACTAATGGAAATGGATTTCAGCTACACAGCCATATAACATAAATCTCTTTGCCAAAGTAAATAAGTCAGTAGCGTTCCTAGTAGGAAGAGCATATTCTTTATTTCTGTCAACCAGCTGTAGTAGTATAGGTATGTACATTCTTTATATTTTCATTTGAATCTTTTTCATTTGTTTCTTCATAGTTTTCCTTGTACACATACAAACAATATAAATGCCGGAGTAATGCAGGATATACGGAAATGTAAGATAAATACTTTCAGTGCTGTCTCCCCTTATAGTCTTCATCATAACCTTCCCATATCCCAGACTGAGTTTATTAGGTGCTTGAAATTGAAAGCAAAGCTCTAAAACTTTAAAAAGCAACAGTATAATAACATTTCAGTGGTATATATGGCTTTAAAAAGAAGTAAGAAAGTTGTCTATCATTTATTAAATAATTTTCCTAACTCAACTTTGATTTTATACAGATGCATAAAACTCATTACTGTTGTGTACTTGTACTGCAGGAGCCTGTGTACTACACAGGACATACTTAGCAAATAAGGATGAAATTAATTCAAAGATTTTGAAAAGACTAACAGATGAAGCCTTAGAAAAGAAAGAAGATGAAGAAGCAAGGTAAAATATTCCAAATATCTGAACATATAAAATGAGCACAAGAAAATTCTAGCCTTTGTTTTAAAGGTATCGGTGCATTTATCAACACAAATGTACTAAAACAGTACACTAAGACTAGTTGTGATGTGTAGGAAGTAAGCCAATATGTGTTAACTTTGAGGAATATCTCATTTAGATCAGTAAATATGGTGGCAGAAGATTCTCTTGCTAAATTCCTTTTCATTAGCTTTTCATTAGTCCAGCTTTTTGATTCAATGAGACAATAACATTTTAGATGATAAAATATATATGATTTTTATTTCATACAACTCAAATTATATTTCAATTCCCAATAGTACATTTCCGCATTTTTCCTTTACATTTAATATATCTGCAACTTTCTCCAATAGCATTTATATAAGTCTTAAGATGAATAATCTTTTACTTACAGAAAAGAAATCCAAGAAATACTGGCATCAGAGGAAGACCAATCTCTAGAGGCTGCTGAGGAGAAAGGTGAAAGTGTGTATCATTTGACTTCTGTTTTATCTAATTATGTGTTTCAAATCATTTAGCAATTTGGTTTTTATGCAGATTTTACAGTTTTTATTTTATTTATTTATTTTTACATTCAGCATCTAGAAAAATGACTTTATATTACTATCTTTGGTTCCTTCACTGATTCAGGCACTCATTTCTATGTGTCATTCTTTATGGATGTTACAGAATAGAGACATGTATTAAATCAGCCAGCACAGTTATGGTTTTCAATAAATCTGAAGGACAGGACTCTCTATCTCCTCTAGTAACTTTTCTAAGTGGGTTATTAACTGTATTGAAACTTCCTACTTATCAAAAAATCTGTATCCCCTCACAAGTTAGAAAACATTGTTAGAACTTTAGCCAACAGCTAGTAAGAAAATCGCAAAACTGTCTGATTTTCTGTTCTTCCTTCAAGAAGCTCAACCTGAAGCAATTAAAGGGGAATGGAAATTATTTCAGGAGTGGCTCTCTTAACATGCATTAAGAATTGCTGAATCTGGTAGCAACATACATTATGAATTACTGAATCGAAGTCGCCCAGCAGATGTGAGGCTGCGGCAGCTCCATGTCCCCAGGACCATGCAGTAATGAGTCTGAGCATGTATTCCCATTTCCCCTTTCATCCTCTTCTTACTCTTTTATCCATGCTAGTTCCTCCTCAATCCACTTTGATCCCTCCTTCTCCTTGCCTTTGGTCCTTCTCAGAAATGCCTTATAATATTATAAATTTGTCACAATCCCAAACTGCTTTTCCTGGCATCCCCTAATGAATCTCATACCCTGTAGGCAGAAATCCCCCTTCAGCCAGGGAGAGCCTCTCTGGTTGACTCATCTCAATAGATCTCACACCCAGACAATGCCTTCATCATCCTTTTTTAATGACCCTGAGGGGAGCCAAGTCAAGGTTATGCTTGTTCTGATTAGGTTATTGGGGTTCGCCCACCTGTCATTGTTCCTCCTCTTCTTTCTGCTTATGGAGATTAGCCTTTAATGACATAACCTAGCAACATATAAAATAATGGAATTATGTGTATTACATGAGGTTTCCCCTCTAATAACAATAAAACATTTTGAGTAAAGATTTTCTTATGTTGCTTCTTTCTGTATTGACAAAACCACATATTATTTTTTGTTTAGCCACTCTTTATTCCCTGTAAAGATCCTACTTTTATACCAGAATTGTGCTATACTTTGTTTCCAGCAATGAAAATATAATTGTCCTGGGCAGGAGTGAATAATCTGTGAGGAGTGAGATTTTGGGGGCAGGCCAGCTGTCAAAAATAGGCTGGATTTTTGCAACTCACACAATTCTGTTAGTTGGGTCGAGGTTTAGAATTAATTCCAGTTAGTTTCAATGTTTTTGAACCTCAACAGTCAAAAAAGTTGCAGGGTTGTACTTTCCTTTTTACCTTCTTTAATCACTGCCTACTTTCTTAGAAGAATGTTGCTGTCTGATTTGGATCTGCTGTCAAGATGAAGTAACATGCACGAGTATCTGTCTCTACATTAAGAACTAGGTTGGGGACTTTAGAGTATTTTCTTCCCCTGCTATGGGATCTCAAGGTTTCTCCATCATAGCCTAAATTATCACCTAATGCCTGGAGCTGAAATTAAAAATTGCAGCGCATGAATTCCCACTTTTTTTTTTTTTTTCTCTCAGCTGTGGACTGCCATTACTGTCTTCCTTTCAAACATAACATACTGGTTTCTGTAGAAAAATATTATGGCCAAGCTTAAGTTCTCTATTGTCAATGTGTCTCACATACACTTTCTATAATTATCCAGTCTGGCGTTTATTTTACATATATGTAACAAGGCCTAAGTCGTACAGGTTGTATAAGATAGACTGAATATGATAACATGCTTTTAATTTTTAATTAGGTAGCATTTCACCTACTCTCTGAAAAAAATACTCTAGCTTTTTAGGGTTCTTTAAATGAAATATAAACTTTAAAAAAATTCTACATTATAACTCTTTATAGTTTCTAATAAAACACATAGCTCTTCTCCAAAGTGAATGACTTCTGAAGTATTAAATAGAAAGGGTTCTAAACAGATACTCTATTACCTCTGTCTCAAACAACACAGTTCATCTTAGTTTTGAATATCTAACTCATTTTGATCTGAGTACATCAAAACAACAATTATTAATGATAGAAGTAATAATGTCATACACACACTTGTGCTCATAACACGTGATAAGTCCTTGTTCAGAGAAAATCATGTTTTCCTACGCCTACGTTTGATTTCAATAATCAAATACTGACTCACCAAAACACTTCAGTCATGCTGCTCTTAGCCTGACATCTGTTTTATTTCACATGTAGTGCCATCAGCACATTGACTGCAGCTTTTCTCCCATGTGACATGTCTTTACAAAAATATAAATGAATGATGTGTTCACAGTTTGGGTTTTTTTAATATAGAAGTTATGGTATAAAAATGAAAGCTTAGAAAAATACTCTAGAGCCCTAATCGTGCTCTTTTGATGTCTCATATATCATATCACATGGGAATGGTTCAAAGCTGCACCAGGGGAGGTTTAGACTGGACATTAGGAAGCATTTCTTTTCCAAGAGGGTGGTCAAACACTGGAACAGACTTCCTGGAACAGGTCGATGCCCAACGTCTGTCAGTGTTTAAGAGGCATTTGGATAATGCCCTTAATAACATGCTTTAACTTTTGGTCAGCCCTGAAGTGGTCAGGCAGTTGGACTAGATGATCGTTGTAGGTCCCTTCCAACTGAAATCGTCTATTCTATTCTATTCTATTCTATATAAATAAATGTGCATTTCAATAATTGCAATTTTTGTAACCTCAGTGGGACACTGAAGTAACTGGGATTGCTTCAGGACTGAACATATTCAAATTTATTGTATTTTTTTGTGTTTCAAAGGAAAAAATGGTTCCAGTAATGAGCAAGGTACTTACATATGTCTTAATGAGAGTGAAAGTAAATGGAGAAGGAGAATTTGGGTCAATTTAACAAATGTATTTAAGTGGGTTAGGAAGCTAGGTTCAATGCCGAAAATGTCTGTTGAAGGTACACAAAACAATTTATGTGGTAACTCTTGCTTGTAGTATCTAGCTGAAAATTATAGCCCCGCATCTTTTTTCATGTCCCTTGACACAATTATTCTAAGCTTAAATTATTTTGAGGAATTTCTTACTGTATTTAAGCATTTTTGCAGCAGTTTTGCATGAGTATGGATTTATTTATACTAGGAGACAGCTATATGAATTCATGAGAATATATTTCAGGCATTGTAGAAGAGTTATACAGCTTCAGGTAGATCTGTGAGTTCATTCCAATCTTCCTGAAGTAAAACTTGGCATGTCACGTTTCAGCAATAAAACATCCCATGCAATTAGTCTTATCCACCAAAGCAAACAGTTGTCATGGTTTAAGACTTTTATTTTCTGTACTTTATTTGTCAGCCCTGCTTTTCTGCCACAGATTACCCCCTTCTTACAGCAAACTCAACTGGAGCATATGTATGCCTATGCCTCAGTAGCTCAGGGTGGTGTGTTAGTACAACCCTGTCTTCACTGATGTCTCTTCTGCTACTCTTGCTATTTGGGCAGAAGCTCTTACAAGAAATAAATGGGTAGCTGGAGCTGATAATTCCAGCCATTGCCTCCCGTGACTATCCTTCACAGCTGTCAGTATCAATATTTGTTATGAACTCTTTAATATTGATACCAACAACCCCTTCCTCATATTACAGATGGTGGAGGGTTGAATCCATCTCTTCAGCTTTTATTTTATGTTCTTGCTTTTTTATTTTTATCATCGTGTTAAACTCAGTAAGATATTTTAAACAGCAACAAAAAACAAATATAATAATAATGAAACCTGTGCATGTTAGGACATTTCCTCTTTAGTCTTTGAAGAGAAATGCTTTTTGGAATCAACTGTAATTATAACATTTAGCAGGCAGTTGGTGTGTGCTTAGTCCTAGAGCCTCTAAATATATTTGGAGATAAATATAACCAATAAAAACTTCGCTTTTCTTGGCTGGCTTGCATCCTGATTTGTTTTTTTTCTACCTCTAACTGGAGGCTTTTCAGTGAGAGAGTTTGAACAAGGACAGTTTATTATTCTGCCTTCAAGGGATAGCAAATTACTTGTACCACAAACTTCAAAGCAAGCATATTAACTTCACAGTTTTTTCAGTCTTTGAGCAAAGTTGCGTGATCTTCAAAGCCATTTTCTGCCCTCCTTCATAAGCCAGATATGATAATTACATTTTAACACCTGTAATCACAGCATTTTAGGCAGAGAAATTTCAAAATTTGAAACAGAAAGGTTATGAACAACTTTCTCAGTTAGATCCCAAGTACCTTCAGTTCTTAAATTCTTTTGTCTCTCATTCAGAGAAATAAAGGCTAAGGGGTATTAGTTTAGTACAGCTATGCATTCCTTCTCAGAAAAAAAGAACAAAAGCTATGATTAGAGCTATCAGCATCTCTGAAAGCTCTTGTCACTTTCTGAATATCTACAAGAAAAAGGACATCTTCTTAATTTACTTTGTTTAATGTCTATCCATCTGTCTTCCTTGACCCTATCCGGCACCATTCTTGTAAATGAAATCTCATAAGTGTTTAGACACACTGTAAAAATTTAGACATGATTAGCTTCTATGCCACAGCTATTTCCATTGAAGTCTCTAGGACTGTCTGTGATTAAGTTATGTATGCATGTGAGAATTTGCATGTTGACAGCCTTAACAAAGTGTCTTCCATTTTGCACATATGTTCTGCATGTCTTTTTCTTCTCTGTGTATATTATGGACTCTTGATTTATTTATTTCAGAGCATCAAAACTCATTTTGCTTGACTGCATTCCTGTATATATCAAAAGGAAATGAAGAATTAGAATAAGTGAAGAATTTTCTCAATTTGACACATGCTAAAGTTTGTGGGGTTTTGTCTGCTAACCATATAAGAAAATGCTTGTTTACGAGATAAAGTTTCCTGATTCTGCATAAATCAGAAATTCAATGCTTCCAACCTGTTTTTCATGATGTTTGTGGTTTCTTTGCCAAAAAAGAGATGTACCTGAAAACAAATGCTGTAATTTCAGATTTTAAAATACATTCTTGTTTAATATGATTTGAGGTTTGGGTAATCATAACTCGAGACATAGTAGTGGTGTTTTATTACTCTAACAGTGGTCTAAGGGCATAAGCAAAAAAAGGCTTGTAGGAAAAAGTAATATTCTTCATTGACCAATGGATACAGTTGGAAAAATTACACCAGCCCTCAGGTGCACAAGCCCTTCTTCAGGTCAGAAGCGCTTCTGCCCAATAGGAGCTGTTCTGTAGAACACAAAGTGCGCTCTTTTGCAAGGTCTTGTTTTTGAGCATAGTTTGAGCACAGAACACATAGATTATAATGAAAAATATTCTTACGTAAAAGCACTGAATTAAATAAAGTACTTCTCCACTTTATTGACAGTCATGTGGCATCTGACAGATGGTCTGTCTTTCCCCATAGATCAGGTAGTTGATCTTAAAATGTTTTGGTCAGTGTGTAATACCTGATCATTAGAGTAATTAACTCCTTTTTTGCAGGTGATCAAATAAAAGTTTTGCAGTATGATCCAAAAATATCTTTATTTCTATAGTGCCTTCATCACCCCTCAATGGCTTGGTTAAAGTTACTAATGATTTCATTTGTGCCAACAGAATTTGAAGACAACGATGAGCAGCTCCCACTAGAAACTGAACAAATGCCCCAGAAACAGTCCACTGACTCTGCAGGCTATAAGGAAGAATCTAAACCTACAGGTTGGCCTTGTAGCACATATAATCTCTCTTACTTGGCTAGTATCAAGAATTGTATGCCTGCCTTTTCTGCAAGCTTTTACTATATTTGAAAATTGGCTGTAAATATCATTCCTTACCTTAACTTTCTTCTTTTAAAGAAGTTTATAATGGAATAGTCTCCCACTAATGCCTCTACTGCCTAAATACCAAATTAATAAATGTGTACAGAGATCTATGGAAATATCAAATAAGGTGAGCATTGCTGAAATTCCAGGTTGAGATAACCTCTTGTATTCAGAAATCCATGAGCACTCTCTACAGGATGAAGTAATAAGGGAGGGAAATCAGAGGGGAAAAAACTTTAGAAAGTCACTCTCATGGATTGTGACACCCAAAAAAAAGTTGAAAGAAGAAAATACCAGGAAAAAATGGGGGAAAAAAAACCAGGAAATAATCAAATCACAGTATTCACCAACACCTACATGTGATTTTAACAAACCCTGGTTCTACAGACCATTTTTAAAATTAATGTTATACCCACATTAATCAGAAATTACTAGACCATTCCCTGTGGCAAGGGATCTTGGGAAAAATGGGAATGGATTAATTTTAACTTTGTATGTGAATGATCAAAGTATGTCCTGTATTTTCCTTAGTCATCGATTGTCCTACTAATAGCTTGCTACATTTCACACAGAGTCATGTTTTCTTCTTTTTGGTATAAGGTAAAATTCGGCAGCACAGGGAACTCCATAGAACCATAAGCTAATGAAAAGATATACAAAATCTTATAGTAGCCTTCTCTCAAAAAGCATTTTGCAGGCAACTCTAATGGAGACAGTCTGCTTTAGTTTTTAAAATATACATTTTAGCTTTTATCTACTAGAATTTTTAGAATATGTTGAAGTGCAAAAGAGAAATAAATCCAACGTAAAACATCTTATTTTAAACAGCAAGTTGCTAAATACCCACATTTTATGCGTTGGAAAGAATCAACTCAATCTGTAAACCAAACTGGTTTTTTTTTCCAAAAACCATGAATCAGTACACACAATATAAGTTTGCCTACTAAGTACATTTCACTGTAACTTGCTGAAAATTATTTGGCAGCATATATTTATAAGTAAGTAATGAAAAGTCTGTATAAGCAAACGACATGTTTCAAAAAGACAAATGAAAATAAGTTCATAATGAAATACATATCAGTTCCAAGGAATGGAAGTGTCACTGTTATCCTACATTTTGCCTTTCTGTTTATTTTGATAGTTAAACTCTAATGAAGAAGACATGCTGGCTTCTGGTGTCTCTGTCTCAGCTTTGGCAGGGTTTGAGAGGGGAGGAAAGAAGGATTTGTTCATCTTTTTTGTTGCTGAATATGGACTGAGGCCAGGACAAGTCATATCTAATACTAGCAGAACACTGGAAAAAAGCTACTAAAGCCTTTCCTTCCCCAGCAACTCACTTGGAGAGCGTGGGGGCAGAAGGCCTTTGAGGATTGTGTGTCTCTATGGTAACTATGCTCAGTAAAGGCAAAGGAGGCACAGAGCAAAAGAATATGAGAGATTGCCATATAGGCATTCCCTGTGAAAGCTCCAGATTTAGGGCTGGGGAGGATTGTTTCCTATCACCTCTGTGATAAGGAAAAGAAATTAAGAACAGCACTGTTGGATAGACCGCCACCTCCTCTGAAGGAAACTTTTTTGCTCTTTTAGATCTATTTCTTTTTAAACCATTACTGTCATTTCAAGTATTTTTCTTGACTGTGTTTCTTATTTCTTTAAAAATATCTTCTTACTGTACATCACCTCTGCAAGCAGAATTATTATAACTTATATTTAATGGCAATGGTACAACTGCCTTACTTTAAAGTATTTTCAGTATTTTTGGTCCCTGAGGCCCAGTTTGAAACAAACGAAATGCCAGGGAGGCAACATTTTTGTCATAATAAGGTTCAAATACCTAAACCAAAACCAAATAATGTTTGGGTTTTCCAGGTTTTGGGTTGTCCCTTTTCCCTACAAATGTAATCCTTTCTTCTTTTGTTACTTCTCCCCACTTTCCAGGGGAAAGTTTCTGCAGTTCAGGCCTGTATAATCTATTTAAAAGCTCCATAAGTATGCAATAATTGCTGCTGGATAAGTTTCCTTAAGCAAGAAAAATCTCAGATAGAGGTAATCTGTTGGAATTATGTGCCTAGAATAGAGGATCAAAGCTGGAACACATGCTGGTCCAGCATTTGCTAAATACAGCCTATCAAGAGAGGTATAACATGAATTGTAAGTGTTTCTGAGGTTAAGGTTCATATGGGAAGCACTCTGTTGAGTGGATTTGTTACCATGTTCAATATTCTGTCTCAGATGATGTCAAATATTTATTTAAATCCATTATTCTGGATAGCTTGTATATTTCCAAAGTTTCATGACCTACTCAGAATGGAATGTTTTTTAAAGAGCAGGACTATAAAAGTCGATCTGTTGAAGGCTAGATCCAGACAGCACGCATTACCATCTTCTATACTTTATTGCTTTGAATAGGACTGTGGTTCACAAGGCAGCACATGTGATTTCTACAGTGTCAATGTGCCAGGGATAACACGTGCTAAAAGCAGTTTGAGTAACCTAGTTATTAATGTATCCTTTGCTTATTTTCTTAAAATATGTGTTCCTAATGGAATCATCATTACATAATGCATTAGAGCTGCCCAGATTGAAGCAGGTTTTACCTGACTACATCTCCATCTCATTTGGAATACATCACTGCATAATGCAACATAGTTAATTGTACTGTTTACACAACATCTTCTAATGTACATAAAAGGGACGGTATTTTCATGTTCCTATTTAGAATCATGGCAAGAGACAGAAATGTCATTGCAGGGGATAACTAATGGAATGACCCATATGGAATGAATGTGTCATTTAGTAAAATGCAAATGTTTATAAACATTTTCAAGAAAAAAATTGGTTTCCAATTCAGGATCAGACTATTTGAAATCTGCAAGGTGTTTCTGCTTAATGATATGCCCTTTTGCAGTTTTGGTTTATGTTTGGACTAATAATCATTCAGACAAAGGGAAGGTTAGCCACTGAGGTGTCAATCTAACAGTTGTGTTGTTCAAAGCTGTAAATAAAAGAGGGGAAATGCATTAAGTATTCTTTGTTATAAAAGATCACAGAAATACTTGCCAAAATGCTTATTCCTTAAGCTATTCTTTAGAAGTGGCTCAATTAAAATGAAGTTTAGCAGTTCATCTTGGGGACAGCACGTCAGGACACCGCGAGGGCCAACTGCTCCCAAAGGAACAGGGAGCTGGCAGCACCGTGCGGTAACATGGCTGTCAGGAGCCGGGCAGCTCTGGCCCTGGGCACTGGGCCCCTCCCTGGGGACAGGGCCGAGCTGAGGCCGAGCTGGGATGTCGGCCCGTGGGTGGGCCCAGCTTGGCAGACCCCATGGCCGAGCGTGGGGAGCTGGAGACTGGCCCTGCTGCAGCGTGGCTGGGGCAGGGGCTGACAGCCCCCGGGGCTGACGTGGGGTCCCGGGACTGGGCAGGGACAGCCCAGCCAGGCCCGGGGGTGCCCTCAGGGCCCTGAGCCAGCATATGAATTGCCACAGAGGGCCTGATTTATTTCAAATTTCAGTTTATCGTATAGAGAGTAGAGGTAAATGGGGGTATTGAGAGAATAAAAGTTTCAGCCTCATAAGTGGAAGAATAGAACTCTCAAAAGCACCTAAGTATCTAGAAATTTACTGTATTTCTAGAGGACTACACATTAAGACCCAGACCCATAAGGAGATGTAGACACTGCAGTGCCCCAAACTACCATACAAACTTTTAAGTGCCTGGCTTCATATACGGAATTAAGGGTTGTAGAAATAGGCACAACAAGTAGCAAACTAGCAAGGGGCCAGCCTTAGTGAGCCATGAAGGAAGGGCAAGAGGAGGCATGTGTTTGAAACCCTGCATCTTTTTAAATTTGGCCAATGACAAAAGAACGGGAGTCCCTAACTACCTCTTTGGCAATTAACTCACTGGAGGCAGGGCACTGCCTTGCTTTCTTCTAGAAGACAGTAGTGGCACTGACCTTTGATATAATAGCTTCATAGGTAGCTTAGCCATCCAAGTCAGAAAAATTTGTTGGACGTGTTCCTTGTCCTTCAGGCACTCACATATCCCACCTGCTATTGACACTTCCAGGTGATGCGGTAGTTGGTAGCATGTTAGACAAAAGTTAGGCAGCATCTCTACTCTGACCATTATGTTTAGACTTGAGTCCTGCCAAATGTTACCAGTACCTAATCACTGAAATCCAGCTACATTGTACTTGGTAATAGTGTTTTTTGATCTGGCTCTGTTTTGGAAAATTAAATGTGGCATTTGTGGATTTCTTCAACAATCCACAAGAGAAGACTCAGAGATATTCAGTTCTGGGAGGAAATACTAGTTTTCTTAAAGAAGAAAATTGTAACAGGGCAATCTAACTCTTCATGAGCCAGAAAAATTGTTTGGATTTTTCAGGCTGGGGCAAACTCGAATGTTACAATGCTGCAATTTCAGTGAGCATTGGCCTTCTTAATGCCAGGGAGTAACCATAAAACACTGTTTTTTTAATGTTTTAGGGTTTTGTATTTTCAAGAAAATCGTCAAAGCTTTTAACATACAAGGCGTTATGTAAGGCTTTCATTTTTAGTAATACCTGTCCTTTTTATGTTTAGGAAGTTATATAAGGAAAAATAGTAGTAATGGTCCTTTTTTGTAAAAATTGGTAAAAGCTCATTGGAATAGACTGAACCTGTTGTTGCTTGTGTCAAAATCTGTTCCTGCTCTTTCAAACTCAAAACAAGACAGAAACAACAAGAGGAGGGGAAAATTATAGCAAAGTAGAAAATCACTCCATCCGCTGTTCCAAGCTCTTTCTTGCAGCTTCATTTCTGGCAAGAGACAAACACAGCATACACTGTAAGTCCCATCAAACTTACAGTAGTATCACACCATTTAAGTGATTGCTCTCAACTGCTTTTCTGTCTGTTAGCTGAAGGCACTGATATCAGACTTATTAAACAGAACACAAAAGAAAAATGATAAGAAAAAGAAGAAAATCCGGGTTGAAAATTACATGAGTGCAGGGAATGGGAATAGCAGTGACAATACCACATTGCTGCTGCCAGAGACTGTTTGTGATTTAGTAAGGACAAGGTGATGGTTTCATCTAGGCACCTCTGTATCTTCTTCTAGCTGAGACAGAACTTTGTCTCAGGACTTTCAGGGCCTAAAAATATCTATTTGAGGAATACAATATTTGAGGAAAATAAAAATAATCCTAAAGCATAATGATGATTTTTAAATGCAAAATATTTTAGAGGAGCATTGCCTTTTGTATACTCTTTGTTTTTCAGAAATCATACTACCTGAGTTTTCAGAGGATGATTTTCCAGATATACCAGAAATGGAAATAATTAAAAGGAAGATTGACCTTTTCATGCATGACTGGCAAACAGTGGAGTCAGAAATCAAGCAGTCACCTCTAGTTCAGGTTGTTGTTTTAGAGATTGCTGAGCAAACTCCAGAAAGTCTGCTTAATCAGACTGTGCTGGTTATGGAAAGTAAGTAATACTGTTTATGTGATTTACACTTAACTTACCAAAAGGGATTTTGGAGAGCTCGTATGATGAATATATTGGGGGGGTAGGTTATACTTAGCTCTGTATTACTCACATGAAGTGGAAAAAGGACGTGCTGTGTTCTGTGGGTGAGCTAAAAAGCACTCTAGCAGCCTGTAAGACATAGGAAGAGCGGGGAATGTATATATTTGAAAAAAAATATATAAGGCTATACAAATATGTACATAATAGCTCCCTAACAGCACACTTCCAAAGTTACTTGCTCTGTCTGTTCATGTCAGGATAGTGGCTTGAGACATGTACAGATAACAAAGGTTCACTAATGTACAATATTCATTGAAGTCAAGGAGACTTTCAGGGTGTGTAATAATCTAATCTAACCACCTGCAGAGATTGGGTTTCAAGACTGGATTTTTACAGTATTGATATTTTTTTGGCAAATTACCTTACTTCACTTGTATGCTCAAATCTCTAACAATTTTGAGTACTGGATAAAAATATTAATACTACATTCTTCCTATCATTACTACAATGCAAGTGTTTTATTAACCAAAATATCTATTGTGCTAGTTTTATAATCAAATAAAATTTGACTGATGATCTCCCCCAATGAACAATAGGAAAAAACCTGTTGCAAACAGTAATGGCACTATCTGTGTGTGTTTGTATAATAGTTTTGTTACAAGTTCCCACTGAAAATACTAATTTACTTCAACCAAAAAGCAACCAGTAGAATTTCCATTTTTGGAGGAAGCAATATATTAATTCCTACATCCGGGGAGAACATTTTGTTCTGTAAGTAGGAGAAATGCAACATACAGTTGGCATGATTTGCTTTCACATATGTTCTTACTTTTACGGACAAAGAGAATATATTCTGGCATGGCAAAATGAAAAATACTGAAACAGAAAAAAAATAATAACCTTTCCAGAGCCTTTTAAATATCATGGTTGGGAATTATCTGCTGAAGACTTAGATGAGGAAGCAGAAGATCTGGCTGCTGAAGAGGAAGAGGAAGAAGTTGAAGAGGAAAATGAAAATGAAGAGGTAAGCATGCTTGCTTTGTCTATTTATGCTTTTAACTCATTTATTTTGAGTTTGAACATAACCCCAGAGAAGTCAGATTTTGCACCCAATTTTGTATGATCCAGTTTTAGCCTTCTTACGGAATAAATATCAGGATATGCTTCAAGAACACTTTTGCTGTATTCCTATGTTCTAGCTGACAGTAGTTTTACTCCAGTGAGAAGCATAAATACCCCATGCTAATAGAGAGAACGAATGTACCTTGTTTTACCAGATCGCAAAGAGGGGTTTTATTAAAGAAACAAATGTGAACTTTGATTTGTCAGCTAATGATTCTGTGAGCAATCATGTAAACATCAGAAGATGCAGAGTCCTGATGTGCAATCCTCTGTTTCATCTCAGCTATTGATAATTTTCAAACATCCACTTTCATGAAATTAAAAGTGTAGCTTTGCCTTTCTGTTATTTTCATCCTATATTGGAAGATTCCCATCCCCCAATTTGACAGTACAGGATATCCATATACTGTACTGGAGCAGTATTGGATAGATTTTTTAGAAATTAATTTTGTTGGATGAGTAATCTGACTGCATAATACCAGCTCTCATTGCCTTTTCTGAAGAGGTCTACTTCTGCACATTTAGAAGCAACAGCAAGTGAGTTTCAAGATCACAGCAGGAAAAGATTCTATCATAGATACTTCTAGCCTAATTTTGGTCTTCAATAGGTAACTATGATATTATCATTTCAAATTTAAAATGGTCATTCTTTTCTCAATAATTCTCTCACTAGATTGGACAGTTTGTTTCCTGACTCTGAATCTAAAAAGTGTGTATTTTCATAGACTTACATTCAGCTTACAAACTGTCTTGAGAATACTATGCTCATTCAATTCTCAGTTGATGTGTTTGACATTTCTTAATCTGATCTACTTGATCTACTTAATCTAAGTGAACTACTGAACTCAAATAGTTTTTTAAAATTTTCATAATATTTTCAGGATGAAGAAAAAACTAACGAA
Organism: Buteo buteo; assembly: GCF_964188355.1. Lineage (NCBI taxonomy): Eukaryota > Metazoa > Chordata > Aves > Accipitriformes > Accipitridae > Buteo > Buteo buteo. The sequence goes on from NC_134185.1 coordinate 25,851,427, forward strand.
AATAAAAGGCACATGGGAGACACAAAACACTTTTGTCCAGTCAGTCTGAAAGAGAACTTTGTCCTTTACCCAGGACGCTATGAACATGCAGCTAAATATCAAGAAAAGCTGTATTACTTTTCAACTTCTGAGTACAGAGATAAATTTCTGAAGAACCCTGAGGAGTATGTGGCTCACAATGAACCAATACAAGTGAGAATCTTTAAAATTGTTTAAAGCAGATAATAGCAGATTAAAATCACTGTTTTCCATTCCCATTTATAATTGTTTGTTATTGCTAATTTTTTCTAGGTAACAATATATCAGGCAAGTCCTTGAAATAAATACAACACATTGCTTCCCTAGTGACTTTTTAGTGTACACATTGAATTAATGATGCAAATAAAGCAGAAAAGAGAGGAAGATTATAAAGGCTTACAAAAGTCCTAAAATGTGGTTAATGAATCACACATATTGGGTTTTTTCTTACTACCTTTAAGTCTTTTTTTTTTGTAAGTGGAGGAAGGGTAAAAGAAGGGAAGATTTACCAGAACTGTCTAATGAATTTTCATTTTTACCTGCTGGAATCGACTGCTATAGTGTATTTGTTCAGTATTTCCAGAGAGCAGGTAGTCTGTCTGGAACAGCAATAGAAAGCCTGGAAAAATTAAAATGCAAAATTATGTGGCTGTTTTTGATGCAATTTTTATAATGATATTTTGGAAGTGAAAAACAGTAGAGGGAGCACTGTAAACTCCAAATTGTTACAAAATATTCCAATATTTTCCTATAGGCTCCTCCTTTACGGGTGTGTCTACTTGGGACTCACGGAGCAGGTAAAACTACTTGTGCACGACGGATAGCAGACAAATTAGGCATTTTCCATATTCAGTTTGAAGAATATCTACAGGAACTGATCTTACCCAAAACTAAAGAGAAAGTTGGCCCCCATGTTGATGAAGAACCTGAAGAAGATGACAATAAAATGCTAATTCTATCACAGGAACTGGAAGACTTCTCTCAGACCATGACTAAAACTGAGACTGAAAAAAGCAAACAGGTAATAATCTGATCTTTTTCATGTCCATACACAAAATAACCATTTTCAGACCATAATAGGAATTTCCTATAAAATTCTAGCTTGATAAAAATCACTTATGTTAAATTATTTACTTGATGAAATTTGGAAGTAATAGTTCTTGACAATGTTTTCTTATGAATGCCACCAACATTCTTCAAAACATTTCCAAGAATTATGTATAGGTTTTTTTCTAAATAGTAGAGATAGATGCTAAATGGGGCAAAGGAAGACAAACTGAGAAAAAAAAAAAAGAAGGTCAGAATACTAATGGGAAGGTATGGTTTCCTTTAAGTATTTATAATACCCAGGTTCAGTCAGGTACATGTGCTCCAATTGCACAGGAGTTTAGAGATTTCACCAGCAGTGCTCTCTGCACTTTTCTGGGGCAAAAGACTAGAATGCCTCTACCAGCCCTTCAGTCTGATCATCCTTTGTCAAAAAATCAGAAATATTTCAGTGTTCATAACAGGGCAAGTTAATATTTTTTTAATATAGTAGGTCTTTTAATCTGGATTATACTGTTGTCTTTGCCTATTGGCAGCGAAGTTTCAAAGTAGAAAAAAACTCTTTAAGTAGCATAAAATATGCCTTGTAGTTAAAAAACTGTTTCAAATAGCTGGATATTCATGATACTGGTAAAATAATTCATGAATGATAGTCTTCAGAAAATTAGTTCTTTTTCTTAATCAGATTGAATACTGGTTCAAAATTGTTATAAATATACATTCTAAAACCCATCTCTTACAGGGTGTAATTTCCCTGAACAATAAACATTTACATAAATGTTTATCAGGAGACAGTGATTTCTTTTACTAGGCAGTGATATGTTGGGAAAAACAGACAAGGTTTTAATGCAAATGAATTCTTCTTTAGACAGCAATGGATATAATAAAAGCCTTTATTGTGTGGAGAAGCCTCAACACAGGTACACAGCATATAAATCTTTGAAAAAATGCACAGTACAAAGAAACTGAAACTCTACCTCCTAGACAATACAAATGAGGGTTTATCCAACTCTCAAAGCTTCAGGAAGAAATAAGTTTCTGCATCACATTCTAAGAACCTTTTTTTTTTTGTACTCCTGATACCTGCCATGTTCTTTCAAGTTACTAGTCATCAAAGACCTTCAAAGACTTCCTACTACAGGATATAAGGAAGCACGCAGGAGAGGAAGCAGGCTACAGAGGAAGCATACAGAAACAACATCCAGGCACAATATTAGGAAGACGAGCACTCAACTGAAGTGGAAACTAGTGAGGGATCTGAAGGGTAGCAAGAAGAATTTCTACAGAACAGTAGTAAAAGGAAGACCTAGAAAATATGAGTCTGACACTGAGTGGGACAGGTGACCTTTTGATGAAAGACACTGAAAAGGCTGAGACTCTCAATGCCTTCTTTATTGGTCTTTACAAGTACAGGCTAGTCTGTGGCCTTCTAGGTCTCTGTGCCTAATAGGAAAGCATGGGTAAAGAGTGGTACTACTCAGAGCAGAATAGCATCAAATTTGGGATCATTTATGTAATCTGGACATATACATGTCAATGAGTTGCATTCACAGGTGCCGAGGAAGCTGCCAAAGGTGCATTCAAGGCCACTATTGTCTTGAAAAGCAGGGGAGGTCCCTGGTCACTGGAAGGTAGTGTTCCTGATGAAATAATACAAGAGCAGGTAATATTGGAAGCAAATGCTTCAACACAGATGGAGTACAGATCAAAATCATGGATGTCAGAATAAAGATTCAGGTTTTCATTAGTTAAATCTAAGAGGAGGTTCTTTTGGCAAGTCAGTTTACAGCTTGGTCATCACAGCCAAAAATAAGGCAAGTGTTCCTGTCACCAATGGTTATGGCTGTCTCTCACTCAGCTTTATTTTTTTGGCATCAAGACATGTCTTACAGAAAGGCACTTCTGTTAGTATTTTTTCCTCATCTTTGTATCTGCTGACAAACAATCTTCTTCTACATTAGTATTTTTTCTCGCATTTCTTGTGAAGCGCTTTATCTGATGGCATGACCGGAGCACAGCTGATGCAATTGCGTTTCAGTTTAGAAACCCGTTCATTGGTCCATGCACAAAACTCTAGAGGATGAGGTTATGGACTCCCTAAGCATTTCTCTGAGTATGACTACTTACCAGACTGTCTGACTATTCCTTTTTTCACTGACCCACTACCTCTCCAAAATAATTTCATTTAACTTCATTTATATCATTCACTTTGGCGCAAGACACTAGAAGCATATCTTATCAAAGCTTAAGGTAAATGTCAGCTATAATATTCAAAGCAAAAACACTAAAGGCAAACAAAACATACCATACAGTCTGGGAAGTTTAGCAAAAAGATATCATCCTGGTTGTTTTAGTATGCGTCAGCCAAACCCATCACAGCATTGACAGGTCTGGGGAGCAGCCTTGCCCTTCAAACCACCACTATGCAGGGTGTTCTGTACCCAGAATATACATCTCGCGTTTCTTTTCTTTTGTCAAATACAATTGCCGCTTCAACAGTTCATCTGCAGTGGTGAGGTCAGTGACACATTTTTATATGGGTTTTACTGTTTTCTCCCACTTCACACATTTTTTTCAAGATGCCTTTGTGTTACAGATATGGCTACCACTTTGCTTTCTTAGGTATCTGCTATGCCATATTAATATATTTTAATGTGTACACTGTGTCAGGCACTAGAGAAAATATTACTCACAGACACACTACATTAGACCTGTGGCTTCCAGCATATTCTCAAGTTCTTTTGGCTACATTATCAGGCATAGGAATTCTTACTCAGACAAGTCTTTGCAGCAAGCAGCTCCCTACTGTCATTTTGAGGGTTCCTGAATCACCTTGGATCCTTTTGTTAAAAAGGGTTATTCCTTTATTTTCTGGCAGGTTATGCTAACAAATTCTTGAGCTACTTGGATTAATATGACTGCTACATGAGGAAAGGACAGCAGAACCTTGTAATGAATTCACAAAAGAATCTCAGGGAACAACTTAAATCCATATGCTGAGAGGGACAGGAGAATACCTAGCTGCATATTAAGTTTTCTCTCCAAGTGAATTTGGATGCAACAACTAAAACATCAGTGTGTTATCAACATTATTCTCATCCTAAATCCAAAACACAGACTATATCAGCTACTAAGAAGAAAATTAACTTTATTCCAGCCAAAACCAGGACATGTGCCTATACCTAGTAACCTTACATATCTTTCTTTGACATCTTTCTTTGGATTGCATCAAAGGATAAATGTTGCTTTTAAAAGGTAAAAAAAAATTCTGATGTACAGCAGATAGTCTTCCAGAATGAAACAATGTATAAATAAGTGGAAAACTTCTTGTAGGCAATTAAGAGAAACTGTGATTGTTTCAGTTTCTATTCCTCTGAACTAAGCATATGTATAATTAAATACTTACCAATTGTGCTTGGTTTTAGGTTTCATTAAAACTCATAGAGCAGCAATTGCCCCAACTCTAGGGAAGTACCCAACCCCAAGCTCATGGAAAATATCCCAAATTGTATCACGTAGTATAGTGAAAGTGGCAAATGAGTTTACTTTGTTTCTGCTGGTTTAAATCAAATGAAGACACTACCTTAGTCAAAAAATAATAAATGTGTCAGGTAGATCTTTCTTTCTTTCTATGTTTTTTTTTTCTTTCTTTTTTTGTGGATTTTCTTTATATAAAGGAAGTGGAGTTAACTGATGAGGAAGAAGCAATCAAAGCAAATCTAATGGATAATGAGGCACTACCTCCAGAAGTCCTTGATAACATTGTTCTTGACTGGTGGAGGAAAGAGCCATTTCGGTAACTGTAATTAGATTCTCTCTTTCTTTAATTAATCTTAGGAAGTATATCATCCATTGTGTCCACAATTACAAATAACTGTTGCAGAGATTATTTCAATGCTCTTGTACTTCTTAGGAATCATGACCTACCTCTCAGTCTTGGTTTTGTTGCTCTGTTTTGATTGGTACTTTGACAGTAACGTAATGTCTTATGCTATCTACGTAGGACTGGACAAAAGTGCTTAGTGCACTTGAATTGCATTAAATCTCCTGAATAGCTGGGTAGTTTTCGTGGGCTTACAGGATAGATATGTAAATAAACCTTTTATGTTTTCATGTAATTAATAAACATGGAGAGCTGGAATCCATCTGTAACCATTGGCTTCCATATATTGTAAATATTGTGTGGAAAGTAAAGACAAAGTATTAGTGGTCTCCAGAATAACACAGAATCAGGTTATCTTGTGTATTCATCACAATCTGCACTCCAGTGATGTATCCACAACAGATTTCCTTTCATATCAGAAAGTACATGCATAACACTGTGATAGATGTGGATTATTGTTGCATAAATAAATAAGATCATCGACTCCTAGAAAGCAGACTCATGATGTAATTTCAGCAGGGAAAGTCCCTTTTTCCATGTCCTGTCTATTCCATTCATTTCCATCCAGATCATAGTTGCTGGCAGTTTGACCATTAGGTTTCAATTCCTAACAGTACGACAAATGCCTTAAAAAGAATAAACAAGATCCTCAAATAAACTTTCGTCCTGTCAGCTCACAGATAGGGGATAACATTCTCTTTAATGGTGTAAAAATAGGGAGATCAGTTTTAGGAAAAAAGACAAAAAAATATGCAGAATTACATATAATGTTGTGATATTATATTATATAAATTCAGTTTCATCAGGGACTGTATAGCAGAAGGGAACCTTCATCATGATGTATATCATGATTGATATCCTCCCCCCAACTTTTTCCCACAGCATCCAGGACCACCTGTTCTTCCATCCACTCCTACTCCTTGTAGCTTCTTTGGTTTTCTGCAGTTTTACAATGTATCCTATTAATGTCTAAAGTAATGAAGAGAAATATTAGCTTCTTATTAACACAACATTCAGCTTTACAGAACTCCTTATCTAATTTGAGACTGTAAGAGCTCCAACAGGTCATAGAGCTTTCCAGACATATCTTATCTGGTTTTAGTATCTGCAGGATGGGAGATGTAAGTCATGCTGAGTGGCAAAATTCTTATCCTACACTAGAGGAGAAATTTTCAGCATTTCTGAAAAATAAATTTTCAGGTGACAAGCTTTCTGTGGCAGGTGTTACCAAAATAATGTTTGAGGCACCTTCCATTTTTCTGAGAGCAGTGGCTAAGAAGTTTTTAGCATCACAGAAGCAATACTGAGGACACATTTTATTTTGTTTTTTTAAAATTATTTTAAAATAATTAATCTCTGCACATTAAAACCTCAGAAGAAATACGTTAGTACACCAATTAAAATACATAGTGAAGTATCAGTTTTACATTGTCAAAAGATAATACCTGAAAGTATTTTTTAAGTTTACTCTTAACATACATGTTTAATAAGGGAGGTTGGGGGGGGAGGTGTCCAAATTAATTGCATTTTCACTGTGTTGCACTTTAAACTACATTGTGTAATGATAAATATTTTCCAATTAGGTCTACAGGATTTATACTGGATGGTTTCCCTCGTACTTTAGATGAAGCCCAGTATTTGTCAGAACGAGGAGTCTGTCCTGAAGTTGCAGTTTATATTCAAGTAGAAGAAAGTGATGTTCTTGACCGTCTTTTTCCTCCACGTCTGAAAAAATGGAAAGAAAGACAGTATAAAAAATTAGAAAATAAAAAGAAACTGAAAGACCTGAAAGCAAAAATAAGGGTAAGTTTTCAGTCCTGTCTACTTCTTTGTAATTTCAGCAGCACAGGTCTGAACACAGACTGTGAAGAGCACACAGAGAAACAGATATGGGAGCCAGAAGACACAGCCCCACACATTCACAGCATTCCTAGATTTACCACAGAAATGAAAAATAATGTAGGGCTCCTTTCCTCCTCTGTGCAATTAATTCATGCAGGAGTTTAGATATCTCACAGCCCAAGAAAAGTGTCTGACAGAATGCCAGCATCTGGAAACTGCTGGACAAAAGGCAACTAGATGGAGAGTGAATATGGCCATAAAAAATCAAATACACAGCTTAAGTATGGTATTGCTGTCGCATCCCAGATTCCCTTCTCATGGGCTGTTCAGTTGATCTGCATCTCCCATAGGCTGACTTCATAGGTACTGTACAGTGTATGTGTCTGTGTTTCCAACTATGATACTCTGCACAGAAATGTAATAGCACTAAGTCACATTCTCAGTGCTGTTGCAGCTGCACAGTCTCCCATTCGAATAAAGCTATGCCTACTACTGAACAGGTTACAAGTTACTTGAAGTAACCTGAAACCTCTATGCAGACATTTACAATCAGCACATGCAATATATTCAAGGTTCCTGGCTTTCTATAAAAGTGAGATAAAGTACTTCACATGTACTATCAGAAAAGGTCTGAGCATAAGTTACTACAGAGCAACTGACACACAGGAAGTTAGTACAACAGAATTTGGGACAAGGCTTATACGATACCAGTAAGTTTTCTGAACTGCTTGTGCTAGGTGTTGGCTCTGAGAATGCATATAATCATGAGAGTTAAAGTATTTTTTCAATTTAGTCCTTCCTGATGCAAGTTGAAAGGCTTGCTGGAAAAGATGCATTCTAGTGACCAGCCTACACTGCTGTACTAAGCTCACCCTCTAAGCAGTTACTCTGATAATTCAAGTGGTAAATACCCATGCTACAGATCCTAGGGTCCAAACTTGAATGAACGGTGTAAGCATCAGTATGGCTCCTGATGACAAAGGAAAGTAAGAGGTTCCTATTTAAAACACATACACGGAACAATGATACAAATTGATAAAGGCATTAAGAAGTAAGGAAAGATCAGAATTAGGATTTCCTGAGTAACGGTAATTTGATATTTTTGCTTATGTGTATTGAAATATAGTTTTTAGTTACACATTGAGTATTTTTCCATAGCATCCAGTTGGTGAGCAAGTCGGATGGTGCTGTGAGAATGCAGCATTTCTGGGTGTACTGTTATCCCTCCTTCTGTTACTAAAGCTGGAGGACATGCAGAGAGTCTGGGAAAAGCAGACAGACCATTTGAATGCTACCCTAGAGACTCTTTCTCCACTGAAAGAAGCTGGCACCAGGATACTGAGACCAAGGAGTACACCTGCAGTGACGTGTCATTCAGGAAAACCAGAGTTTAGTCACAAAAGTAGAGAAGATTAGTCTGTGCAGAGTTTCTTGCTGCTCTGGTTAGAATGCTCTGGTATCCAGGCCACTTCATTTGGTGTTAACATGGATTTCTAAAATTGCACTATTGCCTGAGTGTTGATATACTCAGTTTTTCTGATCTCAGTTCAGGTGACAGCATTAGAGTGTGCAAGAACAGCAATTACAGGTTGAATCCCCATCAACCCCACAGGCCTTAAGTAGAACACTTCTGCATATCACTTCCGAGTTAGGATTTAGCCATCAGATATTTGACATTTATCTACTGAGTATGTATGGGGGACTATATTTCAAATGCTTATAACTTGGTCAAAATTGGGCAGTTTTAAACAGGTATAGGGAACAGCACACATTTAATACTACACTCAGTCGCCCTTGCCAAATGGCAGAGACCACCTATAAATTTAGAAACTCTGTAGCTTACCAATAAAAATATTATATTTGCAGTGTGATCAGAATCACAGTCTTCCCCCCCCAATATCAATCTCAGAAGTTGCCAAGTTAGTTTTACTAAAATTTACTTACATGTTCACCTAGTAGAGAGGTATATCTAGTCTGCAAAATTTCAAGCTGCAGAGATAATATTTTTTAACATTAGAAGCAAATAGAAATAGAGTTTTTAGGTGGAAAGTACAACATTAATTCTAGGTCACATTACCAATACTCAGAGGACAGTTTTTATTAGCAAATATCATTGTCTTCTTACATCTTTTTTTCACTAACAGGATGAGAGGATTGCTAGAAGAAGAGAAGAACTTTTAGCAGAAAAAAAACAAAAGAAACAGGAGGTAAGAAAACAAGCTAATAAAAAGATTTTAAATAGAAGTGTTTGCATTCATATCTTAGAAATTTCTAGAGCTTTTAGTCAGTTTTCAGGGCAATGTAGAATAGTAAAAATGTGATGGACTGTCAGAAACTTCCACTTTCAAAAATAATTTGACATGTTTAAATTGTTTTGGAAATTATTGACTCATGAGCACTAAAAACAATTTTAAAAGAATTCTCAATATGTGCTCCGATTCAGCAAAATACTTAAAAATGTGTTTTATGCATCTAATTTGTAAGCATAAGAGTAGCCCCACTAATTGCAATTAGGCATGTGATTTAAGTACCATGTCAAATCCATGGTTGATCCAGAATAGGACTGTACCAGGATTTCTGCCCAAACTCAATTACATAGTATATTTATAAATGCATTAATGTACTACTTGACTGCTCATGAACTTCTGTCACCTACACTTGAAGCTAATAAGCTTGTTTATAACAAAGTCCTGCCAAACTACAATACTATGTATGAAAAAATACTCCTCTTATCAAAACTGCAGTGTAGCACTTCAGTTTTTTAAGCACTCTTGGAACTGGTACAATGCTTCACTGTATGTAGTATGCAGTACCTCTATTTTCTTCTGAAATATGATTCTAGAATTTACTAGATTTTTGCTTACAATAAAGGATACTCCAAAATGAGGTTTTGTTGAATTAATGATTTTCTAATTAAAAGAGGCAAGTATACCATATGTTCCTTGAAAACATCTGTATCATAGACATGAAACAACAAAATATTTTACTTTTATAGGCTTTAGCAAATAAAGATCATTATGAAGCCACTGAGGAGGAAGATGAGAATGAAAATGAAGATGTTGAAGCTATACTTGAAGAAGAGTTTTTAGAAGAAGAAGAAGAAGAGGCTGAAGAAGAACAAGAGATTGATGCTGCTGACCGCATACAAAATGAAATTGCAGAAAAATTTGATTCAGAACTAGACAGTTTACAAGGTGTACAGGTACCTAATCCACTGCTTATTTTGTTAAATTGTATAATCATATGATGCAAGAAGAGTTTTATTTTAGTTGTCAAATTCAAAAGTTATAGGGCTTAAACAATCATGCTGCTGTACTCATGATCTAAATATGTGAGCAAGATGAAGGCTGTAGTGAGAAGGCATGTACTTTAAAAAGTATATAATTTATAAGACTAATATTGGGGGGGGAAAAAACCCAAGGAAACTTTTGGGTAGACCTACCCAGTCTTGGGGTCCTTATTTCCTTTTTGTTAGGTCAGTTGATGCAGGCAACCAATCTAGAGAGTCATAAGTATATGAACAGTATTTCAAAATAATTTTTAAGGCAAAATTCTTATTAGACAACTCTAATTTTTTAATACAGTTCTTAGTAACATGATTTTCTTTAAATCAGTGCAGTTACCTATGGCGAGGTAACCCCATCTAACTTTAGATATCTGCAACATTAATGCCCACAGCTATGGCAATAAATAGATTGGTGCTATTTGTTTACTGTAAACTAAGTATCTTACTTCAGGAGGAAACCAATTATGATTTAGAAGAAACTCTACCCACTGACCAGAGAGAAAGTTTACAGAAGTAGATAGCCAAGACATAGATGTAAGATTTCAAAATAAATCCAACCTTTACCAACACCATAAGTGTGACTGATTCAAGGTTCACTTTATTATAATAGTTAATGGATTAAATGTCAGATGAATCAAGAGTAAACTCTTAACATTCTTCACACTACAAGGAAGTGTAAGCTGTGTGGGAAAGATTGTTTTGTGCTCAAAGATTCACCTTTCCATTAGATTTGGAAGAAGGTGAATTGAAACTACATTCAACTTTCAAAAGTGACTGTAAAATGTCATAATTTTATTGAACTATTCAATGCATATAATCATGTATCCCAATGATAATCATAAAAATAATTTTAGGGGTTCTGAATGAAGCTTGTTGCCAATTTCACTTTCCTGAGTATAAACTGAATTTGCAAAATAGAATTGGAAAGAATTTAGGATAAGGGTCACAAGAGACAATAAACAAGAAATCCCGGTAACAAACTTAGCTCTTTATGTGAATAATACGTTTCAAGTTAAAGCTAGTGGAATACTGTAGCTCATGGAGCATTTTCCTCTCTCTCATTTGGGAGCATATAATTTGTTGCATTAGTAAACTGATGAAAATTTGATCAGAAAAGGAACAAGCAGTTAAGAGTCAGCAACATTTGTTTCTCTCAAGAAGTACATAAATCTCAGTGACAAGAGAGGTGACTAGTGTTTTAGAATTTGTTATTATATTGAGTTCTGCTTATGACAGTAAGTGGAAAGATCCAAGACTGTGAATCTATATAGATATTAAATGTAAGTTGAGGAATTACACAGAAGTAGTATCATACAATAGAATTACATATTGGGACTAGATACTACTAATGTCCCCTACTTACAGCTTACTCAGTATTTTTCCCATTATTTTTTTAATTCCAAGAACATTTATGCCTTTATAAATAACTTTAAATAATTTACTATTTTTGATTCATTATTCAAGACTCTTCTTTATTGTTCTCTGATTCTTTAATTGTTTGTCTTCTTTGACATTATGGAATCTTGGTCTTTTATGGAAAACTAAATGACGACATTAAAACACAGCAGCATTCTAAAAGTCTTAGGTCGCTACAAAAAACTCTGCAGAAGATGGATTGGTTTTATATTTTATCTGAATAAGCTGGGGAATAAGAAGTCACCACAGAGCAGTAAGATTTTTAGAAAGCAATTAAATATGCCATCCTAAATTGTTTGGAGTAGGGAAAGAATGATATTAGATTATTTTTTAAATAAAAAATACTTCTCAAGCTTTAGCTTTATCACAGTTGATTCCTCAAAGCTAACTGTCAAATTGTCCTTTTTTTTTAATGTAGTGTTATATTAATATAGGCTGGGTAATTTAAACTTCAATGGGCAGGAAGACCAATCCTCATCTCAAATCAAATTTTGCTGATTTACAGTGACTGAGAACACGCTCAAGAAATCCTTGATAGTTCACAGAAAATCTTGCTGTCAGTCATTATTAAAAATCTGATCATGTTTATGATTCTAATATTTCGTTATGTTTTCATTAACCAGGAAGAACTTGAAAAATTGTTAATACCACAAATTGAGATCAATGGAGGACGGAAGCCTCACATCGTATGCTACCAAATATATAGCAAGCTGAATTCTCTAATGGAAAATCGTGGAAGCATTTTTGAGAAATGTTACCCAATAAGTTTGCCACTTGCACATAAGATGCTAGTTTTCTCGTATAAATTTCCAAGTTCTTTTGGTCAGTGGGACCCAATCAAGGTAATGTTCTTAAATAGCTGAAGAATATTTTCAATAAGTAATACTTTTTAAAAATGTATTTCACATTAAAAAAATATTATCAGACAGTAGCAACTCATACCAGAAATATTTAATGAAAACTACATTACTGAATCAAAACTACACCACTGAATATACATAAAATACAGCAAGCATTGATAATAAGAAGTGTTAGTCACAAAAGTCTTGCAGCTAAATTAAGGCTGAGAGGCATTTAGTAAAATCTGTTACATTAGCATTAGCAACACAATTAAAGGTATCACCAAATCAGAAGGAAATGCCTAATTCTTAATGATCTACAAAACACAGGACAACAGAGGTCTTAAAGCCTTCCAGAAGCAGTGAAAACAAACTGAAAGGATTTGGGTTTTGAATCTGTAAGAAGCCACACAGGTGGCCACCAACCATAGCAGTGACAAAAAAGTAAACCAAAAATGTTAAATGTAGGCAATTAATCAGCAAAAATTCTGTGTTGTCAAAATTTACAAATGCTGAAGAGCAACAAATCTAATTCCATAGTATTTTACTAGAGATCTGGAAAGTTGAGGGCAGAAAGTACTCATTGTCTTGCAGGAGGTAGAAATAAACGGATGCCTGTAAAGTTGAAAGCAGACGACGTTTATTGCTAAAACACACACATATTTATAATCATATATTCTGCAAAGTCACTGTACTTGCGCACAAGCATAAAATATGATTGGTTATATCAACTCTGTACACGCACAAAAACATAGGACATAATTGGTTATACCAACTAAAACATGCGAAACTTGTCTCAGTCTAACTGATCAAGATAAACCCCCCAGTTGAGGTTCTTTGTGCCAAGTTCCCTTTATCGTGGAATGCGCACCTGTGTTCTTCTAATTGGCATCTTTCTTTTTTTGTCTTCTTGTTTATTCTGTTCAAGGTCTTCTAAAGGCATCTGAAATGCTCTTGCGATCGTTAGCTAAATATGTGTCCACAATGTCTATCCCCAAAAGTGAGCTAATACAGTTTTATAGGTAGCAAGTGAAATGTTAGTGGGTAAATTTTTGGTTTTAATGCTAGAAATAAAAGCAGGTTGGATTGTAAGTAAATTAGAAATAAAAAAGAGGGAAAAAAAACCAACCAAACAGTGAACAAGATACAGGAAACAGGAATTTCCTGAAGGAAACATATTTTGGCCTTTATTTTACTACGCTAATTAATCAAGTAATTTTTATTCCCTTTTGTATAGTCATCATGTTGAATCTTCACCTGTTCCAGATTATGTTTATCTTTCTTTAATCTTGGCAATCAGAATTGTACACAGATCAGCTCTTATTATAGCTTTGTATAATCAAAATACTTACTTAAAATGTTTTAGGATCAGAATTGCCTTTTCTATGGCTGCATCAGATTGGCATCTAGTAATCTAGGGACATATTAATAGAAGTGGATATTTCTTCTCTTCTGTCATTTCCAATTACTGAACCCTAGCTTATATGTGAAATTCTTATTAGTCCCTACATGCTAGACCTTGCACTTTGTTCTATTAGATTTCACTACATTTTTGTCATTCCATCTCTCCAATTCATTCATTCATGCTGTATAGGGGTTTTTTACCAACCAAAAAGTACAATTCAGTTAGAAGAAAGAAGTCATAGAAAGCTATTAGATAAAATCAGAGTGGTGTGCTGACAGTAGAAATGTATGTGCTGACAATAAGGAAAGGGAAATAGGATCATTTTGAGGGTATTTTAGGATATAATAGAAATGATGAAATTGATTAAGGACTGGAGGGGTTTTTTGTAGAAAGGCAGATAGAGTATATGGCAATTACTTTTAGATTAAATTTGGGGGAAAGGGAAGTAGTTATGCAACTGATTAGATAAGCAGAGAATAAAAGTGATGAGCTGAGGGAGGAATGGGAGCAGATATACAGTAGAACTGACTCCTGACATCTTACAAATTGAGGGCAAGCACCCCAAAATGACTTGATGCAGGAATAGGAACCTAAGAATCAGAGAAGGCTCCGGCAAGGTAACGCCACGCAGTAGAACAGCCTCATCTCTTACTGTAACAACCAGATCAACTTATCTATGTATATTTACTGACTCCTTCAAAGAATACTAATAGATTTGTGAAGTATGATTTCTCTCTACAAGAAGCTGAGTTGACTCTTCCCCATTAGTTCATATGTATGCCTGTAACTACTGGTTTTTTCCTTAATATATTTCAATTTACTCAATACAGGGTCAGATTTACTGGACTATGTTTGCCAGGATCCATCCTGGAGGCCTTTTCAAAAAACAGTCACTTTCTCCACCTTCCTTTTTTGTGGAAGGAAGGCCAACATAAGCAATAGGTTACACATTAGTCAGTAAAAATTTCACTTCCGAGTCCCTTTAGAACTGTGAGGTGAATGCCATCTTGTCTGGGCAATTTTTTCTACAGATGTCAACACATTGTTTTAAAACATCTTTTATTGACACTTTAAGGCAGTTCCTCCAAGAAGGGCTGCAACAGAGACATAGACCAAGTTCTTCCATAGTGAACAGTGGTGCAAGGAATTTATTTAGTATTTCTGCAATGACCATTTCTGCCATTAGTGCTCCTCTTACATCTCAATGATGCACCAACACTACAGACTTTCTACTGGGCTGTCTGATGTGTTTGAAAAGATTTCATCAGCGGTGTCTATGTATTTTACTAAAAGCTTTTTTGACTTGCCTTGTTGTGGTTTTACACTTCACCACAATGTAAGTATTGATACTCTTTTCTGTTTTCTTCATTTGTGCATGACTTCTGCTGAATACAATATTCTCAGTGTATCTTCTACTGTCAGGCAGATAAGTGGTTTTAATTCACAGAGGAATAAAATTATTTTCTTTATTCTTTGAAAATTAAAAGAAGTAGTATGTTATACCTCTGACTACACTCTCTTGACAGACAGAAAGTGTTATGGTACCACCTACTGGAAACAGTGAATATTCTTTCTTCAATGTTTGCTTCATCTCTTTGTACAAGAATTGTGTATGTATCGAAGTTCCTCAGACTCGGACAATATATTATGTCCATATGTATGAATTACAGAATGCTTTGATGGTTTGTTTCATACAGTTGGTACTCCTCTACCTGCCTATAAAGCCCCTTCTTTAGGATGGAGGGAGAGGAGGCTTTGTCAAACCTAATCAACTGCTTCCATTTTATATATGCTACAGCTAAGTGAAGGAGATGTAATCAAGCCACAACAAAGCCATGGAAACACAGTCTTTCCTGTAATCCATCGACAATACATTTATTTCTTTTCAAGTAAAGAAAATAAAGAAACATTTATGAAAAATCCCATCAAATATATTCGTCAGCCAAAGCCTAAACCAGCTGTGCCAGTTAAGATTGCAATTGTGGGACCTCCAAAATCTGGAAAGACTACAGGTAGGAGCCCGTATTATCTGTAAAGCAAAACATTATCTAATGACTGAAGCTGTATCTGTCATTACTGCTATTAAAAAATCATAAACCATTAATATTGTTCAGCTTCCTGCTCTTCTTGCTGAGCATAGAATCCTTTACTTACATTCTCTAGTGTCTCATTTTACAGTCAGACATTTATGCATTGTCCATCTGAATTTTACCCCAGCTTCTTAAGAAGTTAGTGACCTGGACTGGCACTTAGAAAATCCAGACTTACACTATTATTTCTGATTCTTTTCTAATTGTTTCTTATTTCTTTCAGTCAATATGAAATATTGACATAGAAATATTTCTAGGATCAAGGACCAGAACCCAAAACTCCACATTCCCCAGTCTGTTTCCAAACTTCTAGACTAAAAAAACAAGATTTCTGTCTTTCTCCCCTCTCCTTCTTTCTCTACAACTCTTTCAATTCACAGGTCTCTGCCTTTAACTGGAGGAGGAAAAAAATCAGCTTACACCATAGCCTAATGATTAGAATAGGGTGTTAGAAAAAGAAGAGACAGGTTCAAATTCTCCTGTATTAAGGAGGGATTTTTAACCATTTTTCCCATTTCCTGGATATATGATCTAACTGCTAGGCTGTTCTGTAAAAGAGGCAGCAGTGGAAGCATATTTTCTAAGATATTTTGTAATAATATTGACTATTGTTGCTGAGGTTTGTGCTGAATGGAACGCTGTTAGTGCATTGGGCATGCTCTGCATGTATGCAAAGGTTTGGGCCCTTTAGGGGCCTAAGCAAGGTTAGGTACCCACTTACCAAGATTATGCATTGGAAATGACCCAGGGAACGAGCTGAGCAGTTAGCTTCTAAGATTAAGAACATACTTTAACAGACTGCTAGTTTGTGATGCTGCTTACATAAGTTGTGTGTTGAAATCAAAATGTTTTGCAGTTGCCAAGAAATTTGCAAGTGTATATGGGTTACTGCGCCTGAGTATGGGAGATGCCATACGGCTAGTGTTAAACAATCAGCCGGAGAGTGAGTTGGCACTTCTGTTAAAGTGGCATCTTCACAAAGGACTGACCGTACCCGACGAACTGGCCATCCAGGCTCTTGATGTGGCTCTGATGAATCACGTGTGTAATACCACTGGGTAAGAGTCTTGTTTGGGTTTGGGGGTTTTTTTCAAGACATGCCAGTCCCTTCATAGGCAGTGATTCCCATGTTATCACTGTAAAATGATTTCACTAAAACACATCAGTGGTTTATGCATTAAGAAAATAATCCATACAAAATGAGGTTCTTCACCAGACTGAAGCATAATTTTCTGCAATTTTCAAGTAAGTATATTCCAGTAAATCCAAGTAATATGCTTTATGAAAGTTACCCTTTTTTTTCAGTCAATAAACCAGTATTTTCTATTATCCTTTGAGAACTACTATTTTATCTCTCTTATACCAACTCCAGCACCAACTTGGGCACATTTGATTCTCTTTGGTCATGCAGACTGGTTCAGTACTCAGGGTTTTTTCTGGTTTTGTTAACAACCGAAGTTATTAAGGAGGAACTGAAACCAGTGAGTCTTTCCACCTCATTCGTATGTGATCCTGATTTCCTAGGCTCTTTCTCCACCACTGAAACACCTTCCAAACTGGGCAGACTTTAAAAGCTTCATGTTCATGATTTCATGACACTCAACTCCTCTCCCCAAAAAAGGAGAATTGTTACAGGGAAAGGCAATTCTGGAATAATCTCTGAAAGTTATTTGAGCTTGAGATCAGAATTCTTTCAACTTTTCTTTCATGTTAAATACTGGAATATTGTTTCAGTATATTTAGCCCCAGTATTGCCTAATATGTGAAAAGCATTTCTTTTTCAGTATGATTTAAAAAACTCTTCAAGTACTGTAAATCATTTTACTTTTCACTTTGCAGACTACTTCTCCCAATACATATGGAGATTTCCCATAGTTAAAATTATGTTTCTGAATGATTGATGTGTTAGAATTTTAAAGTCCACCATTTTTATAATTCAGAGCCATCCACTTACATTTCTATACCTTCAGCCCTTTGTGTATTTCCTTTAGTCTTTACTATTTCTTATTCTATCTACTTGATTTTTTTTTTATTTTATTATAAATTCTTAGCAGTGAAGACTGTGTCTATCAAGTCAGAGCAGCAAAAACTTCATGGCATGGGTGTAGACCTTTGTCTCCATTGAGAATGTGCTAGGAATACACATAGTGTTAATGGTTAATTAGAAACTGACTTCTTAGGAAAACCATCTTTCTGTTTGTGTTTGTATGCAGAGTTATAATTGATGGATATCCTGTAACAAGAAAACAAGTAAACCTCCTGGAATCAGCTAGAATTATTCCAGTGAAAATCTTTGAATTGGAAATGGATGCAAAGGAAGTGTTCAGAAGAGCACTGTTGGATAAGGAAAGCACGAACAGGTAGTGATACTCCCTGACAGCAATATTTTTATCCACATTATATTGTCATTTCTCTATTTATGTGCCTCAGGGTTATACCCAGAGAGGCTGCATCTAAGCTGGTCCATAACCCAGCTGTTTCTGAACTCCACATATGAAAAGACATGGGCACCAGTCTCTCTACATTCTAATGCTTTGATTTCCATAGACCAGAAATGGAGACATAAGGAATTTGCGGCATTCTCTGGCCAGATCCCCCAATTGCATGACTGAGGTCACAGATGTGCAATGCTGTGCACCCACTGCTTAGTTAAACTGGTTTTAATGAAATCGTGCATCAGAAATGTTAGTAGTTCACTCTGCTGCTGAAGTTTATTATTCATCAATTCAATTATTATCATCATAAGGGAAATTGATACTTCATCTAATAAGCTCTCTTGTAAGTTTTAATTGGAGTTCTTTTCAAAAGATGGAACTAATGTATATTTTAATAATGTATACAATTCATGAGTTACTCATCTAAACATTTCAATTCAGCTCGCTCCCTTCGCCTTTGTTTTTCTAAGGAGATAAATATTCTGTTTAAAGAGCTGTTGGTTGTTTTTGAGGAAAGGCAGTAAGTAGTTTATAAACAGACAGAGAATTAAAAAGAACAGAACATTCACCTTAAAATTTAATTGTATAAGAACCTGGTTCTCATTAGAGGAAGTGTTTCTAAGAAGTTCCAGAAAGCATTATTGCATGTCTCTTTCATTTTGTCTCTTTCTTTTTATCAAGGAATCAGTACAATGCTTAATTGTTTACTGAAAGCTTAAAGGCAATTTGCATTGCAAAAAATTAAATTAATGCTGTCTTTTTGAAAGTATTTCCTTTAAATTTTTCATTTTAAATACCAAACTAATTATATTTCATAGGCTTAAATACAAATCAAATGTGCAATATCAGATATTTCTGAAAGGTACAACTTACAGAGAAATTAATCCTATTAAAACAGAAGTTTATCTTTTTTTTTTGGCATCACTTAAATTAAGAACCAGAACAGGAAATGCTTCTATGCTCTAGTCAAAATATCTCTTCTGGTCTTGTGTAGTATTTTTAGAGGTCAGATGGATTATTTTCATTTATGTATATCAAAATATGACAGACAGTTTTCAAAATGTATTCAAGGATTATGGCTACTTCTTGACTTCAAACAGCATAATTCAAAATTAAGCCTGTTTTTCAATAAATGGTTGACTTCCATTTTAAAGTCTCATAGCATTTTGTCTAGGGTACCATTTAATGGTGTATTGGTCGTGTGTGTTAGTTAATATGTGATGATACATTCCAAATCCTTTGCAAAATTATTGAGTTGTATTTAGGACATTAATAGCAAAAGTTTTGTTTGTTTCTCAACATAACTGTCTGATCAGAAGTATGCTGCTTTTCATATGTAACTGGTAATATTCTTAATAAGAAAGTTGCATTTCTCAAATATGTTCTACAGTGTCAAATAAGCAGAATTTTGTAAAAAGGACTTAAAGTGAATTCTAGAATTTACATCTGAAATTCAATGAAACGATCTAATCTTCAGACTTTTATTTTTCATTTTCTTCAGACCTCCCTACCCTGACCATGACAGCTCACAGATTCTAGCTATTAAAAATTCCTGCTATAAACAGCACATTGATGCAATTAGGACTTACTATAAGAAGGAGCATCAGAACTGGTGTGTGATTGATGCCTGTCAGAGCAAGTGGTGGATCTGGAACAAAGTACTGCAGGAAGTTCAAGTGGTTGTTAAAGAAATCCAGATATACCTGGAGAGAGTAAAAGAAGGTAAAAGAAAAACAAAGTTTCTCAGAAAAATAGTCATTTCTTTAAGAAGCTGCAATGTAATGACTGCATTTCAACTTCAACTTGCTTTGGTTGAAGCTAATTCTTGGGCACATACATACCCTCAAATTCTTCGATCTCATCTGCAGAGATCTTGAAAAGATCTCTTGAAGAGAGCGAAGAAAAAACCAACTACAGGACATCCTCCAAAGAACAGGGTAACAGAATACAGCTGAAAGACATCAGAGATCTCAAGGGCCACAGCAGATTCCTCAACATTGGGTGATAAATCACAAAGGGTAGCCAAAGTATGCAATGGGAACGATGACTTGCGGTTTCACTTAAGTGTCAGTGGAGGAAGAGGGAAGGAGGGGGAAAACGTTAATTATAAAATCAGAATTAAGGTTAAATATGCCATCTAAGTTAATTTTTGTGCTGTGGGAGGAAAAACGCTTTAGTCTAAAATGACACGGTTCCCGCTTGCATTTTGGTGTGTCAGCTCTGGTCAGGATTAAATATGCCTTTTAAACATGCCTGTACAGTTTAACTAGAATCCCTCTGAAGGGCAAACAGACTTCCTTATCTTATACCCACCTTCTGGTTTTAACTTTTACACGTCTGTGGCTGCACCCTTCTTAAAAATTGAAGTCATAAGCCAAAAAAAATTTAAATACATTTAACTTTTTCACATCAATCTTGAAAAGCACAGTTTTTGAACGGTTTGGATTTTATATGACATTTTATTCAAGATTTTGAATATGTTTCATCCAGATAGACTGTAGCATTTGCAAGACATGGATGAATAAAGGGGAGGCTTTCATCACACCTTGTACTCTTCTTCAGCAGTGTAAAGAAATAAAATAATAGCTGAAATGTTCCTTAGCAACGCAAAGGAATAAAATAATAAATTGTAAATAAAACTGTCCCAGGGAAAACAGACTAGTAAGTTAAGCATGCAAAGGATCCCACATCATTAATAATTATTATATTTTTTAAGTGCTAGAAAAATGTTATCAAAATTAATTGGTAAAGCGGGTTGCAACTTCACTGTAGTATCAATCTACAAAAAACTGCTATTTTAAGTCTCATTATTTCATGTAACTTTCACATGATGAATTATAATAACTTCTAAACTGTAACATTTCTGAATAGAAATGTTTGATGTTTCTATGTCTTTCATTAATAAAACATTATCATTAATTGCTTTTATTAACAGGAAAAGCAGCTGGCATTGCTGATTTATGTATCACTCCTGAAGAGCTGCAGTATCGGCTGGGGGAGTTTGGACAGTACTGTCCTGTCAGCCTTGCAGAAAAGGGTGAACTGGTTGACTGCTCTGTAATGTCGTCATTGCAGTTTGCTGCAGAATTCCGAGGACACTATTACAAAATGGCTTCACAGGAAGAACTGGACGTAAGTGTCAAAAAGCAGGTTGGGAGGGGATTACGGGAAGAGGGAACATTGTTGCTTAGATTCTTCGATTCCATACAGAAACAAGCAATATGTAATCTGAATTAGACTAGCGTTGTTAGTATTCAAGCTTTTGTTCTGTGTACTTCTGCTATCAAACATCTAGGCAGACAAAATGCAGCAGAGTCCATTCAAACCAAATCTCCTCTAACAAATTGTCATAGATAAAACATTCATTTTAAAACAACCATTTCCTCCTTTCTCCATCTGTTTTGGGGAGACTGGAGGTAGACAGTGGCTAATGATAGCAATGGATAGTGATGGACGGTGGGCGGACAGTGATGACTTCAACTGAGAGTGGGCTGGAAAAGAAATTACTTAGCCAAAAGCAGCAGCAGTGCCAGCACACTAAGGTGTTGTAGAAGAAACAAGTATCTAAATTGTGTGAGCCAGTCCTCTGGAGTTTGACTAACAGTCTTACAGTGCTTCTTTCATTATAAAAACATTTAATTTATTTTTGTACAGAAATTCTTGAGCAGACCAGAGGTTTATGTGCCACCACTGGCACCTCACCCTCTCCCACCCCCAGATAAGCTACCAGAGAAACTGACGGCGGCAGAAGTGAAGGCCTTATTCCCTATAAGTGCTGAAATGCAGGGATACTGTCCAGTCACTTACCTAGATGGAAAACAGAGGTACATCACTGCAGTTTTCATAATCTGAATTACAGACTATGTGTCCTATATTAACATATTAATGAGGAAATACTTCCAAAGTACTTTTTAATAGTGTTCAGGGCTTGGACAGGAAAAGCAATTACAAATCTCTATATTGTGCCTGTGGCTTTGGAAATCAATGTAAAATCACCTTTTGAAACTCATATGGCTACAGGTTCCACAAGGATCTCTGCTGGTTTACTGTCTTTTATGATGAAGACTCCTCAGATATAGTTTGAGTTTTCTTTATCATAAGTCTTCAAAAGTTCAAACAAATCTCACAAAACCTTAGTAAATGCAAGACTAGCTACTACGATTTTTATAAGAGATCCATAAAGCTCTACCATAAAGTCCCACTGATTTCCTCAGTGTGCAGGAATTTCTCAGCAAGGTAGAACTGTAACATTCAATTCTATGCTGTCCCTTCTTAATCTGCTGAACAACTACGATTGGCATTTTAACTAGAGGAGCTCTAAAGAAGCACTATAAAAGCTGCTTAATAAGCAGATTTTGAGGCAGAGACTCTCTCAGATTTTGAGCCTTGTAACTGTCAGTCACATGGTAGAAAATTGGATGATCCAATTGCTACTTTTTTGTAGCTCCTGTACTTGCTAAAATACCAGAAGGCTCTCAGTAGCTCATGAATTTACACCGCCCAAATGTTTTACATTTCTTGTGAATCAGTAGTTGTTCTTGCCCCGTCTCTTCAGATATGAAGCTTTGGTGCCTGGCAACGTCGAGTATGCAGCAAAATATCAAGATAAGGTATATATTTTTGAAAGTGAAGAAAAACTTCTGAAGTTTATGAGGTGAATATACTAACTGTATTTTAATCTTTAATCATGTCACAGTTTATACATCTGTCCTGGTTTCAGCTGGGATAGAGTTAAGTTTCTTTTTAGTAGCTGGTACAGTGTGTTTTAGATTTAGTGTGAAAATAATGTTGATAACACACTGATGTTTTAGTTGTTGCTAAATAATAGCACCTATCCTAAGTTAAGGATTTTTCAGTTTCCCATGCTCTGCCAGCGAGCAGGTGCACAAGAAGCTGGGAGGGAGCATGGCCAGGACCGCTGACCTGAACTAGCCAAAGGGATATTCCATACCATAGAACATCATGCTCCGTATATAAACTGGGGGGGAGTTGGCCAGGAGGGGCGGATCACTGCTCAGGCATCAGTCAGTGGTTGGTGAGCAATTGCATTATGCATCACTTGTCTTTTCTTGGGTTTTATTTTTCTTTTTTTTCTTAATATTCATTACTATTATTATTATTATTATATTTTATTTTACTTTAGTTATTAAACCGTTCTTATCTCAACCCCTGAGTTTTACTTCTTTTTTTCAATTCTCCTCCCCATCCCACTGGGTGGGGGAGGAGTGAGCAAGCAGCTGCATGGTGCCTAGCTGCTGGCTGGGGTTAAACCACAACAACATCTTAAAAGTGCTTACTTTTTACCTGCTTAGGTTACCAGAGAAGTACTGGAATCTGAAGCTTCCACATAAACTCCCTCCAATAAAGGAGCCAATACTCCTCACTGCACTTCCTTTGGCTGGATACCTTGAACAGGCCAGTTTTTGCTTTTCTATTTTAAAACACGATTTTGCAATGTATAGTATATCCCACCCAGTTTATTTCATTTTTAATGCAATATGAATCTTATGTTTATTAATGGGACTATATTAAATTGAAAACTGTGTACTTGCAATTGAGAGGAATTTTTTTAAAGCTTTAAAAGAATAGATATTTGTAGCTTTAATGGAAAAAATACAAGTAAGACCATCAGCAGAGAATAATAAACTGCAATATCATATGATGGATTTTCTGACTCTTTTGATTATCATATCTTCTAAGATTACATTTTACTTTGATTTTTAACACCAGGACAGACACAAGCCTATCTGGAATCATTTAAGGATAGTTGGTTACATTTTGAGACATGAATATGAAATAAAAAGTGATTCATGGTCACTTTCCTCCCTATTTTATACTATTTGTTATCTTCTACAATTCACCAACTTAGGTATCATCATTAGATTTGCATGACAACAGGATCAGGCTTTAAATATATTTTTGTTCAAGATTTCTGTAATGGTCTGTTAAAACTGTTTTATTTCTTTAGGGAGTAGCAACTTCTCTAATAAAAGCTCTGAATGAAGTAGGCTGCTTAAAGCCGAAGTTTCCATTCCTAAGTGTAAAAAAAACTGCTCTGCTGTTTGTCGCCTGCCACTTAAAAGGTAGTGTATAAAATAATATGCTATAAAAATAACTAATTACATAAATGCAGTCAATCATCTGATATAACATTGACAAGTAATTTGTGTAGTTTTCTTATGTCCACCTTGGGAAAATACTGTTATATACCAATTTAAGTACACACAGCCAAGTTTCTTGGCAATGTGTAAGGACCAGGGAGGAAAATAAGGTTAATAGGATAGGTAGATAGGTAAGTGATCTCTCACAAATCACGAGACTTTAATGACATTTTATCACCAACAACCCGAAGGCCTTGAAAACATTTCTAACATGCTTTGTTGGAGTTTTTAAACAGAAAGTAAAATGTTATAATCTAGGTGGTACTACATTTTAAACTAGTCATAGACAACCTGAGTTGCCTTTAAAATTGACTAAAATTACTGTAATAAAAGGCTGCTGAAATACTATCTGAGGAATGGTTTAGGTGCCTGAATGCTTGCCTTTTTTCAACTGTATCAGGTGGTCAAGTAAAACTTATTAACAAACCTTGCTTTGCAGATAACATGAAGACAAATTTCTGATCATACACATCTCCAACAACACATCAGCTACATAAGTAAATGAGAGGTCTGTTTGTATTTTTGTATTGAAAAACAGCTTAAGTGCACATAGAACACCTGTCATTTTCAAAAAAGCTCTTCTTTAGCATGGGCTCAGTACTGACACACTAAGTTACACAGTACGGAAGAAGAGATGTCCATGCAGATTTAATTAGATTTTTAAGTTTTTAGCATAGAGAAATGAAATGTTATTTATCAGCCTGCTTATTTGTGAAATTTTCTGGGAAGATCTGAATATTAATGTGGTTCAGAGTATCAGTATGTTGATTATATTTAACTTCTTTTTATTATTTAATCCACAGTCCAATCGACTACCTTACTTTTCCGTAACAAAGATAAACAGTCCATAATTAAAATTAGGTGGTTTGTACTCAGCCCACAAAATAATGATAAAGTAAAACATCTCATGGAGCTACCAGAGATTAGGACTACTCCACTGAGGAAAGTTGTTCAAGCTTTGTCTTCTGTGTTCATATTTGCTATTTTTTAGAAATTTTGCTTGTTTGGTTTTTTTTGGAGTCCAAGATAGCAGTTGCAGCCAATAATCTTTAATAGTTTGCCATCAGCCTAAATAGTGCCAGCTTTCAGGATTTCAACAGCCTAGTTTGCAGCTCTGCTGCAGCTTTGGTCTGGTTTCCAGTACTGCTGGAGATTTCTGGAGCAAAACTGCCACTTCTTCAACCCACGAGTTTTGCCTTTTATAAGCCAATCTGTTCAGTGGCTGAACTTTACCTTGCCTTTTGTTATTTTAAATTTTTTACTTATTCTTTTAGATAATGGCAATCTTTATTATTTGTCTAAAGTTCTTCACATCCTGTGTTTCCTCATGCAGTTTCCAGAGCCCTCCAGCATTTTCTTGGACTATCGCAGATTTTTGCTAGCATAGCTTTATTAAGGAAGACCACTGAACAGTGTCGGCACATGATAAGCCCCGGTATAAATGTACAGTTCTTAAGCCAGCAAAACTGCTTTTATACTGTAGTTTGTTTCACCCACAAAGGCTGTTTTCATTCTATTGTTAGCACAGCTTTGCTAACGTAATGATGTCCATGCTAGGGATGCTTTGCTCCTATATTGCATCATTAAATCATTATTAGCACCGGATGATGAACTGGAGAGGTTATGCAAGTGCAAAAATCTCTTCTCCTCATGCAGTGACAAACAGTTTGACCACAGGAATCCTGGAAAACAAGTTATCTTTTTCTAACGGTGGGTAGAACTGCTTCCAACTTTAAGATACAGCATTCCAGTAGACTGAAAAATCTCCCTTGGAAAAACAGCATTATTTATTATTGTGTGTCTCTTCAGAGTAGTCATGCCATCCTTGATCAAAAACTTGATCCAAGTGCCTCACATTGTGGTCCCTTGGAAATTTTTTACATCCCGTTTCTATCTGAAGTAAGACTTTCTCATCTCCAACTTATGTTACCCTCTAATCTGACATTTAAATAGGGGACAAGAAACAGTGGTTTAGTTGCTCCTGCAGCTTTTCTAACAATACTGGATTGCTTTCAGTATCCGAGAAGAGAAGGTACAGGCGATCAATCATAAATGCAGGAGACTTAGTCCCGGAAAGAAAGAGAGTATGAAACCATACATCACTAGAGTGATTTAGTGCCCTTCAAACTTGACTCCTGTAAGAGCTCTACATATAGCTATGCTTGAAAAATCACTCAGAAGCTGTTAAATGCAGTTGTCTATAATTTAAAGCTAGTGGGCTGAAGTGTCCGATAGCGTAGTTCTTCATGCTGTCCAGTTTTGTAATGAGATATGAAGTACCATCCACGGGAAAAAAAGTGTTGTGATTTGGCTGTCTTAAATCACTCCTTCTCCTTTGCCTCACTGTAACAATTAGAATTATAAAGAATGCTCTGAGGATTGGCACTCAGTACTAACCTACGCCAAAACGGGGCTTAGGGCGGAGAAGTGAGAAAGAAAAGAAACAACGCCATCTTCCTTACAAAGTTCTTGGCCTCCACGTTTCCTTCCTCCTCTGAACTATCGGTCAGCTCCCAATATTTTATGGGACAAAGCATTCAGGTCACAGAACACTCGTGCCAAGGACGCCGCGGCCCATCGCCAGCCACGCCGTGCCCAGGCTATCCCCGCACAGCACCGGTGTGGGCTGTGCGCCCCGTTACCCCCGTCTGTCACTGCCCACCGCACCACCGGCCCCTCACGGCCCCAGGGAGCGGGAAGCTGAGGCAGCCGAGCGTAGCTTTGTGGTTTCTTTGCTTACAAAAGCCTCGACCTTTCTGAGTACGGCTACCCTTGTGCCGTTAGGGACTTCTGAGTTACCAGGCTCCACTTGTTGCTTTGGCACCGACGGGCACGGCCCACAGCACCAAGGACCAAAACACGGGGTGTGGGCTTGACCCCTTTTTTGCTTTCTCTGACGTAATCCCCCCCAAGGTAAGAGGGGACACTAAACTACTCCTTCCCTTCTCGCAGCGCACAACCCCCGGAGCTCGCAGCCGGCGCGGCAGCGGTACCAGAGGAAGCTGGCGCGGTTCGTGGAGCACTGCCGCCTCCTCCCCTACCTGGGGGCGGCCATGGCGGGGCCCTACCGCCAGCCGCGGGCCAGGCCCCCGGGTTTTGACGGCAGCCTGCAGGCTTTTCTCGCCCTGAAAGACGCCGGCCCCGGTTTCCCGTAGCGCGGGCTGCGTCCTTCGTCCTTCCCGCCCCACGGGTCTCCCTTCGGTTAACGCCGGCGGCCGGGTCGCTTAACCACGACATCTCAAAATTAAAACCTCTCCTCTGAATTGGCGCCTTCGCTGCACGTTTGTTACGGCGACCCGCCGGCGCGCCCTCCGTGGGCGGGGCCGGCACGCCCTCCGTGGGCGGGGCCCTACGTCGGGACGCTGAGGCGCGCCGCTGCCCGCTCGGGCCGGAAGTGCGGCGGCGGGGGCGGGGCTGGCGGCGGAGCGGTGAGTGCCGGGCGCCGCCGGGAGACGCGGGTGTCCCGTTCCCCCCCCCCCCCGCCGGGCCCCCAACTGCCGCCGGGGCCACGGGCCGGGCGGGCAGCGGGGCTGGGGGAAGCCGGGCCGGCGGCTCAGCGCCCCGCTCCTTCCCCCGGCACCGCCTTCGCCCCGCTGAGGAAACTGAGCGGCCTTCCGCGGGTGGGCGGCCGTGAACCTGCGGGAGGGAGTTACGGAGCTCGGGGCTGGGAGGGGGGTTGCGGTGCCGCCGGTCTTGGCTCCCCGCCGCCGGTTTTTTTTTCCTCAACCCGCCCCGCAGCGCGGCCTGCTCCGCGGGGAGCCGGCCGAGCGGGGCCTGCCCGCGCTGCTGCTGTGGAGGGGCAGGCCTGGCGGGGTCGGCACCCCCCAAAAAAAAAAAACCAAACCCCCAAATCGGACGCGTTGCCCGTGAGCTCTTCCACAGCCCGTCAGCAGATGGGCTGGAGCGCGTCCGAGCACGGTGCCGGCAGCGCGGGTGCCTTCCCCGTGTGTGCAGCCTTCCCCTAGAGTTATTAGGGTTTTCGGGTAAGCATACTGGTTTGGATCTCGCAGTCAAAGGACTGATGAGGTCACCTCGCGATCGGGTGCCAAAGTCCTTTCCAAAGTGCGACCAAAACGCCCGCTACCCGGTCGAGCCGAGACACGGGTGGATGTTGGGGAAAGCCTGCGGGCAGAGTTGGCAGCAGCTCTTCAGGGGTCAGACCTGCAACCTCCAGAAATTAAAGCTCCCCGATAAAACGATCTGGCTCCAGCACGAACCATTTGGTCGCTGAACAGGGCTCAAAAATCACCTGTTGGCCACCTCAATCGCATTTAGGTATCATCTGTATGGAGCGTATGTTGTTTCTTAGAGCATTCGCTCAAGTGATTGGCACTGTTGCACTCGCTAAATACAAATACGAGCATGTACTTGTGTGTAATGTGACAGTTCTATAAGTTAGGATGACAGGTAGCTGATCTGTTTCACCTTTGGCTCAGCTGATCCTCTTGAAGTGGACATTTTTGGCACATCTCTTCCATAGTAGTATTTGGTGGACTTTTCTGACATTGCTGGATTTTTTTTTTTTGCTTGTTTTCAATTTTTGCCTATTTACAATCGAAGAAGCTTAGCAAGCCAAATTGGTGGCTAATAGTTACCACAGGCAACACTATTTTAGATGGAGCTCTTTAAAAAGCTGCTGGTTTTCTGCTTTTATTGCCCACCTCCGTAGGCTGAAGCTTAACAGCTTCTGAAAGAGAATTTTTCAGAAGTGGGTAAAAGAAGGCATGGAGTCCTGCCACGCTGATGCCAGTGAAGTTTTGTCATTGATTACAGGGTTTCATAGCTTTGCCCCTGAATAATCTGAAATGTGGCATCTGCAGAGATGAAGCTGCAGTTGACCTTTCTCCCCCCCCCCCCCCCCCCCTTATTTTTTTCCACCTAGGAGCTGTGAACAGAGAGTTCTTTTTGTCCGAATGTTTTAGTTGTGCAAGGAGTTTTGAGAAGGGGTTGCCATTTTTTTAGATCCTATACAGTTCACAGTACATCAGAGAGAAGTGAAATAATAGTAATTCTGATCTAAGCAGCAGCTATCTGTAGCCATTTCTTAGGATTTAGAAACGCTTTTGAAGAAAATCTGTGTCAGCATTAGTGTTGATTTTTTTAAAGAAAGTTCAGAGGCTTCGGGGTTGGTTCAGAAACCATTGAACTCTGTTGACTGGTAAAGCAAATGATACTTGGTGTCTTATAATGCAGACTTCTAAAATATTTCTTTATTAAAGCTATTCTGTTCTTGCAGGCATCTCCTTCCATATTTGCAATAGAAATGGCAGAAACGACTTCTGATGCTTCTGAGAAACTGGTCGTCATCCACTCCAAAGCTCACAAAGATACCATTCTAGCTAATTTTGAAGAACAAAGGAAAAAGGATTTTCTTTGTGACATTACACTAATAGTGGAGAATGTGCAATTCAGAGCCCATAAAGCTTTGCTTGCTGCCAGCAGTGAATACTTCTCAATGATGTTTGTAGATGAGGGCGAAATAGGGCAGTCAATTTACATGTTGGAGGGAATGGTTGCAGACACCTTTGGAGCACTGCTAGAATTTATCTACACTGGTTGCCTCCGTGCCAGCGAAAAAAGCACAGAACAAATTCTGGCTACTGCACAGCTGCTGAAAGTGACTGACTTGGTATGGGCCTGTACAGACTATCAGGCCAGCCGTAGCCCAAGTAACACGTTACCAGCTCCGGCTAACAGTGGAGCCTCTGCAGCCGTTACTGCAAGCGACAAGAAGAATGAAGATCCACCGAAGCGAAAACGAGGGCGACCGAGGAAGGTCAAGAATGTTCAAGAAGAAAAATTGGGAGCAAATTCTGCTGAAGATGTGCAGCTGAGAGAGAACAACTCCATGCAAAATAAGCAAAATTTTATTAAAAAAGACACTGCAGCAGAAGAAACAGTTGCCAGCGAACATGCTCCAGCGAGGAAAGATGCAGAAGAAAATGAACCTGCTTGTGGCTCAGAAGCTGCTGTCGATCTGTCAGCTGAGAAAGATGAGAATTATGATCCCAAATCTGAAGGAGTACAGAGCACTCAGAGCCGTTATAGCAAACGTAGAATAAGGAGATCAATCAAACTAAAAGATTATAAACTTCTCGGTGATGAGGATGAAAAAGGACTGGCAAAGAGAACTGATGGAAAAAGAAAACGTGCAGGTCCTGAAGCTCGCTGTAAAGACTGTGGCAAAGTATTTAAATATAATCACTTCTTAGCTATTCATCAGCGAAGCCATACAGGTAGGCATTAAGAGACTGCTGCTTCTAGGTTAGGGTTTAGCGACTTGTTGCTAAATGCGAGGTAGTTGAAACGTGGGCTGTTGTCTACAGCAAGAATTGTCCAAAATAGCACGCTGATCCAAATTACAGTGTGTCTTCTGTGTTTGCTGTTTTATTCTTGTCAACAGATCTTGTTACCTTTATGTCTTACGTTGATTGCAGTTTAGTTAATAATTTCTTTGTTTAAATGTTGAATTATATGGCAATACTTAAAGAATTATTTTATTGCTGTGTGAAGCTTGTCTCTTAATTCTCTTTATCGCTACTCAAAAGTCATTTTTTAGTAGCTACTACATTGCAGTGCATCTCACTATCAGCTTAGAATATCTAGTGAGAAATAATGCATCTATACTTAAAAATGTCATCTTTTGCTTTTAGGGGAGCGCCCTTTTAAGTGTAGTGAGTGTGGCAAAGGCTTTTCCCAGAAGCATTCTCTTCAAGTCCATGAGCGGATGCACACTGGAGAACGGCCATACACCTGCACTGTCTGCAGTAAGGCTCTGACAACAAAACATTCTCTTCTGGAGCATATGAGCCTACATACAGGTAAATATTTCAAGGCAAACCTAGCCTCTCTTCCTCCAGGAATTTGCCGTTCTGGAAAAAGGCTCTCTCTTGTGTGTGCTGGTTTTATTTATTTATTTCCTAACGCTTGCTTTGTATGTGGCTTACATTTTAATAAGTGATTTTCTTTACAGGGCAGAAGGCTTTTACATGCGACCAGTGTGGGAAATACTTCAGCCAAAAGAGGCAGCTCAAGAGCCACTATCGAGTACACACAGGTATAACAAGTTTGGGTTGAAGAGCTGGCTTACAGTCTGTGCTGATTTGTCCTCCTGAAGATTGGCTAAAGCCAAAAATTCTTCTTCAGTGATGTATTTAGTCTCTACTACCCTGATGTGTGGTATCTTGATATAACGATGAACAGGGTGAAAAAGACAAAATGTTGTATAATAAATGGAATGTTTAGAAAAATAGTTAATTGAGAAGGACTCTTACAATGATTAAAAATTAGTTACGCCCAGAAGCTAGGAATTGTATAAACAACTGCGTCCGCTGCCTGTTGTGCAAAATGCCTTGTTTCCCACTACTTTGAACAAGTAAAGGCAAACAAGCTATAAGAAGTGTCCTCACTTCTGGAGCAGGATGGAGATTAAGCTACACACACAGGAAGTGGTAGCAAAAATCAGAAGTTACAAAGCTTCAGGAGAAGGCGTGTTTGAGGGGGAAGCAGGTGTCAGTCCCCTCTTTTGCCATGATAATATCAAATAGAGAAATAGGAGCGTGACAGTTAAGATAGGGAGGAGGCAGTGAATCACGTTTTGTTTTAACTCTATATTATATCAAAGTGGTTATTTTACAGGAAAGTGCTTTAACAAAGATCACTGAAGAAATACAGGGGATCACTTATGCACTGACACTTTTTTTGTTATTGCGACAAGGCCATTCACTGCCGGAATGTAACCAGTGTCGTCGCAAATTCATGGATGCAGCTCAGTTAAAGAAACATCTAAGAACACATACAGGTAATATTGTCCATCATGTTTTGTTGGTTGTTTTCTTTTTTTCTTGAAGTAAGACAGACAAAATGATGTTAGGCAAATGACACTTGTCTCTGTGGGATGAACTTCTGCTCTACTTGCACATAATGATGCCTGTATTGCTAATGAAGAGATTTGACATGAAGAATGCAGGAGCACAAAAAAGCTTGTACTACAACAGCGCAGAAGCAGTGCCTGTTACAGTAAGGGTTTTTTTTTTCCCATTCTTATAAAGCCTGCTGCAGAAAATGCCAGTTAGCTCTCCTGTGATAGAATGCTGGACTGGGAATTCAGTCGCATGCGAGCCACATCCAGCATGTGCGGGGCTTGAAGTGAGCTGACTAGTAACAGAAAGTGTATGTCCTAAATGAGTTGGGCACCCCTGTCTATGAGGGATGGGTGCTTATGAAAAATGCTGCTGACCAGAAAAATAATTATTTCCGTTTACCTTTTTATTGCGCTATAATAAAGCAGATGTTGGCAGGAGGTGGGCTGGGAGGGATGATTTAATGCAAGTGCATCAGAGGGTGTCTTAAGAGATTCAGAGGGCAAGGTGATACTTGGAATAGCTGGATAACAGAGATAAAAATGTTGCTTTACCCTCTCGTGGTAGCAAAGCATAAGCTTCTTAAAATAGTTTTCTGTGAAGGATAAGTTCATAAGATGATGTGTGAATATTTTTTTCTTTTAAAATAGCTATAAACATTAGCGATTGTTTCTTCCCAAAATCAAATTATTCTTAAGCATGTTGCCTGCGGTTGTAATAAAGTATGCACGAGATTGAGTTATGTATCTCATTCATTTCCTTCTTTTTCTCAGTGAAAACAACACAGCTTTAAATTCCCCGGGGATATGATGAGGTCAGAACTCATGCTTTTGGGAGATTTTGGTGTATCCAGAGCAGTGTTAACTTGCTATACTTAAAAATGCTGCATTTTCTGTTGAGGAGAACATAGTATTTGTTGACACACACAACAGTTTTGTATCTGAAGCTGATACAGCTCTATAAATGTAGTGGGAAATGAGTTTGGTGGTGGGAAATGAGAAGAGGAAGCATATTAGCAAGTTAAGTTGCAAAAATAGATGAACAAAGATGCGTTCTAGCAGAAACTAGCTTGCAGTGTATTTTGCTTCCAGAAAAGACAGGCCAGATACCAATATTAACAATGCAGAAACAACAATCGATCTGTCCCATCTCAAAAGCAAGAATTAAAATTCTAAGGAGTCTGGGGGACAGGTGTTAACACTGATACGACTGTTCTGCTTTGGCAGCAGTTTTGTAACACCATGTCATAAGAATACAGTCTGCTTAGGAGGTTACTCCCGTTTTCAGTAGGAGGCTGGGACTGGATGACTAGAGGTCCTTTCTGACAAACGTTTATTGTTCTCTCGTCCTTTACCCCTGCCCTCCAAAGCCATATGAAAGCTGATAAGCATTGCAGTTCTGTGCTAAATGTGAAGCTTCCTTGGAAACTGGCTCCTGCCCCATCCCTGGTTTTGGTGTGCTTTGATGGTGTGAATTACCACAGTGGTGATCCGGATTCTCATGTCTGGTGTCTTAAAGAAGCTCAATGTAACAATGTTATGGTGTGAATTAGGATTCGCTTTGATTGGGTAGTATCTGTTTCTTGTGAACCTTTTTGTTATTTAATTTGTCTCTTCTGCTTCTACTCAACGAGACACAAAAATTCCAAATGCAATTAAAAAAAACAGACAACCAAACCCACAATTTATTCAACCCACCATAATTTAATTTTTCCTCTGACTGGTGTTCCCAGGATATCGTAGGCCTAGGATGATGGATCCTTATAGGAAGCCAGCCAACTTGTTAAGATAATGGCTTCACTTTTCAGGTTTGGAAATACAGGCTTACTCATCTGCATGGTGCTGCACGTGAGCCTAGCGTTAATGCTGACTAGTTCAGGGTCAGCCTTTTTCAAATTTGCCTGTGTTATGTGGAACACCTGCCTCTGTATCATAGGCATTTTTTTTCTGCTCTGAGGGCTTGGATCACCTAATTCTTTAACTTCAAAGGGGAGAAACGTCAGGGATGTACATGTAAAATACTATACCCTCACTTAGCTAGAGAGTTCATTCAGTTTCATATATCTGTCCTGACCCATGGCAGAAGTGTGAGGATTTGACAGTATGCACTTGATACTGTGTATGGTAAAATATAAAATGTTTTTTAATGTATTGATGGGAAGTGCTGTATAAAAAGTGATGTCAAATTTCTTTTTGATAGGTGAGAAGCCCTTCACTTGTGAAATTTGTGGCAAATCATTTACAGCTAAAAGTTCTCTTCAGACTCACATTAGAATTCACAGGTAGAGCATGTCTAATTTTCATTACCTTGTTTAAAAATGTAACTTCTAGTCTGATAACTGTATGTAGTGCTTGTTCAGTTATAGAATGGTCAGGGCTTGTTTGCATTTTGGATGGATGGTTAAAGACTAACATTTTTGCTTTAATCTATTTAAAGAAATAATTGGTAGTGATAAGTACTGCACTGTTAAATACTAGTGTGTCAAGACATTGTAAGATTCTTCTTTGGTAAATTTTTTCTGTGTAATGACAATGTACTTCCTGCTATATTATTTATGTGAAAATTTTACTGTCAATTTTTGTTTGACAGCAGAACAGTAGCCACAGTGTAACAAGGTTATTGGAGCGTTGTCCTGTTTCCCTGTAGTCTCTCATGTCTCTTTAACAGCGTTAGTTATCTTTTACCCTTGTCAGTGTGATGTATTGCATAAAGGCGTGTCAGATTTTTAAATCATTGGAGAACTGTTGTGGGCCTTATGTAAAAGAAAACCTTTCCAGTAAAATTTCTCATCCCTTTGAGTTGGGCAGCAAGTTAGGATTTGGACTCTTCTTTTTGTTTTGAAGCCCACACTGTTAATAAATGTTCTTAAAATGGTCAGTGCTTACAGTTCTGCAAAGCAAGTTGTTGCATTCTTGTCAAGATCTAGCAGCATGGAGTTTGTACCTCTGGAATTATGACGGGAGGGCAGTTATGTTATCTCTGGAGGTCTTGAGTATATGCTAATGAAAGTGTTGTGTGGTTTGTGAAGTAAAATAGAGATAATTAGGAAGTCAAATAGAGAACGTTTTTAATGTCACTATTCTTAAGTGCTTATGATTTAGCAAAACAAAATAATTTAAGTTTTTTATTCTATAATAAGTTGCAGAAAGCAGCACTGTCAAAGTGACTATTTTAGTGAGATCAAATACATTCTTTTGCAGAGGAGAAAAGCCGTATTCTTGTGGTATATGTGGAAAATCCTTCTCCGATTCCAGTGCTAAGAGAAGACACTGTATCTTACACACAGGCAAAAAGCCTTTCTCCTGCCCAGAATGTAGTTTGCAGTTTGCTCGTCTGGACAACCTGAAGTCTCATTTGAAAATTCATAGCAAGGAAAAGCAGTTTCAGGAAGCCAGTGCCGCCCCAAGCACCAACACTAATTCAGAAGTGAGAAACATTCTTCAGCTGCAGCAGTATCAACTTTCCACCTCTGGAGGGCAGGAAATTCAACTCCTGGTTACAGATGCAGTACATAATATAAACTTCATGCCTAGTCATAGTCAAGGCATTAGTATTGTTACTGCAGAAAATGCCCCAAATATGACAACAGAGCAGGCTGCTAACCTCACGCTGCTGGCTCAGCCACCACAGCAGTTGCAAAACTTGCTGCTTTCAGCTCAGCAGGAGCAAGCGGAACAAATCCAAAGTATCAATATGATTGCAAACCAAATAGAGACTGCCCAACCTGAACAAATGCATGTCATCGCTCTTTCCAAGGAAGCACTAGAACATCTCCATGCTCATCAAGGACAAAATGAAGAAGTCCACTTAGCAGGATCTTCACATCCAGCTCAGCACGTGCAGCTGACTCAGGAATCAAGTCAACAGTCTCACTCTAGCCAAGATACGGTTCCTTCCCATCAAATCAGTGAAGAACAGAATCAAACTGTACATGTTTCTGAATCCCATCAGCAGTCTCTGTCTGTAAATGAGTCATCTCATGAGCATCCTATGCAAGGACAGGCTTTCTGAAATGCTTATTTGTCATCAGAGTGCTAGGCTATAGCATGCTTCTCATCCAAGCAGTGATTACATGTATCACACTTTCTTTTCTGCAGCATAATCTATCTGAAGATGCATTTCTTGGTGATTTTGATGGGTGACTTTCAGTTTTCTTAAGCTTAGTTATTTTAGACTTTTTTTATTTTTCCAGATTGGTATTTCTCTACTACTTAGTCCATACCTCACAAGCGATTAATATGGGTTTTTTGTGCCTCATACACATCCATGCCTACTGAAGAGATACTTGGCCCCTTATTTGCATTTCTGTGTGACTCTCCAGAGTAGTGTCCCTTGCTGGTAGAAGAATGGTGTTTAAGATGTCTGCTGATCACAAAGTATGACTTCTCTGATGAAGTCAACATTACCTGAACTACTGTCAAGCTTAAGATAACCAGTACTTTTTGCAAAGCTAACACCTTATGTCTTATGTTTAATGAGCTTTCTCTCTGCAGGTTAATATATGATTTTCTATGTGATCATTCCCTGAAGTGCATTTTGATTTATTTGACTACCAAATTTGTTTGGTTTGGGTTGAAATTGTTGCAGCCTTTGACTGGCCCTGGATTGCTCTTTCTGTTTACTGTATGCTGTGCAAGTTTTGCTCCTCAGAAGTGCTTAAGCCATTGCACTTGAATAGTGGCAGAGAGATGTGGTGGTTACACTGGACAACTGAAAAGCCCAAATTCTGCTCTGTTGGTTCTACCACTCGCTCCCTGTATGACTGTGGGCAAGGTAGTTGACCTCTGTGCCTTATTTCATCATCTAGTAAGTGGGGATGGCGTTCACACGCTCTGGCATGCACTTTGAAGAGCTCTTGATGTTGAAGGCACTGTCTATTGAAGTGCAAATTTCTCTTCCTGACAGGATTCAGTCTAAGCTTAGGAGCCAGTGTATATTTGAAGTGTTATTTTTTTGTACTTTTGAGAGCAGAATGTAATGTTACTTTTAATATATGTTAAAGCTGGTAATTGTTTTTGTGGGGACTTCAACAATGAATAGAATCACTTCAGAGCATAATGAGCTATATAAATGGGGCATATCATGTTAAAGTTGTACAGCTATTTTTGCTGACTAGATTAGATGTGTACAGATTGTTTTCAATGACTGACTGACTGCTAACAAAAAAGATTTGACATCTTAATAAAATGCCATGCCAGAATACATGCTTTGCATTTTCAAGTTTGCCTACTGGTAACATCTCACATAGTGTACTAGTGTGTTAAAATCCAGAAAAAATGCCACTGGTACTTAAAGCAATGTGCTCAATCGTTACTTTACTTTTAAAATGTCATACTTGTGATCTACATTGATATTTTATGTTTTAACAAATGAAAAATATAAAACTTAAGGTGAATTTAAAAGCAAAACAAAAGATCTTTGTGTGTGCTTGGCTTATATGACTGCCCAGAGAGAGTCACTGGCATAAAAGCCCAGTGCGCAGAACGATAGAATAATTTAAGGTGACTTCCAGAGGCCATCTGGTCCATCACCTTCCCCTAAGCAGGTGTGCCTAGATCATGTCACTATTGTCTGGTTGAGTTTTGAATGCTTCTAGAGATGGAGATCCACGGCCACTCTAGGCCACCAGTTCCAGTGAATTTGCAGTGAAAAAAAATTGTTTCCTATATTTAATTGAAATTTCCCATGTTCCAGTTTGTGTCCACTGCATTTTGTCCTACCACTGCACCTCCAAGAAGTGTCCTCTCTACACCCTCCCATTAGGTAGTTGAAGACAGCAGTAAGGTCCTCCCAGAGCCTTCTACTCTTAAGGCCTGAACAAACCCAGCTTGCCCAGCATTTTCCATCACGTGCTCCAGCTCTTCAGTCACCTTGGTGGACTTCTGCTGCCCTCAGTCCAGTATGTCAGTGTCTGTCTTGTTCTGGGGAGCCCAAATTCTGGATGATGTTCCTCATTCAAGTCTAGGCTACTCAGCTGGCTCCTGACTGTGTGCTGCAGGAGTTTGGGTAAGTGTCTCCATTTTTTCAAAGTACTAAATCAGGTTTTATATAAATGGATCATGAAAAGGGCAGACAGTGGGAATAAATCAATGCAAAAAAAAAAACAACAAAAAACCAAAAAAACCATCCCACAGCAACACTCTAGGCTTTTCACTTTTTCTTTTGTCTCAGAATGGAGAAATAACATTTGTATACTTTCTGCCACCAGGGAGAACCAGCATATTCTGCAGTTCTACTTGAGAAGTTTGAAGTCTTGATGCTGTAAGAACAGATGAAATAATACAGTAAAGCTTGTTACACCACCTATGAAAATCTTACTGATTAATTGTATAAGTTTAAGCTTACAATAAATATTCTGGCAGTTTCATCCTAACAACTTGGGATTTTATCTAAAATACTGTAATGTGCAGCCATAATACTGTCTAGTCATAAATTTACAGGAGCTTGCACTGAGATTCTTCTTGCCGTGTATTTATGAATCCTGAAATGCTTAAAAGCTGGTTACAAGCTAAATTCTAAGACTACCAGTGAAGTAACTGTTAAATACTTTCCTCTTCTTTTGAACTTTGATTTGTTCATTATGAAGTTATCCTTGCAGGATTAAGTACAACGGTAGTTATGCATGAGCCACTATCACACAGTGATTGCTCAATGCTTTCCCTATAAACTAAAAAAAAAGTGAAGTTTTGTGTTTGAAATTTTCTTACGTTTTTCTACAAATTACCAGTGAAGAAATGAGCTGCTGTGAATAGCACAGCAGTGACTAATCTTGCGCCCCGCATTGCTTAAGCTGTCAGCCCACATTGTAGCTTGCGCTTGAGAAGCTCGTGTGGGTTCTCATACCACAAATGTTGCTTTTTTGACACCATTTGCTTCCTTTCTAGAGAATGCATTTCTATGAAAGATGAAAATAAATCCTTCTTCTGTGTGTGCATTTTTTAAGGCTGCAACTGCAGCCTAGGATTGCTTTGAGTTTGAAAGGAAACCCCTTCAGCTTTGCTTTTTAGTTCAGCTGCCACCAAGAACTATTTAGCAAAAAACCGCATCCCTTAAAAACTATGTTTCAAAGCAGCTCTCTAAATAGCTTTACTTCTTAGCCAGTAAACACCTTAACTTCTCATTTTCTCACATAGACTAATCTTAATAAATCCATCTCACTGCTTACTATGTTAAAATGAGATTAAGATTTTAGACATAAATGCAGGACAATAAGATGACTACAGAAGGGTCCATTTTTGTGAGCACTTAACACCATTGTGTGTTTCTTCTTCATTTGTAAGTTACCCCATGTAGTTGAACTCTAAAAGGATTTTGCTATTCTTTTTTCAATTGCAAGCTTATGAAATTTTGGCTTTTCCTGAAGATTTTGGCTGATTCTCCAGGTGAAAGTTGAAACAAATCCTTGAGGGGTAGAGCAAACAGGCTGTGTTAAGCGTGTGTTTGCCTATTGTGTGTACACTTACTCTGCTTCCCAATTATATTCATGGTTTAGCCGTAAGTAGCATTTCTTGACCTCGGCACTGAAGTTCTGTGCCGAGACGCTGGCAGTGTGGATTAGTCCAGTGGGCCTTCCAGTCTAACATCTCGTTTTTGATAGGTGTCTACCAGAATATTTATTTCCTATGAGCTGTTAAAGCAAATTCTGCCAGGAGGAGAAGCTTCATCCTAGCATGTGTTACTTGGCAAGGTTGGGGGTTTTTGTAATACTTGTTTTATGCTCTCTTTTCTGCTCAGAGGGGCTAAAAAAAGCACCGCTAGGGGTTTTACAGCAATAATCTCCTAGTGTCTAAGTGGAAGAGGAGATGACTGCTTCACTGTGAACTCTTTTCAAACTGAATGCTTATTCACAGGTTAAGTTAGGGGTGTTGAGCCTGGCGTCGATCTTGCCAGCTGTTCAGGAAGGAGTTCTGCTTGCATCTCTTTCTTTGTAAACCGCTTGTTTTACTGTCTTAGCTGGTTAGTCATCACGATCAAATTCATGGTTGGTGTTTGCTAAGACCTACCCTAGTGTGCTGGGATTTTTTTATTTTTTTTTTTCCCCCACTTCACCTTAAATGAAAGCTAGCATGGGATTCGTTCCTAGTCATTGGCCCAGTGCCCACCTGAACGTAGCAACCTGGTTCGTGTTCCGTCTCCCCACGTCTTCCGTCTCCGCAGCAGACTGTCTCGCTGACTGTGTGAGGAGAAGCCGAGTCCCAGCTGGGAGCAGCTGGGAGGAGACTGGTTTGCCAAGCAGGTGTGCCCCGGAGCTTCCTGGAGACGCTTATCTTCCCGTGGTCAGAAGTCCGTCTCTGCAGGCTTCTTGCCAATCCTGCTGCTATCGCACGTTCTCTTTGGGAGCGGAGAAGGAACAGGTAGTGCCATACTCTCCGTAGCTGTGATTTCAGGGCCTCTTTTATCTCTTCGTTAGAGGCATTAAAGAGTCTGCTTCTTGCAGACCTGCAGTCCTGTGAGCTGTGACGCTCCTATATACTCCATCCCTTTTCAGATCCTCCATAAAACATGGTGAACAATAAATGGTGCTCTACAACAGAGGGACTACTGTTCATCTTCTGGCCCAAGCAAGTCTTCGGAATGGAAGAACCACCCAGGCATATTCTAGGTGAACCAGCTGTCCTGGTTTAAGCCCAGCCAGCAGCCAGGCACCACACAGCCGCTCGCTCCATCCCACTCCCCTCCCGGTGGGACGGGGAGGAGAATCGGGGAAAAAAGTAAAACTCGTGGGTTGAGGTAAGAACAGTTCAGTAAAATAAAATGTAATACTAACAATAAAGTAGAATAATGATAATTGTAATGAAAAGGAATATAATAAAATAAAAAATAAAACCCAAGAAAAGACATGCAATGCACAATGCAATTTCTCACCACCCACTGGCCGATGCCTGAGCAGCAATCCACCCCTCCCGGCCAACTCCCCCCAGTTTATATAGGGAGCATGACGTTCTATGGTATGGAATATCCCTTTGGCTAGTTCAGGTCAGCGGTCCTGGCCATGCTCCTTCCCAGCTCCTTGTGTACCTGCTCGCTGGCAGAGCATGGGAAACTGAAAAATCCTTAACTTAGGATAGGTGCTATTATTTAGCAACAACTAAAACATCAGTGTGTTATCAACATGATTCTCACACTAAATCCAAAACACACTGTAGCAGCTACTAAGAAGAAAATTAACTCTTTCCCAGCCAAAAGCAGGACACCAGCATCTCGCTGTACTATGCTTACTTCTCATTTCTGGCTAGTGTTTTCATCCTACCTAATTGAAAGTATGTTTGGAATAGCAGGTTGCAGAGTTTTGCTTTAGTTAGCAGCTCCCTACCCTGTCCTGCAAGTTTTTCTAACGACTGCAGCTGTATCCCACTGTCTGTGCCTTCCTGAAGGGGACCGATTCTTACGTGTTCATGGGTCTTCTCTTCAAGCCACGGGGTCCTCCTTGCCCTCGAAGGCAGCGTGCCTCGTGGCTGTTACAGCAGTCACCTGGAGAACTTCAGGTTGTTGCGGACAGCCCTGTTAGTATATTGTCATCTTCAAAATCGGCTTATCCCTTTGGCTTTGCTTTGAATTTCTTGATAAGGTGGTGTCAGTTGCTGCCTTCTCCCTGGAAGACTAAGCTTAAAGAGGTCTTCCTTCTTTCTGGAGCTGCATCTGTCCTTCGTTCTCTGGCAGCAGGAAGACCTTTTCTGAAGTCTCTCATGTTCTCTTTGAGTGGTGGGTGATCTAACAGCTGCATTTTCCCTGCATAGCATCTCTCGGAAAGGACTCGTGGCAGCCCGAGGGCCTGGTGTGAACCAGCGGCGGTGGCCCCCCCACTAGTCATCGCAGCACGTTGTTGTGGTTCAGCAGTTTCGGCAGAGAAGCCGTGCAGTGTTTCCTCTCCAGGTATCTGCTGCGAAGTTATTTGGCGTTTGCGTCTCCAACAAGCACAGCGTTATTCTGTATGCAGCTTTCAGCGGGACGACGCTGTAGTCGTTCGACTGACCCTTCAGCACACTGATGCTGCGTGACCCCTAGCAGTTCTCCTGCCAGAGTACCTTCAGGTGCGGGATCGCTCTCGAATATTTTCTTTTTTTTTTTTTTTTCTTAATCCATTCTGCTTTTCTGTTCTCTTTCTCAGTCTCTTTCAGATGCTATCTTGGACTGAAAGGAACTGAAATGGCCGCAGCCGCAGCAGGTGGGGAGGTTTGGAGCGAGGAGGCCTTCTGAGAATCACGCAGAAGCAAAATTCTCGGGTCTCGTGTCAGGGCACGTGTGCACATTTCAAAGGACTTCACGTTTCCAAGAACACTTGCTGCACGGCCTTTGAGAGGGTTTCAGTGTCATGGTTTAAATGTGCTGTACAACTTCTTGCGCTTTCCATACTTTTCTTCACGGTAGTCGTCGCTGTCTCCAAACCGAATGCAGCACGGCGCGTCCGCCACAGCTGGCAGAGCCCAGCGGGACCGGCAAACTCCCGTCTAACTCCTAACACCAGCAAAACATCTGTGTTCATCTAAGAAATACGAATAAGCTTGCAGAACAGCATCATCATCTGGTCATAAACAGGTAGCAGAAAGAGGCTGAAATGAATAATAATCATCCAGCTTAAGATTTTGACATATATATAATCATGATGATTGGCAACCTGTTGAATAGATTTTAACGTACCAGAATTGCAACATGATGTGAAAAGAAGGGGAGAAATAAAAGCCGGAATGGATAGAGGCAGCAAGTAATCCATGGCTCTGGGCTTGCTCTTGTTTTTTAAAAAAGCCCATCATAACTTTGCAGAAAACAGTCCTGTACAGCTAGTGATATTACTAGCTTGTTGGCTGATAATGTTACGCTTGTTTGGCTAATTGTTGCTTTTCTTATTGACTTAGACTTATAGTTAATTCCCTTTCTTGCCCACAATGGCAGTAAGAATTTCCATGCTAGAAATTATCAGTAAAAAAAACCCAGCTAAAGTTTTTGTTTGTTTTTTTTAAAGAAAAAGGAGTAACAGGAGCCAGTCATATGTATGTGCAGAACTAAATTTCAGGAGCAGGGTTTATGTGTAAATTTAAGCACATTTACAAAACGCAGACATCAATCTTTTTTTGAAAATAATATGCAGTGGATTGCTCTGGTTTTAATACTTTTGTAGTACAAAAAGGAGGAAAGAGACATTTTTTAAAAGGCCAGATAAACTTCAGTTGTATTAATCTGTATCAGGCTAAAAATACGGATGTAGAGAAAAATAGATAGCGAAGAGAGTATTTTCTGAAGCATTACTGATTTTGTGTTTGACTCCGGGTATGCTGCTTCTCTTCCTGAATTTATATAAGGCTGCTCTAGACTCTTTTTTGGCAATAGCAGAAGCCATATGGTCCGGCTACTAAAATTAGGTTCTGCAGGGGCTCTGGCAGCTCGGGGGGAGGAAGGAAAGGGCTTTCCTTTGCATCGCTCAGTCACAGCCTGTACACAACGTAGCTGCGGTCGCACGCGCTGTTTGCTGCGGTTTGCTACCGTCACGCCTCGGCTCGTCTGCTGCCATCCAGTATCTGCGTGTAAATTAAAACTGCCTTGTCTACCATAGGACTTTAATATGTCCCGTTGTCCAAATTGTCCAATATCCCTCAGTTTTCTGCATTTTTTCAGCGGGACAACTTCATAATATGAAATGATAACTTCTTGCACACGGGTCTTTCAGGCAAGGGAGCAGCTGTGGTGGCTAAACTTTCTGAATCTGATCATCTTCACCGTCTCTGGTACTGTGAGGATGGAGCTCTTAAAATCCAACGTTGCTGCAAATCCCAACAAAATAGTTAGAAAAGTGTTGCCCTAATGAATCACTTTTAAGAAAATCTCACTGAGCCACACACGGACCAGAGGAACTTCAGGGCTACATGGGGGAGCCCTCTGCAACCTGTGATTTTTCTCAGTTTGAATTTTTTATGGGCCCGGGTAGTTGAGAAACTTCTAGCTAAGAGGCTATAGGCTTTCTGGTTCTGACTCTGTGGTTACGTACAAATTTAGCACTTTGTAAAGCCATTTGGATATACAATTGAAAAAGAAGAAGAGTGCACATTGTTATTAAGATGAGAAATTAATACAGTTTTTATTGTATTTAACGTATGTTTGTTGTGCAGAACATATTTTCTGCGTGAAAATCACAACTGTCTCATCTGCAATAGGATTTTGACACGTCAAAG
The DNA here is from genome assembly GCF_964188355.1 of Buteo buteo. Taxonomy (NCBI): domain Eukaryota; kingdom Metazoa; phylum Chordata; class Aves; order Accipitriformes; family Accipitridae; genus Buteo; species Buteo buteo. The sequence continues at coordinate 25,895,875 of NC_134185.1, forward strand.
ACGTGTTTTTCCCAGGGATGTGGCGATTGTTCCATTGCTCCACCACGTCACGAAAAGTTACGCCAATTTTTGGCACGACACACAGTTCAGTTCTGTCGCTTCTAACACCGGTGTCTCCTAAAATTCACCCTCCTCAGAGACGAAAAGTGACCTGACCCAGGCGTGCCGACAGAAGCCCGTGCCGAACCTACAGCTGTCCCACAAAACTGCTTGTGCGCGTGCTGCGTTCGCCGAAAGGGCACGAAACCGCCGCGATGGCACAAATCTTCGCTGCGGGAGCCGTGACCTCTCCGGAACCGCTCCGTCCCTGCCCCGCACCGCTCTGCCCAGGCTGCCGGCGGGAACGATGTCTCGGCAGCGCCCGGTGAATCCAGCCCTGGGTAGGAGTTTCCGCATCAAAAAGACGCACGCTTTACACGGGGTGTAATTAAGCTGTAAATCTCGTTGCCACGGGATTTTGCTGGTCCGGATTTTTACATTTGTCTGAAAAGCAAAGAAATTCACGTGAAAAAGAGCCACCAAGGGGAATTAAACACAAAGGTACCGGGAAATCCATGAGCAGAGGCTGGGAGCGTAATGGGGAAGCGCTGCTCTCGTGTTTGCTTATCCTTACCGCTTTTTTGCTGCGCATCTGCTATTAGCCACCGTTAGCAACAGGATATTCATCATTTCTTTTAAATGAACCCGTACTGACGGCATCCCTCGTGAGCTCGGGAAAGAGCTGGCTTGAGTCCTCTGCTCCGCCGCATGCTTTCTGTGTAACCTCATTTTCCTTCCTTCAGGGAAAACCAGGAATCGGAGCGTTTCCCACACTCTGACAGGGTTGAAACTGCTTGGGAAGCGCTTAGAAATGCGGGGGTTTTGTTTTGTGTGTGTGTGTGTGTTGGTGTCCGGCGTTGCCGTGGAGCCGGGCTCTGTTGACGGACTCGGACTGGCGGTGGCCGGGGAGCCATGGGCCCGCGGTGGGTGCCGGTGGCTCTGACGGTGGTGGGAATGCTCCGGGATCCGGCTTTCCACGTGGCCAAGTGCACGGCGGAGGTAAACCCCGGGCTTCGACCCCAGCGCCGGGTTGGGAGCCGCGGGGAGCGGCGTGGGCTGGAAGTAAATAAGCAGAAGAATGCTTGCGCGCGGCGGAGGCTCTTGGAAAGAAAATATTCCGAATTTTGGGTTTCCGCTCTTCTTCGGTGCTGCCGGGTGCAGGCACCGAGGCTTTATGGGGTGCTGCTGGGGGCAGGGGGTCTCTGTTGCAGCATCCTCGTTCCTGCATCCCCAGGAAATTTTGCAGCTGTGCAATGCTGTATAAGGTGTTATGCACATCGCAGCTCTGCCCGACTCGCTCGGCAGCTTCTGGCAAGTCCTTAATGCAGCTCTGCCGGTGCAAATGAGAAAGCAAAAAGCTGCAAACCTCACGGGGTTTCGCAGCCTTTTCGTGAGAAGCTCGGCTGTGCGGCAGATGCGCAGCACACAGCCTGCTGCGGGGTGCACAGTGCTGACCTTTATGCCCTCCCTGCCTGTAAAAGTTTATCTGCCAGGCTTGTTCCCCAGCGTTATTTACAGCTGACGAAGCTCTGCAATCTATCAGCAGCCCTAAGGACAAGCCAAGCTGATAGCTGCAGGGGATGTGTGCTTCTTGGCTTTTTTCCCTTTTTTTTTTTTCCTTTTTTTTTTCCTTTTTTTTCTTTTTTTTTCTTTTTTTTCCTTTTTTCCTTTTTTCCTTTTTTTTCTTTTTTCTTTTTTCCTTTTTTCCCTTTTTTCCTTTTCTTCCTTTTTTTCTTTTTTTTCCTTTTTTTCCCCTTTTTTTTCCTTTTTTTTTTCCTTTTTTTTTTTTTTTTTTTCCAGCCACTATCCCAACGACAGCAACAGGGACCATGAGCTGAATAGAAAGTCACTTTGCTTTATTCTTTTTAAAGCCAGCTCGGCTGGCTTTGAGCCACAGCTTGTGGCACTTGCCACAGCCCACATGGAGATAAGGCTAAATTGATGGACAGGAATGTCCCATATCTAAATAGCGGTGTGCTCCTGAGGCAACAGTACAAGCAACAGGGTCTGGAAACATCCACCTTGCAGCCGTCACCGAGCCACTCGCTCGCCCCAAAGCCCTGGGTCCAATCTCCTGGGACAGTAGAGGACTGTGCCCCCCCCCCGTGCATGCAAGAATGCGTGCAAAAAATGCAGTTGATGATGCTCAGCAACGTCTTTGAATATCTCACCGCTTACGTCCACCTCACGTGGGGGGCGGGGGGCTACCAGTATAATTCAGTAATATTTGTGAAGCAGCCTTTCCTAGAAAAACAAGACGCCCGCTACATCCGCAAACAGGGATTTAGAGCAATTTGCGTGTACTTCTGCAAGTGTCGGGAATTAGGCCAGAGGCGTGAGGGGTGCAGAGCAATAACTGGATTAGAACGTGGCTTAGGTTGTAGTTCATGAGTGAAATACAAGCCGTGGTAGGGTAAAGTGTGGGAGGGTATTAAACTGCTTGTAAACAAATTTTTTTTTTTTCCTCACCTTGAAAATACAGGCTCTGAAGCTGAAATTTCCAAGGAAGTTTGCAGATCCTGTAATACAGCCGTTAGCGGAATTTGCATGGCGTGAATATTTACAGGAGAAAAAGAAGGTAACTCTTGCGTCCTGAGGTTGTTTCAGACACGAGTCCTCTCCCTGGGGCTGCAGCCCTCCTCCCAGCTCCGAGCCACCCCCAGATTTCGCGAGGGAGCTTTTCCACCCCAATTTATTGAACGTTCTGAGACCCTCAAGGCAGGATGGGGCTCTCCAGGCGCTTTTCCTGCTTCAGTCTGAGCTGCCCCAAAGTGACACCCAGATGACTCTTGTCACGATAACGTCCCGTAGCAGCAGGATCCAGACCTTCAGGGTACGTCCCTGCGTGCGACGTCAGCACCCCTCACCGAAAGCTGCTGCCCGGTCCCTTCCAGTTGGCGGGATTTGTGGTTTTTAAAGTAGGAAAGGCATCAAAATACCACAGGCCACCGTGCCTGCGGTGGATATTACTGCCTGCTGCTTCACTAAGTGTGTAATTAATCCCTGGAGGCTTTGTCGTCCCTCTGTAACGCAGGAACTGAGAGGTGAGGTGTGGGCTTATGCCTCCTCGGTGATGTGCTTCGTCGACGGCCAGCTGCTGGGGGACGAGAAGGAGCTGCTCGAGCGGTCTTACCACGAGTGGGGCTATCGCGACTTCAAGCCCGAGGCACTTTACCGAGCGATCGCTGAGGATTTCTACGTCAAACATCTGAAAAACAGCCAGGCAAGTGGCAGTGTTTTACCCGAAGGTACGAGGTAAGTGGCTGGCGAGGTTGTCGGATGAGAGGGCAGGTACCACCAGGAGGGAGGAGAGCGAGCCCGGCCGTGGCAGTTTCTCGGTTTCTGCCCCGTGACGGTGGGGTCGGGGCTGGAGGGGCTGATGGGGAGCAGCCCCCGCTGAGGACGGCAGAGCCTCCGTGCCTCTGGGCAGCCAGGAAGGGGCAAACGCTAGCCCTGATGCCCAACTCGTATTAACCGCTACAGGGCTGGACAGTCTGACCAAAGCGCCTTGCTGACCATCCTGCGAATGCGCGGCTCTGAAATCCCAAACCGCCCAGCCCTTAGCTACCAAAATTCCTGGACGCCCTTGTTCTTGGGTACCAAAAGCCCAACTGCCAAACCTCTCCTTTCCCAGCCAAAACCCCCTGAAATGCCGTGGTGTCGTGAGGTGCGACGCTGCCAGCGCTGACACGGGATTGAGAGCAGAGGAAAGTAAAATGTCATACCAAAATGAATACTGCAGAAGATGCAGCATCGATTGCACGCGGATTTGAGGCTGCCTGGGAAGAGTGAGAAATGTCCGTGTTGGTGGGATGGCCGCTATTCCTGCGGATTCATTTATTCCTGCCTGTATTTTATGGGCTGCGATAGGCATGTAAATAAATGCGAGATGAAGAAGCGGGCCCTGCCCAGTAGTTTGCTTTTAACACACTGTTGGGATTATTTCTGCCCAGAATGAAGTGAAACATCCTCTGCTTTTTTGTTTATTTAAAAAAAAATAGTAGGAACGCTGTTGTGCATTGACAATCCCACGGACATTTTCTGAGACCATTCACGCCAGGCAGCTGGACCCTGGCCTGGGTGAGGAAGCGAGTGCAGCCCAGAGAGCTGGCCTTTCCCTCACTGCGGTTGTTTTTCTGCTCTAAACAGCACGTGTTCGTGTACCTGGAGATAGCCGTTGAGGAACAGCCCGTCGGGAGGCTGCTGTTTGAGGTACGTTGCAGAGGAGAAAAGCAAAAGCGAGGAACAAGCACAGCCAGCGCGCTGGTTTCACCTGCTGAAGGAGGGGGGACGGAAATCCGGCCAGTGGACATCAGCTAGGAATTTCACACATTTTTTTTCCTCTTCTCACTTTTGCAGCTCTTTTCAGACGCGTGTCCCAGGACCTGTGAGAATTTCCGTGCCCTGTGCGCCGGAGGAGCAAAGTCTCCCCGCGACGGCCGAGAGCTCACCTACAAAAACTCCCTTTTTCATCGCCTTGTGAAAAACGGGTGGATCCAAGGAGGAGGTGAGTTTCCAGGTGTCCTGAGTAAATCCAAGTTCCAGCAGAAGTGAGGGTGGGATGATCTGCATGAATAATAGCCTTCATCCACGGAGACAGAGCTGAACTGCATGACAAAGCTAATCTCTGCAGGACAAGCTCTTAATTAATATATATATATAAAAAACAGAAAACATTTTCTCTTTTAGCCATCTCACTTTCTAAACATAGGAAAAGTTTAGATAATTTGTTGTTTTGATTATCCAAGAGTTTTTCAAAAGAATTTAGGAAACTAATTGAAAACATTAAAACTCTTTTCCATGACATTCTTTGGTAAGTGATTAGGAAACTAATTGGAAACATGAAAAAACTAAGGATATCCATAGGAAAACATATTACTTGTTTTATAGAGTGATTACCTTAGGGAGGCATTTAGCCAAGTGTCAGAACCCTTGCAAACGTGGGGGTGAGTTGTCTGAACGCCAGTTCAGTGCCTGGAGTGTGGCACCAAGGAGAACGGCACCAGGAACGATGGGTCACGCAGTTTGCCCGACTGACATCCGCAGGGAAGTCAAGGTAGTTGAGTGTATCAGAAGGTATTTCCTTCATTACTCCCTTTTGGCCTATCATACATCTTACCTACCTGTACTTCCTAGCTGTGTTTGCCTTGCTCCAACTGTGAGTGAGTAAATACATTTCAAGTTTATACTTTGAAGATACACCACCTACTTTTCATGAATAACTATGCAGATGCCTATGTAGTTCATAAAAGCAACCTAAAATTACAAGCTTGCTACTGTAGAGGACTGACCATAACCTGATAGTGTAAGACAATGTGTAACTAAAGTAACAAAACCAGACTTCTTTTTAAAAAAAAATAAATTTAAAAATAGATGCATAAGGTTGCTTTAGTGCCTCACTCATCAGAAATCTGGTTCAACAGGAATTTCGGTCTTATCAAATCTCTATTCTTAGACAAGTTAGTGGTCTTAACTCACCATAATAGCACCATAATAGCTGCATTTTCACCCTTCCTTCTTCTAACCCTGCTCCCCCTGCCAGCCGTCCTTCTCCAGGACGTCCCCTCCTCGGCTGGGCGCTGCCACTGCAGGAGCTCTCCCAGCAGGAGATGCTGGACCTTCTCAGAGGGGCAGCCATCAATGCACCCCACGAAGTAGTTCTCCATAGAGAGACCATCTCTTGGGATGGAAGCAAAGGTCTGTTAACATTTTCGTAGTATAACAGGAAGATGGACGCAGTCGTTCCCTCAGGCTGATGCGCAACCCACGTCTGACCTCGGCAGAGCCGCTCGCCGACAACTCCCGATAACGCCTGTGATAAACCTGGTCTCTGATGGTTACTTTTATCTACCCTGCAGACATCACAACTGGAAAGGGAGATGGAGGAGAGTCAATTTACGGCCCCACCTTTGAAGGTATGTTTCCTCAGCTATCTCACTGCGAAAACGGCAAGTTTCCACAAAAATCGAGTTGTTTACCTGATCTTATTCACAAAATAACCTGGGAATCTTTTCGTTTCCCTAAAGCAAAAGGGTTTGCTTTTCAGTCAGAATCGTTATCCGCTTGTATTAGCATGAGCAGACTGCTTTAGCGAGGTCACGTTTTGATCCGTAACCTTGTCCCCCTCCTCTGGTGTCCCCTGCCCGGGGCTCAGCTCCCCCAGCCCCTTCTCCCTGCCTCAGCGAGGGCTGGTGGTCGCCCGCTGCCTACAAACGGCAAATACTCGCCTCGTGGGTGGGACCTTAGAAATGCAGAAGTGGATTAGCTACAGATCTCCAGGCACCTGATACCACTTGTTTAAATGCGTTTAAAGCAATGGAAGTAAGTCGGCTTGAACTCTAGATTTCCTGGACCTCGGGCAGCTTTTCAGGCTTGGGCACACCGCAGGCATCGCTGCCAGCAGCTACGTGACTCTGCGGATGAAAGGGGAGTTACTTCTCAGTCTCACATAAAACCATGAAAGTCAAGAAATGACAAACATAAGCTAAGTTTAACAAAAAATGTTCCCCCATACGGGTATAAAGTAATAAAATGTAAAAAAAAAGAACATTGTAACGTGCGATATTTAAGAAAAACAACCCATATAATTGACACAGACGTTTGGGATCTTCTGTTTAGATTTAACGCTACCCACAAAGAAGTTTTATGACAGCTAAAGCACTTTTGAAAGTGATTTATGCTCCCTTAACATAAAAGCTTTCCCACTGCCAATGGCGCAAACGATGTGACATTTGAGCAGGCTGGGCAGCAGCCAACAGTGAGATCAGAAATGCCAAGCGTAGCTGAAAACTTTCTTTCCCAAGAGGCTGAAGAGCCCACTCGTGAGGAGAAGCCGCTCTCACCTCCAAGGCCCCGGGACGGACGGACCAAATCCCGGCCGGAGGCGGGTCGCTAGCCCGCTCTGCCCGGCCAAGTCGCAGCGCTGGCGGGCAGGGAAGCTGCGGGAGGTGGAAGCCCGGCGTGCGGGATTTAAGGGGGTGAACGCTACGGGCTGCCTAGAGTGGGCAGGACAGGGCAAAAATCACTTCCTTGACGCTGGAGCTCCTGAAATAGCAGCAAGCCTAGACTCTCGGGACGCACGCATCTCAGAAAGAACAGGAGCTGGTATCGGGAAAAAATAGGACTGGCTGTTAAATTGTTTGCAAGGCGGATGTCACCGAGGATTTAAAAGCTTGTGAATCCTCTTTTTCCAGCAATGCTACTCACTGGATTTGTGCTAGTGCACCTCTCGCACCCTTCGTGCTTTCTCTTCGGGTAGGAATCGCCTGTGGAAGAAAACGAGTTTGAGCGTGCGTGGGCACCTCTGCATACAGGAGCACGACGGCCCCACGCGCGCTGCCCGGCTGCCGCACGGAGCCCCAGCCCAGCTCCATCCTCCTCCTCCAGGCAGAGCTTGTGCTTTCCCTGTGCCACCCGGGAAAGAAGCTGCCATGTCACGTGGGAAGGGGACAATGCATCAAAAATAGCTTAAGTGATTTTACGGTGGATTTAATTTGGAATCTGTCAACCTTGAAAGTGTCCCTGGAAGAGTTTTATTACCCATACTGCACATATTCCACGTGTTGATGTACTGAAGGAGAGGATTGCTAATTCTTCCCCTCCCCCTTTTTAATTAAAAGTTGCTTTTCATCCTTGAGAAAGGTGTTCCCTTGGGTATGCCTTTCTATTTTAAGGCTTAGATTGCTTTCCCAGTACTTCCCGCAAAACTGTTTTACACTGAGGGCAGAGGACAAATATCTTCGATATCTGAAAAGGGTGAGAGATGCCTCTGTCAGCCAGCAATGTTCTGGGAGACTCCGTGCTTGGCACGCATCTGGGCGCCGCAGCGCTTGCTGAAATTAATGGGACGCAACCGCATTTTACTGTAATGAGCTGAAAGGACTGAGGTAATTACAGAGAATCACTCAGGCTGGAGCGTCATGTCATTGGACAAAGCATCCTGCTCCAAAATTAGTCTGCTGAAGTCATTTTGCAAACCGCAAGGCAGTGGTCAGGGAGTAGCTGTTCAGTTAAAATTTAATTACCATTTTTATGAATCAGTTTCTGAGAAAGGCACTCAAACAGGGTAAAAAGAATTTAAAAAAAAATCAGAGAACAATAAAATCTAAATATTTCTAGTTTCCTTCAAGCTTGTTGAGAGCTCGATGGGGCTCTTGACAGCTCAGTGTGATCAGACCAGAGGCGGGTGACGGAGGAGGTCAGGATCAGTGGACCCCCTGCTCCCCACCTCGTAGCCGGGCTCCCTCCACGGAGAAGAAGGAATCAAGTCCTTGCCATCATCCCCCAACCCCAACCACACCTAACGCCTATCCTTCCCCAGTCATCCCTCTTGAGGGTCAACGAGACCTTTGGGGGAAAAGGAGAAGGGAAAGGGAGAGCGGGGAAGAAGGAAAGGGGAGCTTGCGGGAGCTGGCAAAAGGGAATAGGAGCAAAGGGAGCAACACAACTGCGGCCTTTCATCCCCAAACTCTTTCCCTAGATGAAAGCTTCTCCATCCGTCACAAGGGAAGAGGGGTCCTTGGGATGGCCAACAAGGGCCGCCACAGCAACGCCTCGCAGTTCTACATCACCCTCCAGCCAGCTCCCTACCTGGACAAAAAATACGTGGCTTTCGGGTAAGTACGCACAAGCTCGCTGCCGCTGCGCGGGAGCTCGCCCTGGCCCCGCGGGACGTTGCTGCCCGGGAGGAAGCATCCATGAAATCCCTTGGGCAGCTGCAACGCGGATGGATGCCTCTGGCCAGGGCGAGGATGGACAAATCAAATTTGCAGCACCTGATGATACCCATCCCTCCCTTTCTCTGCCCTGGCCTGGCTTGCTCAAGCTGGAAAACCCTATGGCAAAGCTGCCGGGGCCTCTCCAGGACGAAGGCTACAAATTGATGGCCGCATAGCTTGGTGTCAGCTGAAGGTGGGCCCCGAGGGACAGGGGGGTGTTAAGCGAAGCCTCCGGGCCTCCCGAGCTGGAAGAAATTATTTTAGCGAATGCACGCTGGGAGTTTGTTCTCACTAAGTTAACGTATGGGGCCGACCCTGTTAAGATGGTTAGATTTTCAGGAATATAATAAGGGAGATTATTGCTCTGAGCTGTTTGCTTGCTGTAAGAGAATGAAATACGTACGTATTACCACACAGCAAGTGCAGTTTCCACGTAACCGCATCATGGAGAAAGACAGCACGTTTAAAGGAAGCGAAAAGCACAACCATTTAACCTACAGAGAACAAACCAAAAGCAATTGCTGGCTGGATATACTTATAGCCAGCAGCGTTCACCTCGAGTTTCAGCCTTGACACCGGCTCTGTATAATCTGAGAGGTGCAGGGTCCTTGATCTTACAGCCAGAGACTCTTAAATCTGGGTGGGGGTTTAATCCCGAGGGAGCAAAAAGCAGCCACAGCATATGACGAGGACAGCCGGGCACTTTCCAGCTCTGGTCTCTCCGTCCTTCTGACGTCCCTGCTTGGGCAAGGGCCACCTGCAGTGTCCTCCCCGCTTGGTACCGCCGGGATGGGGTGGGATATGGTGTGAAGCTTTCCCGAGCACTGCTGGCATCCATCGCCGTGCCGGCGCCTGCAGGAGGCACAGCTCATGCTCCCATAGCGTGGGAGCAGGACAGGCTGAAAATCGTAACGATTGCAAAGTGTTGGGCTGTTTTCAGGATTCAGGTTGGCGTTGTGAGCGAAGGGAACGAAAGATATTTCTCAGGGTGTCACTTCTAAGGCTGTCACTTCTGACAGCGTGTCTCTCGACTTCTTTCTCCTCAAAAGTAACGGCCATTTGTAGCTGGGGCACGCGGTACAAAGTTTTTTCTTTTAATAAATGTAGCTGTATAAAGCCGTAGTATTTTCACCTCTCCTAAAACGCCAGCTAGAGGCTACTTAATCAAGAACTGATGGCATTTGCAACCTCATTGAGAATAACAACTTTTTAAAGAGCAGAGCGGGTGCAGCCTGTCAGTAGGAAAGCGGCGCCTGGGTTTATTACAGCCCCGCACAAGCCAGAGGCCGCAGAGGTGGCTCTGGACGGAGACGGATCCTATGTGTCCTTCTCCTCCCGTAGGCAACTGATCGAGGGCACGGATGTCCTCCAGAGTCTGGAAGTCGTACCTACCTATAACGAAAGGCCTACGGTAGCCTGCAAGATAATCAACTGTGGGACTTTTGAGCCATGATCGCCGGCTGGTTTTCCTGCCTGCTGTAAGGTAGAGCGCTATTTTCCACTCGGCTTTTTACAGACCTTGATGGCTTTTACTTAAGGCAAAAATAAAAGCGCTACTGGCACGTGTGAATAGCTTGGAAACGTTCTTCTGGCTTAAAAAAATTGTTCATAAGCTGTTAAAAAGCACTTTTACAGGAGTATAGAAAAAGACTTGTGAACGTATCTCAGTGCCAGTCTATAGTTTATGGGAAATGGTGTCAATACGATCATCTAGAGACAAGCAGATATGGCAGAATGCACATATGGCTAAAGCACAGGTGGACGGATGGATACACACCTGTAGGGATAAAGCTAACTGTTCCTGGCTAAATTCTGCCTCGACCACAACCTCCACAGCACCATTGCCCTGCCAGGTTTGCCCCACGAAGCTCAGATACCAGATGTAGTCTGCATATGGTAACTCAGACATCTCAGAGGGAAGGAGGAAAAAATATGTTTGGAGGACTGCAGCCTCTCTGAATGCCCCACATTTGATCCTGCACTGACTACTGTAAACTAAAAGTTATGCCCTAGAAATCAGGCTGGGCTGCATCAGGCTAAAACCAGGAAATGCTAGAGCAGGCGTAAGCTTTAAGTAATTCTTTTTGGCAGGTGGTCTCAAATAACAAAAATGTGACTTTTGCCACTAAAACAGAGAAAAATATTGTTTTTAAATTTAGTGCAAACCAGGAAATTTTAAGGTTACGTGTGGATGCAAATATATAACACACAATGACAGCTAGCATCAGTGATTTTTTTACATGCAAGGTCTCTCTGACGTACGGTGCAGAGCTTGGGTATGGATGGCTTCAGCAGAGGCTAGCAGGTAAGCCCGAAAAGAAAAGAAGATGTGTGGAAGATCAAAATGCAGCCTGGAAAGAGAGGCCATAACCAAGTGCACTGGAAGTTCAAAGGAAAGAGCATTGGTTCGTTGGGCTTGGATGCAGATCCAGGGCTAAAGCAGCCCTGCTGTGCCAGGGCTGGACGGACACCCCCGTGTACAGCCTCTATTTCCAGCGCTGCCAAGAGCTCTGTGCTGAGCGACCTTTGCTCCTCGGCTCACCGCATGAGCCGCTAAACCCCACAAAACAGCATCGCTGTAAGGTGGGAAAGGCTGAATTAGACAAGTATTAGGAAAGACCTAATTTTGTCCGAGCTTAAGCCCACAGATTTAATGAGAAGTAATGATCTTAAGTTTATTTGCTAAATGGGAATGAATTTAACAAATCAGCAAATGTTTAACTGAATGCCTGAAGCGGGCATAGACCTGGAGTGATCTCCACATGCTGTGAGCGAGTATAGAGATCGTCTTAATTTTAGCAAGGGAATTTAGGTTTTTCTTTACTTATGGTAAAAACCAAAAAGATTCTTTAACCTAAAATACCTTTACGTATCTGTAGCTAGCTAAGGAGCCTTTAACACATTTTATCCTTCTATTTTCTAAAGCATTCTGCAATCTATACATAGACAACTATATAGGAAGTCTTCTGTAAGAACATTTCAAATCAATTGAACTGCCTAGAGAGCAATTATTTTCACTTCACAGTTCTGGGTCAAAGATGAAAATACAGTGCTGTATTTTCTTCATAAAATAACACATTTCCTGACAAACACTTTTCATAAGCTATAGACCAGGTAAATGCTAAAAGACCAGTTAATTGATTTTATTATTTGCTGTTGGCTTGTTCACTCATGGCAGTTCTGCTCTGTAGCATGGCTGCACCCCAGTGTCCCCACGAGGGACCGAGCCAGAGCACAGCATGTGCTTCGAGTCCAAACGACCTGGTCTGAGCAGCAGTGAGAACACAGAAACTCACGCTCTGGCAATGGGCAGCGTTCAGGATCCCTCAGGGCAGACAAATGCCTGATCAAGTATCAGAAAGCTGATCCTGTGCCAAAAGTCACAGACCTGGGAACACGTATGATGGCTGGATGTACGACATACAGGGTGTTGTACGCTCGGGATCTAGGAGAGCCACGCAGGGTCACTGGGCAGGGGACAACTGGCTGAAGTTACACCAGATGGAAAACGTTATAATGAGGAGAGTACAATCAGGAAATATTTTGAATTTCGGGCATAATGATCTTTCAGGCAAGCCACAATTACTGTATTTGCATTGGTCACGACAGGACACTCTGCCAGAAAAAATGTGGTAAATTCTTTCATCCGGTATTAAGGAGGTCACCTAAAAGAAAGAGTGTGCCTTTCAACCCTGAGTCCCCAGTGCCTGCAAGCTGGATATGCTTAAGGAGCCCACGGCGATGAACAATGAAACAGGCAAGGAAGAATCGTCTTAACCTCAATCTAAAATGATGTTTTGTGCCATATTTTCTACTGTAACTTACATCTCCGATCAAGTCACTAGGAATGCATTGCCTCCTCTGAGAGAGCCAGACCAGAGAAGTGATGTGTGCAAGCATCCAGAGGACACGCAAATCCAGAAATGAGCCACGGCGTCTCCAAAAAGCTGGGAAATTCAGGGGCGGTCTGCAGAAGACTTCCATTGCCAGCTGCTGGTTTTGGAGAAGTTCCCTTCCCAGCAACCATATAAAAAAACCTCCCTTCTATAAAGGGCAGATGGCAGCAACCTGCGTCCTGAGAAAACTATTATCTTACTGGATTACACAGTGGTTTATTTATGTAATGTGTCACTGCTGTAAGAAAAATTGGTATCTTCCAAGTTTTGCTTTATTAGTTTTGTGCTGATCTTCTTACTCCAGCAAAACACTCTCTCAGAAACTGCTCTAAATGAAAAGTGATGAAAGAAGCCCTCAGGCTACATAAAAAGTTATTTTCTTCATACAGGCGTATGTGTTAACACTGCAAGGACAGTGTGCTAATAAACCATGGACAGTAGGCTCCAATCACTACCCCTTACTAATTCAAGTACTGATCAGACGAAAGTTGGAGGATGAAGTCATTAACTACAATGTAGTTCACCTAACCTGAGGCCAGAGGGTTTCTGAATCTGACCCAGGAGGGCTGCTAAGGACAATAAATTGGAAGTGTGGCTCCTCAGCTATGTAGGTGCTCCACACTGATCTGGGGAAGCCCTGGGATTGCTGAAGTATACGTTCATTTTAATGCATCAGGTGGGTCTTAGACAACATATTTCGTCTTCCTACAGACCAGCCTCACTTTCCTTTTTAGACTGTGATGGCTACAGCTCTCTGCTGTTGTCCTTCACATACTGATTGCTTGGGATACACTTAACGACACCACTGTTGACCCCCAGCCATAAGTCAGAGACAAAGGAGTTCCTGCCACCAATTCCAGGGAGAAAAAAGGTACTCCAAAGGGCTGGTTTTGAAAGAACTTTACTGAAAATATCAACTATGCAGCATATCAAATGGATCGGAATGATGTGATACAGCTATTGCACGAAGCAAGCGGGTAAGTGGAATGATTTTACAAACATAATAGAAAGAATCTTGATACTGTAATTCTGATAAGGTTTAGGGTGTTAAGAAGCAGTAATGGGTGGCCAGCTCAACAGAGCTCAATCGTGCCCGTACCTCCGACACTGTGAGAGAAGAAGCACCGGTCCGGGTCATCAGGGTGCAGTGAGAGCCGGAGGATGGGTCAGTGGGGCCCAAGGCCAGGCGTGGGCAGGGCTGCAACACCCGGGGGGTTGCAGCTCAGGCGGGGGCCAGATGCAAGCGCCTCAGCCTAAAAGCATCTACCGAGAAAATGTTGGGGAGCTCCTGCTGAGGTTCCTTCTCTCGAAAAGCTCCCAGGCCGGCCAAGGCATCTTCTATCAGCCAGCCAGCCTTGAGCACACAGCTAAACTCCCAGGAGCAAGGGGCGTGCTCCAGCCCTGGCGCTGGCCAGAGCCCGCTGCTGTATTACACCATTGCCAACAGAAAAATGCACGTTACAAATACGGTAAATGGATGTGCTGTTGAAGGAAGACTCCGTCTAACCATTAGTCTTATTTTTCTTTGGTTAGCTAAACCAGCCTGACCTCGTTCTGTCGTTGGTCCCAGCTGTGCAGGCGAAATGTTTGTTCCTTCTGCCTCATCCCACCTCTACCTGTTGCCGTCCATTCTTCGTCTCAAGACATCTCTCTTTGGCTCGCCTTAGGCTAAAAGCATTGGCCTGTACCACTATCTCTAGCAGAGCTAAGAAAGATCTTGTAGCATTATTACATCCTCACTGCCACTCTGCATATATATTTTTACCTGTTCCTTATGCTAAAAGCAGCCTTTCCCCCCAATCCCGGTGGCGCTGAGCGAGTGCCTGTACCACAGCACGTGTGAGGGGACACCAGACACAGCTCCGCCGTGCCTGCCTCAGGCAAGCGCGTTGTACGGGGCAGGTGCCCATGTCCTCACCCAGAACTTCTGCTGGGGACAGACACGCGGGCACCTTAAATGCACACCTAGGTGTCATACAGCACGGCACGCACAACCCCGTATGTGCCTTGGGGCCGCATCCAGCCCCACCTCTACAGCGGGATTTACTACCATACCTGTCTCACAAACGCAAGGATTAACTAAGGTTACGAAGCTCTGAGCACAGGAGTCGATGCATTATTTCTGAATGATTACAAAGGCGGCGAATGGCACTAGAATCCAATAATGCATCATTATGTAATGGTATGAAATACCCCCAAACCTCTTTGGATGGTGTAGTTTCCTTGTTAAAACACCCACTATGTATTTACACTTCACGCACACTTCTCTTTCCACACAGGTGAAATGACAATTTGGAAATGAGAACAAATGTTTACAAATTGAACTAAATATATGTTCCCTTCAGCTTATCTACTAAATTATTTTTTTTCATTTATTGTTACCACCCCAAACTGCGGTACGCTCCTCCGGAACTTCTTCAAAAGCCCTGTTATCACATCTTGCCAAACACCAATTGATACAACGCAGTCTGCTGTGAATCTTGGGCATTTACTACATTTAAGATGTGCTTCCTTAAAATGGACATCTGCAGACCCTGAGGTTTTACCCATTTTTGCCAAGGACTTTACATAGATTTCCAGTAATGTGGTGCTTGGAATTCCTTATAGATTCAAAAGAGAGGTAAATGCCTTACTAACCACTAAGTATATAACAGCGCAATGAAAAATTAATACAGTGATGAATGTGATATTTTAAATCCAACAACAACAACCCAGACTGCCATGATCCTGCTGACTGTATGCTACAACAAAGTCCCAAGATGCTGACTTTAAGAAAAAACACACAAACCACATTTATCATTCAGCTGGATTCCCACCAGCCCCCAGGGTTACATGATAGACGTGTTTTCACTTGCTTGTGGAGATGTGCTGTAGCTGTAGTTCTTGCCCCGCTGGTAATCTTAGTTGTTTTATTACATACTTCATTTTCTCCCCATTTTTCCATATATATATACACACACACACACACTGATTAGAGTCCTGTCTTTTATCAGTCACATTTAACATATGTCCTATTTGTTTTCCTTCTCAAAAGGAGAGATTTTTAGTATATAGCCCCCACAAAATGCAGATTGCAGCAACAATGACGCTTCATGTGTCCAGCACATCAACTGAACTGCCACTGCATCCCTCATAAAACACTACAGTAACTGCTGAAGATATATTTAATATCATAACCCACAAGAACTGCAAAAAGGAAAACCTGAGTTCAAATAATGGCACATGTCTGGTGAAATCACAAGAGATCCTGGGAATCAAGCCCTGATCCCAGTAGGAGACCCTTCTCCCAGAAGGACATAAAAATCTCTGCAGGCATGGCCAGGAGGGATGAGTGGAAGCCATAGGAAACTCCCATATTCAATGCTCACTGCAGTTTCCGTTACGTTGCAATATCTATTTATGCTGCCCTTCAATTTATTTTACATGCTGCTTATTCAAAGTTAGAACAGAAACACAGTATTTTAAAAATGAATATGAAAATTATTTCTTCTCATTAAAAAGCCAGCAACTTTAATCATACTGCAGGAACAACTGACCTATGGTAAAAAGTAGAATGCAGAATGAAAGATAACTAAAGTAAGTGTGTGACTTCAGTCACCTTAACACTTTTCAGAACTAAATTCGGATGTCACTGACATTTACATCCAATAAAACGTGTTTGGTCATTTCACTGCAGCTGCTACGCGGTTCCTGTTCATATCGCGAAATTGATTCTCTGCTGTTTTCTTTGCAGCCCTTTTTTAAAATTTTCACTCTAAGACTTCTTTGCAGGAAGGCAAAGCATTAGCAATCCTGCCCACTAGCAGAAGCACCACAACATGTGATGGTACAGAAGCTTGTCAGAAAGCTCTATACCCAAATTATGTATTACCAACAGTCCTACAGACCTTTCCAGAGCTCACACAGTAGTCATGATAGGTAGCTTGCCTTAAAGTTTCTGAGTTTTTATTGGTCTCTTGGCTCTTGGCACTAAAACACCTTCAGGAAAGAAAGTAAAATGGAGGATTAAGCTGGGGATTTATTTGGTGGTTTCCTCTTTACTGCCCAAGTCCAGCTCACACTTAGGAGAAACAGGGGAGAATTGTCCTGATTATAACTCTTCTCTTTCATCTGTCCTTTCATTCTGATGGTGCCTTTCTCAAATCACAACCATACTAAAATTTGCTTTATAGCTCTAGCTTGGCTCTCCTTTATTACAAGCAGGCATGAATGTTTGTCTTGGTTTCCCAACGTTTGCCTGTGTTGGCATTGCACAAAACGTTGAGGCAGATATACACAAACAAATTTTTATTTGCAGAGTCTGCTGTTGGTGATACACATTAACTCAAGCTGCCTTAGGGAAAAACAAAGGACAGAGAGAGACAGGGAATATGAGAGGCAGAGGGGGAACTCTCCCCAGTGGTCAGGAGGGAATACAACAATCATTTAGGTTGGAAAAGACCTTTAAGATCATTGAGTCCAACCGCAAACATAACACTGCCAAGTCCACCAAAACAAGTGATGGGATGACCAAACATCCTTCTCCAGGTGCTCTCTACAGTGCAGCTGGAGGTGACAATAGTGAAGATAAGGTTTAGAATTTTTACCACGTTTCCCTTCTAATAACACAGACGTTTTATCGTGGACCTACCCAAACTCCTAGCGTGTTGTTCCCCTGGTGATGCCATTAGCACTGACTGGAGGACAGTTGGACAACAATTTGCAAGTGTCGCATGCAGACTGGTAAGCTTCGTGTGTGATTATTACTGAGTAATATTTATCTAAACTAGTATTATGGCTAAGTTTTTTCAGGATAGAAAAAGGAGAGGGGGGAAGAGGCGAACCTCACACCAGTGGCAACCGCTCTGCGAGAGAAATCCACGGCAAAAAAAAAATGGAGCTTGGCGGGGGCCCAAGAGCTGGTGCCCGAGGTGCCGTGAGAGCAGAGCAAGGCGGGAGCAGTTCTGCCTCAGCAACTTCAGGGAGAGTCGCAGCACCTCAGACCACGATCTGCGAGCCAAGGGCGGGCTACCGAGTGGCGAGCAGCTGGTCCCCGGCATCCCCCAGCCCAGCGGAGCCCAGGCCCGGGCAACACGGACAACCGCAAACCCCTCTGCCATGAGCAACCTCGGCCTCATCCCGCCCTCACCCCCGCCGTCGGAGCGGCCGCAGGGCGCGGGCCGCCATTGCCGGCGGTCGTCCCGCAGGGGAGGGAGAGGCGCCACGCCGCGGCCGGCCCTCCCGGGGCGGCTACGGTCTGCCGGGTGGGACGGTGTCGCTCTCAGCCGCTCGGTTCGATCCCCCACAAGCGACCGTTCGCCCTGCCGGGGGAGCGGGAGAAAGCAATGGCCGCCAGCCGCCCCTCCCCCGCTCCTCCCCTCACAGACCGGCAGCCTGGGGGGGGCGGGGGGGGAGGCCCGCCGCGCCCCATCCCCGCCCTCTGCCTCGCCCGCAGCCAATGAGCGGCCGCCGCTCTGCGGACGCAGCGGGGGGGCGGGGCCTCCGCGGGGGTGGGGAGGCGGTCGGGCAGCGGGTGACGCGCGGGAAACGCTTCCCTCGGGGCGGCGGGGTCACGTGGGGAAGCAAGGCCGCGCCGCGGTGGGGACCGTTCCATGAGCCGGCCGGGGGGGGGGGGGGCGGGGCCAGCGAGGCGGCGCCGCCGCTCACGTTGACGCCGGGGGCGGGGCGACGGCGCCCAAGAGGGTTGGCGGAGTCAGGCGGAGCGGAGCGAAGGGAAGCGCCGCGCCGACGAGCGGGATCCGCTCACTCCTCGCCTCACCGCCGCCATGGGCCGGACAGCCGCGCTCCCCCTCACCGCTCTCTGCTTGGCCTGCCTCTGCGGGCTGGCCGCGGGGGCCGCGCAGGGCCGCTGGGCGCGCGCGGCCGGTGACGGCGCCGCGACCGTTGGTGAGTGCCTCGCGACAAACACCCCCCCACCCCCCCCACCCCCAACTCCCCTCAGTTGCTGACGGGGCAGCCCCTCCCCCTCCCGCGCTCGCGCCCCGCCCGTTGTCCGGCGTTATGAGGGGAGGGGGGAAGCGGGGTGGGCTCCGCGCAACGAGCTCGGTCCGGGCGGCCGACCGACCCTCCGACCGACCGACCCTCCGTTCTGCCGGGGCCGGGGAGGGGAGCAGAGCCGAGCCCGGCGGTACCGGGGGATCCGCCCTGCGTTCCCTCACAGCTCGGCCGCTTCCGCGAGGCGGCAGCGCCGCCGCCGATCGCCCTCAGCGCCTCGGCCGCAGCCCGCCGAGCTCCTCGCCCGCTTCTCTCTGGCTCCTTTCTTACTCGCTTTCGGTTTTCCCCTCGCTGCGGAGCGTTCGGTGTGAAATACGTTAGCGCGGTTTCACACCGCCTCCGGTATCCGACCCCCCCGTATGCAGCAAATGACTAGCAGCGGGGGGCTTTGTGTCCGGTAAAACGTCCGCGGCGCGTTCGTTTCTTGCGAACTTCGTCCAGGTTAGGTGCGCCAGCAGTGTTCTGTCACTGCTGCCGGTTGTTTGCTATCCTGATGATAGCCTCGTTATTTGTCCTGTGGGCTCGTCTAATCTTTCTGGCTCTGAGCTGTTTGCTAAAGTGTTTACGTGGCCAAGAACCACAAAATGTGCCACATGCTCCAAAAAAGCTAAGGAGAGAAGTTGGTTTGGAAGTAGCTTAATGTTCTCTGGCCGCATTGCGTAATGGCGCTGGGTGCACTTAAGTGTGAAGCTGTCCAGTAACCTCTGCTTCAGCCCTTCTAGATTTCCTCTTCAGCCCTACCACCGAGGACGTGATGTAGGCCAATATCGGGCACCCTATCGGAACCGCGAACTACTTGAGGACTGCCAAGAGCCAGAGATTAACAACCTCTCCGGTGCAGCGGGAGAGGGCAGTGTTGGTCCAGCAGGACATGCCTCTCTTAGTGTTTCTAGGTCTCCCCCTCAAGTGTAAGGGGAGTATCCGGATTTACCCTATGTAAGAGCCAGTACAACAGACGGGTTTTTATCTTGGGAGCAAACATGAGCTTGCCTGTGCTTAAGAGCTGAGTTCATGGTACCAGAGGCATTTTTTCAGTGAAGAGCAGGCATCTGCTGACAGGGAGAGCTGGGGAGCTTGCTGTTATCCCATATAAAGATCCTAAGTGAGCCCTTCACAGCAGGGGTAGCATTGGGAGAACATCTGACACCCCGCTGCTGATTCTGAAGTTAACAGCTCATTCTTGAAACCTTTTGCTGTGATAAAAACTTTCCTGATCCTTTACTCTTGTAAATCTGTTCTTCCCCCATGCTAGTTTGGGAAAGCTGTTTTGAAGGTTTGAAAGTCCTAGTGCACCTGGTATTAGCTGGGTGCACTAACTGTCCTCCTGTCTCCACAGATGTACTGTTCTGAATTTTCTATGTACCAGTGAGGAATTTATAAAAGTGAACGTTGTTCATTTGTCAGAAGTGAATGTTCTGCGTGCTGTGATTGTTCTTCAGATGTATACCGAGAATAATAAATTACTTTTTTTTTTTTCTGAAATCTTATCCAGAAACTGTCATATATCTCTTGCAGTGGTTTAAGTGCCTTATTTCTGAAGCGAACAGGGCAAGTCTGTTGCATACCTCATTGATGCAAACCGACAAAGGTGTTTTCATATCTTTTTACGTTTCTTGAAAATGAAGAAATAGTGCCAGTATTTCTAGCCTGATCCTACCATAACCGAGAGAAAGGCCAGGTGGGTTCGGCCTTAATTCAAATTATGAGAATACTGAAGTTAGTTCATGTATTTGTAGTTGTTATCCTGAGGTATAAATTACCATGCTGGTTGCCAAAGATCTGTGAATAGCAGTGATACCCTCACTAGGGAGCAGAGCAAAGTAAAAGGTCACCCAAAGGTGCCTGGAGTAGGTGGATATGATGTGAAATGTGCTGGAGAGTATGCACCGTAAGGAGTTGTGGGTGGTATGTGGGTTTTCTGAGCATGATGGCTGTATGAGTAAGTCTTAATTAAAACTAATGCAGTAAAATTGTAGATTAGGAGATCTTACTTGATCCAGATAGTGGATGTATTGTCATTGTGGTTTTAAGGCAACAATGTCTGTCTGAGATTGACATAAAAAAGCAGCTGGACTGGTTAGGTTACTGGCTTCTGCTGTGATCAAAATATGAATAGATTGACTTACTTTCTGCTCTCCTTTATATGCATTTGTATATGAAGTCCTCTAGGTTCTTGTCTTTTATTTACCATACTCTGGTTGCTTTCTACTGTAGGGTTATTTATAGCTGCCTGTACTACCTAAAGGAAAAATGTAATCAAAAGGATCAAGGCTCTTACCATCTGAGGCTTCGGTGAACTTCTGCAAAATTATTTTGGTGAACTTTCATAACTTCACTACAGTAGCGTATCCTCTTATCTGTTTAGTGAGAGGTTGCATGAGGCAAAATCTTGATGTACGTGTGGGGTCTGGTTTCGGAGTATGGGTAGTGTCTGGAGGGAAATGTATTTGTGTCTTGTCAAATGCATTACTAAGTTGCAGTGTTCAGTTGTAGTTAGTTCAGTGGGAAGGATTGTGCCTTAACCTAGGAGATGTACATATGGGAAGTCATGGATCTAAGAGTTGTTTCTGTGGGTGAAGTTGCTCTTTTGACAGTGGTAATTTTGTCCTAATCAATGCATTTCTGTGTTTTTTTTTAGGCATCTGTGAAAACCTTTCTAACTGCAGTTCGTGTATTGGTAATGACACAAATGTAGCAGGCTGCAAGTGGATCAAATGTGAAAGTAAGGAAGACTACACAGTGCAGATCCTTACTATGCCATGCAGAACCTTAAACTCAGCTAGACCTACTTCATCTATGTTAATGTTCATTACACAAATATATTGTTCTGTTTGATAACCTAATGAAGTATTAACTCATATCTGTTGTTAAGCTTTTCAAGTTCTTATGTGGAGACAGCTGAACATGTTCAAGATAATCCCAGATTTTTAAGGCTTCTGATTTAAATCTCTGCTGTTGATAAGCTAATGTTTTCCAAATGGTTCAGAATGTTTTTAGAACAAACTAGTCGCTTGTGTTTGCTGTAAAGGAGTCATGAGTGGATTCTGACATACAGGCACATCCCGGTGCTTCAGTCAGGGAACCTAATGAAAAGCTAATGAAAAGAATTTTGGATGTAACTTGTCTAGTACAAGAGTGTCCTTCAAGAAGCTCTCTTTTCTGAATTCTGCATGCGTTGTCTGTTGTCTGACCGACAGGCTCGTGCTGCAAACCCAAGAGATCTATGTAACTTCTTTGAGGGAGAGGTTGAAATCTGAGTCAAGGGAGAAGGGTGTGCAGGCAGAGAATAAGAAAATGATGTCTTCAACAATTTCAAGGTCGAGGACCTGTTTGAAAAGCTGGAACTAAGTTTTGCTTGCATGTAGAATTTTTTAAGACAGTTTTTTTATGATGCTACCATAGAGATGCAAAATATTTAACTTGAAAAATGCCACAAATAGTAGAAACGCTGTCTAATTTTATAGGCTGTGAAGAAAAAATAGCAAGCTATACTGTTACTGCAAAATGGTGCATAGCCATGTATAAGTACTGCCTAAGTATTGATGAGTGGTAGAGTAACTGTAGTGAAAGAAAATACTAAAACTTTTCTAATTTTCAATATAATACTGAAGTCCTGCATATTGAAGTGGCTTTAATGTTACCCTGGCCAGAAGATGGTGTTTAGCTTGTCCTTTGAACAGTTTATTAGTATTTAGGGACAACGTCTCAAACACTTTAAAGTTCTGCTGCTGTAAATATTCTTGCCTCTTCTTTTCCGACAGAATACATGTGTGTAAATGAAACAGAAGCAGATTCGAAGTATAGCAACTGTACAGTTGAAGAACAGTGTTCTTGTAAGTATTTAGATACTCAGCTTTCACATCGTTTAATGTGAAGCAGTTGTGTTTATAACTCCTTCATCTGCTGACCTGCTTCTACAATTTACATAAGTATGTGCAAGTATGTAAATAAGCCCTTTGCTTCCAGCTTAAACATATGATATGCGATACTAAAATACACAATTTTGTTGTGCATTCAGTTAACTGCTTACTGTTCCTGTTTCAAGAAGCCTGACGTTTTACTAGACACATGTCTCTGGCTACTGCCTTGGTTTCTTAGATTAAAATGGGTGACATTTCCTATTAGATATAGCATATCCAAGATTCACCTAAGTCCATTGCTTCATGTGAGATGCAGTAAACAGGAAAACCTTATGAACCTTCCAGTTTTAATTGTTAACTAGCCCGGCTCTTCATGCAGTCCTGAAGTGCAGGATCTGGGTTATAGAACTGCTTAAGGTAAATCCTTCATGCTGGGAGCATGCTCAGCTGTGTATCTGCTTCAGTCTTAGTAATTTGTGCCTACTGTGCAAAGCAGATTTGCAGGATATGAATAATTTAGATTAAATCTTGAATTTCACTTCTGTGAAAGCCCCCCAATTTTAGCTTTTCTGAAAGCTGAGAAGAAGTGGACTTTAAAAGAGGATTTTCTGGTTTTAAGATCTAGAACAGCAAATAAAAATTCTTAATACTCTTGTCTAGATGAGTTCAACAGTGCTGCTGTAGAGGCTGGCTCACACCAACAGAGATGAAGTTTCCATGCTGTTATGGGCTATCTCGAGGTGGTGGCAGCCAGTCCAAAATAATTCTGCTTGACTTGGACTTATGTGTTGGTTCTAAAATTGTAACAATCACCTCTTAATCAGGAGTATTAATGGTACCATTTTTCAGTGCTTTCTGAAGAAAGCATGCTGTGACAATGCCTTGTTCTATATTTAAGAGTAGAATTTTTACAATCTGTTCTTGTTGCACTTGTAGTGACATTATCAGGTTGTTGTGTTTTAGCTTCTGCATAGTCAAGGAAACTTAATTGTCACCTGTAGTAGAGGATCTTTGTTGGTGTGGAAGAACCCATATACCTTATCCGCTCTTACAGTGTCATGGCTCAGCACTACATTCAGGGATTGACGTGGAAAAATTGTTAAAGGTGGACCTAAACTGACTTGATGCAAGTAGGACCTGAGAGTATGTAGATTCTGATATATCCAACCCCTCTCTGTAGCAACAGTCGTCTCTGGTTTCCCACCATGCTGAATTGTTTCAAGATGTAAACAACCACATTTAAATGACCCTTAGTATTAAAGGCTTCTGGATATAATGGTATTTCAGCAGGAAGCCTGCTGATGTATCAGTGTATGATTAAGCAACAGTTTAGATAAGCTGTCTGTGCGATTAACTTGGTTAATACAGTAAGTTGCAGAAGGCTTCACAGTGGTTGGTTTTTTTTTTTACAGCACATGCTGAAGCTGAGAGCACCTACAACCAGCAACAGCTCTCAGAACAGAAAGCTTTAGCTAAACTTTCAGATTCTTGAGGATGTTTTGGTTTTCCCCTCATACTGCTTCAACTGTCTAACCACTGATTTCTAGTTGAACTTGATAGGTCAAGTTCAATTTAAGTTGCAGTGCGGTTGGGAAGCAGAATGGAATACCTAGTTTCCTGTTGTGTAAAGCATGCACGGTTTATGCTTGTACAATAGGACTCTTCTCCGTTCTGTTTGCTTTGAGGAATCTTGAGTTACTAGTTGAACACTGACTTGATTGGGCTGCCTGTGACAAGGTTTTTCATGTATTCGCTCATGCAACTTCTGCTTTTAGTGTGGTGGATTGAACATTCAACTGCTTTGTAATTTCAAACCAAAACTACGATAGAACTTGGTGTTATATGAATTCCCTAAAATTCAGCCTGCTGCTGTTCTGTTTTGTTTTGTGAGTTTTTTGGGTTTTTTTTTAAGTTAAATACTGTCATTAATCTCTTTAACGTAACTCTTTATTCTTTCATAGCTCCTACAGTTGTTCCTCTTTCCGGTGCTACGACACAGTCTTCCAATACTACCACACCACCTTCTAATACTACTATACCGTCTTCCAAGACTACCACAGCATCTTCCAATACTACCACACAGTCTTCCAATACTACCACAGCCAGTTCTGCTACCACAGCTCATACTACTATAGGTAATATAGTACCCCTGAACATAGAATGGCAGTAAACTAGGAACTGGTGAATAAAATAAAGGACAAGGGCTTTTTCTGTAGATCAATGTAGCAGCATGACTACTAAACATCTGATGTATGAAATACAGAAATGGTCTGGAGGTTTGGAAGAAGTGGATTTTATAAAAGTCTAACAGAAAATGCTTCTTTCCAATATAATTAAGAATTGGCTCAGTGGTACTTGTTTGAATTAGAGTAGTCATTTCCACTAATCATGAGTTCTTAGGAGTTTGGGGTGGTTTTTTTGTTGCCCAATTCCAAAATTTCTGTTCTTATGTGTGCTGCCTTCTTAACAGTGAAGTTCTCAAAAAAAAAAAAAAAAATCTTTAAAAGCATCTGCTGCTTAAGGGAGCTGGGAGGTAACAAGTTGGTACTTGATTAGGCTTAGGGCAGCCTAATGTACAGTAGGGTGATGTTTAGCTTTGAGTAAACCTACAAATGTTGGCACTTGTCCCAGGCACATAGTGGAATACTGATTAATTTTTAGTAATGCTAATGTGGGGGTGGTCAGAGACTTAGTGTTCTGACTTGATGGAAGGGCTTTCAGGAGACAGTCTAGCTACAGGTGAGTGTTTGCTTATTCCAATGATGTCATTCACAGTTAGTGTTTTGGGCACAAGGGGAGAAAGAGTATAGCAAAACTTCCTGTGTTTATCTCCTGTCCAGAGGTACTACATTAAGTACTTTTTTTAGTACAGTAAATACTGATTCTAATGGCTGTTGAATGAAAAAGTCCTTTGCCTTGGTGCAAATTCTCAGTTGTCTTGATTCTTGTTCAAATACTAGCATTTATATTGGTGCTTGAAAGAAAAGTGGTTTTGTGTGAAGGAAGAATGACTGTCTGATCTGTGGAGAACCTTGAAATATTTGGTTAACAATGGTACGCAAGTTTGAAAAAAATCCCTATTGCAGAAACTTGGCTTAATGCCACGCAGCTGAACATATAAATTGTGTGGGGTGCAGCCTGAGGTCAAAGCTTGTCCTTGTTTAAGCAAAACAAGACAAATCATTTACATAAGAACTTCAGTGCTTGTGAACTTTGCTCTTGAAGTTTATGGTATGCACATACTGTCTTCTCTCAAACAGCTAACATCACCAATGTAACTACACATGCTCCTCTACCTACAACTGCCATTACTTCAGCTACCACAACAACCAGTATTCCAGGTAACTGCTACTACTAGCGTAAATAAAGGATAAAATACTTAGAAATTAGTGTTGTTTTGTAAGTGTTATCTTGAAAGATAAGTGACAACATTAAAGTAGTGTCGGTATATCTGCTGTTGTCACTTCTAACTTCATGGCATGTCTAATTTTGTTAAGGTGATGTATGTATGTAGCAAGATAATACCCTGAGAAACAGCTAGTTGGTGAGATATTACAAGTCAGAAATGTGTTGGTCAAATGAAATCAGCTGGCAGCTTTTAATAGTGTGGCTGGAAGTCACTTGTTAACTCGCTTATCTTTGGGAGAAGGTATTTTGTTTTTCACTTGTAGCGTAATAATGGGATACCTATTAAAAAATAAATAAATCGAGCTACAGTGATGGGAATAAGCTGAAGTATTTTATTCCAGCACTAGTCCTGAATATGCTATTTCATTAAAAGCTTTCATGAAGTAAAGCTCTTTAAAACTAGCCTTCAGCAGATGGCTGTTACTTCCAGATATGTGTGTTGTGGCTTCAGCTGATTTCTTTAAGCATAACTCTTGGGGTAGAGTACAGTAGATGGAAGATAAGAATTTAATTTTAATTTAAGCAAAAACTGGAGCAAGCAGCAGAGATTGGAAAATGTATTTTGAATGTGAGCATATCAATAATACACTTCTATGTAAAGGAGGAAAGCTTTGGCTTTTTGAAGTACAAATAAAGTCCAGCTGCAACTTGCTCAGTATTGAGGTTCAGAGCAGTTTGCCTATAAATAGCTCTAGCCTTGTACAAACACTATTTAATCAGGATTTCAGTATCACTAATCTAAATGCAGCTGCTGATATGTCTTTTTTATTATTTTTTGTTTCCTTATTGGATGTTTTGAGTAATCTTAATACAAGGAAGCCAATACTAAAATCTGTAAAACTTTCGTGAGCTTTGTGCACTCACAAACTCTAATGTGGTGTTTAACAGGTACAAATGCTACTGTGACTCCTGCACCTTATCCACGCAAATCTACATTTGATGCTGCGAGTTTCATAGGTGGAATTGTCCTTGTTCTTGGTCTGCAGGCGGTTATTTTCTTTCTGTACAAGTTCTGCAAGTCGAAAGACCGAAACTATCACACACTTTAGGACCTGCCACTTCATAATGGACTAGCAGCCCAACACCTGTAGTTCACTGAACCAAAATATTTTCTGTTGCTCATGGAAGACAGCAGTTCATAATATCCTTTAAATCTCTAGAAGAAGACTTTAAAAGAATATTTTTGCAACATTATACTTGGCAAGAGATGATATGAATCTTTTCAACAGGATTACTTGCAATATGCTGCATGGGTTCTAATGGCTGTCTTATTTTCCTTTAGTGGCTGCTGCTGTGGGACTTTTTTTTGATATGCCAAATGTAGAGGTTCAGAGATTCTTACTCAGTGGCAACACTGTCTTGAATAGACAATCTCATGATGACTTATTGTGAAGGCTAATTTAATCAACATTTGATACAGTATCCCTTCAGTTTTATCAAGATGTGAATTATTGGTGACTGACTTCAGGGAGTGAAATACCATTTATACTAGCTTATGGCTCTTACAGTGTGCTGCTAGAAAGATGAACAAAATTGTAGAAGTAGATAATGTCTTAACAGAATAACATAACCCATAAATTTTTTTACACAAGGATAAAGGTTGCCTGATAAAATACTGCATTCCAAACAGAAATCCTATGCCCTTTCCAATTAATGTTGAGGGTGGAGAGGGAATGTAGGGGTAGTCCTTCTAAAGGAGAAATGAAGATTAGTGCCTTAAAAGACTAGAAAGCAGTAGGCTGCAAAAGCATCCCACCTATCTCAAAGATAATAAAACTCTTTAAGTACTAGCTTTATATAGGAGAATGGAATACATGTAACTTGAGCATTCCAGTTTAAAAACTTTTCGCACTAAATAACTGTCCCTTATTGACCTTGTTTGAGGGTGGAGGAGCATGGTACAGTAATGTTCAGCTACAGACAGAAGCTTTCAAGTTGCCTTTTGTTCTGGCCTACAAAGACCAACCATAAAACTAGTGATTAAAATTCAGTTCACTCCCTGTATAAAAAGGCAAAAATGTACATTTATACTTGAAATACTGGTGTTTGGGAAATCCTGAGGTTTTTCTTATTCAAATGGTTCTTAAACTTGTTGCAATTAATTTAGTGGTTGGGTGGTGGTTTTCTTTTTTACCCTCCTGTATGTCTGCTTGCTGAAGGAGCAGTTAAGGGTAGTTCAGAGGATCTGCCAATTTGATCCTAGTCAGGATTGCTGTAGTTTTTCTCCTCCCCTCTTCCTGGCATCAGGTTTATGTCACCCTGCAGTGAACTGGTTAAGGAAATCTATTTGGCTAAATAGTATCTTTTTTTTTTTCTTTGGCTGGGTCAGCCATGTGATATGAGTATCAAAGGTATGTCATCTCCAGTGTAGATTGACTTGAGCACCTGTGAAAGTAAACCCACAGGAAAAGTGGAAGTAAAGATAAATCAAGTGGTTGTAGCACATA
The DNA here is from genome assembly GCF_964188355.1 of Buteo buteo. Taxonomy (NCBI): domain Eukaryota; kingdom Metazoa; phylum Chordata; class Aves; order Accipitriformes; family Accipitridae; genus Buteo; species Buteo buteo. The sequence continues at coordinate 25,924,236 of NC_134185.1, forward strand.
ATATGTAGCTTTTGGTGATATCCCTTGATCATCAATTTCAGGATAATCTGTAGTACTGTCCTACTAGCTCTGACTTGACTGGAATTTGGCACCCAATACAAAATGACAGCATTAATGCAGATAATAGTCATGGCAGTGGAACTTAAATATGAAGCAAATTAAGTGCACTTCAGTTAGTTAGAAACTTTGTGCACAGGTTTCTTCTAGTTTGAATGGCATTGTTTCTGTTGTGCTGCATAGAAAACTCAAATTGCTACAAAATATAGAAGTTAGTTACCAGTACTGTATCTTTGAGTTCGTTAGGATTTGGTTTTCTAAACAAAACTAAGACAATCAGCTCAGGTTTATTGAAACAGCAGAGTGAGCAGCCAGTTTCCAGCAACGGTATGTGTGTGGGTTAGATGGTATATCCTTGGCCTTATTGTGAAATCACTTAATCTGTCCTTTCCCTATCTATCTCAGAGCTATTTTATTACCTTTATTTGTTTAAAAAGATATCCATGAGCTTGTATTCTGTGCTTTGAAATGAGCAAAACACCCTTCTAAAGTGTGACAAAGTTCTCCTTCAGCTCAGCAAAGCAAACTGTATGCCTAGTATATAATTTTTTTGGCCTCAAAGGGCTGTCTTTTGGGAAACTTGCAGAAAAGTGCCACAGAACATGTCATAGCATGGCAGACATAGCCACAAAAAAAACTTGTTGCTCTGTAAAATGTTGCTAAAACGCTTATTCATGAGCTATGCTGGTCCCGATTTAGGTTGCTGATAAACTATGCTGGTAAAGCAAACTAAAAATAATTTTTGAAGTGCCTTAAAGTTGCTTAATCTTTTGCCTCAAATTTTGTTTAAAAAGGTGGAAGGGATACCTTGCCTTAGTTACTAAATTTTTCTTGGTGCCAGCATTTGCTACTTTCTGAGACCTTAGGAAACCCAGGATCTCTGACACATACAGCTGCCAATCTGAAAAACTCAAGCTTGTACTGTATCAATTTAGTCATGTTCTGGAAGGCCTGCACTACGAACTGCTTGCTCATTAGGCTTGCCAACAAGGTGTAATCCACAATTTACAGAGTTGTGGCTTGGATTGTTTCCCTTTCAGTTGTTTGGGGGGAGGGGAGGCTGGGTTATACATCTTCACCATGTGCTTGGCTGCCTCACTATCGAAAGTAATTACTTCCTTGTGAAATGGCGGTATTGGCTGATGTGTGCTGTGTACTAGCAGAAAACCTGAAGTAACAACTTGCAGTTTTTCTCAGCCTTGTGTTTTGAAGTGGAAGGTAGCTCATAGATCTGTAGTTGTATTTGCTCCTAAATCAGTTTTAGGCACTGAACTGTAGTGACTTTTCAAGTTATCTGGCTTTTTCTTGAAGCCAACTTGTGCAAATATCAAGCTGTTATCTTATGAATGTTCTCTGCAAGTGTTGCTGTAAAAGTTTGTATTTTGTCTTCAGTGGAAGAAAACTGAAACAGTTGTAATCGCAAAACCAAATTGATAAATAAAAAATCTGTTGAATGAAATTTTACTTGTAAACTTTCTTTAATGTGAGCAATCCCAGAGGGAACTGTCTGCTGACTGTCTGGAGGTAAGAGCTGTTTTCCATAGGAATTAAGAAACTGTAGGGAAAGCAGGAGTATGAAAGGTTTGAAGAGTTAAGTTAGCTTTCCTAAATACCAAATGCTAAGTCAATACCGTATGGTGCAACATGAAAAAGATACTGCTCTGAGCCTTATTTGTTTCCTGATTGCATGAGAAAGAGGAGGATATTTGCTAGGAAATAACTGTCAGTATCCTTGAACAAGAGAACAGAGGGTGTGCAATGCTATAGTTGCAGACTGACTAAAATGATAACCAGCTCCAAGTGAAGTAACCTCAGAAGTTTCACATCATGACCTTGATGCTTTTGTGAGTAGTGAATGATGTTCAAATGTGTCACTAGCTAGTATTGACATAACTCTGTCTCATATTATGGGAAATTGCAAAAACTTTAGTAGTGTTTCTGAAAAGGCTTTGTGGAAACAGAAGACACCCAGAACTTCCTGATGTGCTTAAAATTACTGTGCCTTGAAGAAAATCATCCATCCAGTTTTTTGTTACAATGCAGCACTGAAAGCCTATGGAAGATTGTTTATCCCTATAGTACCAGCCTTGTGTTACTGCTGTTCTTTGAAGGTGGTCTTCTATAGGTACAGCATTCATTCATTCAAAAAATCATTGAATTTTGCTGTATTGAGTAAGGTGAGTAATTCTTGAAGTATTTTATCAAGAAGCTGTAATTAGCCAGAGACAGCCTTTTCCTTTTTACTGCTGCAGTGGCACATAAGTGCTTCATGCTGATATTGTTATACTTCCAAATTGGCATCTGGTTCCCAGAATGTGCTAGAATTACATTTGATGTCTTCTCTAGTGACAGCTGACCTTGGATAGTTATCAGTCACCTTGTCATTCATTCAAGGCATACCTTAAAAAGAACTCATGTTATTTGATAACTGATTCCACAACATTATTGTAACTTGTTTTGGCATAGCAGCAAGCTTGAATGAAATAAAGCTTGTTTCAGTAATGGTGAAGGAATCCTCCATCCTGAAATACTGCAGTATTTCTAACAGAAGTTTGAGTTCCTTTACTCAGTGTTTAACCATTGCAATGCTGTTAAGGGTTGCCTGAATTTATTTCTAGATCTTAGTTATTTATAACAAGACTACTAAGCTGTTTGATTGTTCATATTCACAAACAGCCAGGGAATTGGATGATGCTAAAATGCACATAGGTTAGTATTCCAACTCATCAAAAGCTGCAATACAATTTAACACATCACTGAAAGACAGCTTTGAGTCTTTTTTTGGCTAGGCTATAAAAGCAAGCTTTTTTCCATTCAAGAGAAATGCAGATAAACTTACACATTTTTACACAGGAGCTGCAATAGGAAAGCAGTTAAAAAAACCAAAACTAAACAAAGAAAACCCCAAATGCCAGACCCAATGCTTTTGCTCTAAGTACTTAGCTGTGCTTTGCACCACCACAGTCTGAGGTTACCACAATAAAAGGAAGCCTTTTAGTTTTGACTGATATCCTTGCCTTCCTGTACTGTGCTGCATTGTCTGTGAAGGGAGGACGTGCAGCGCTGCTCTTGCTCAGAACGAGGATCTCCATCACCCAGTACCTAAAATGGATTAGCAGATTAACTGACTGGAGCTGGTATTGAATGCTGCATCCAAGTATGCTGAAGTGCATATGCACAGCACTGGAGTATTACTGCCTCTCTTTGCTTTGTAGATAAATTGTTCTTCTCTTGCTTCAAGGTTGCCAGTTCAGTGGCATTTTCTAAAATGCCCTCAACTGATTAAAAATACATTTAGGTTTACTTCTGGACCAGTCTTTGTTTCTGCAGTTGTGTGAAGACAGTAGCAAGAGACTTTTCATTTAGGTGTGGTAATAGCCTATCTGCCCTTCCATCTGCTAGGCACCTGAAAGCATAAGTAACAAAAAGTCAGAAACCATGGCATGGTACTCAAAAAAACCAAACCAACAAACCAACCCCCAAAATTTCTTTCCTGGACCATTGCTATCTGAATATCTCCCTCCTGCACCCTTTCCTTAGTCAATTTTTGGAACATTTGGAACATGTTTTTTTCCTGTTTGCTAGCCACACATACTGGTCACCTTGCTCTTAGAGATAAATTTTCAAGGGGGCTTGAGTTATTGTCCAGAGGAAAGCTGCCTGGGTACATATACAAATCACAGCTTGGAAGCTAGCAAAGAAGTTGCTCATTTTGCAACCATATTAGCTTATTACCAATGCCACCACTGCTTACTGTCTTTGAGAGTTTCCTCCTGTTCCATTGCTGCTTCCTGGGTCAAAATTCAAAGGATGCTGCTGGTAATCCCCATGCTGAGTGGATGCTGAAAGCTTCTTACTCTGGACCTGAGCTGCAGAACCTGGAGTGTCACCAACAACACAGAGTTAAAGAAGTGGAACTCAAGTAAATGCAAAAGCTGTTGTTTCTGACCTCTAAGCAGAATGTTAGGGTGAAAAGAAAAAAAAAATAATAAACACCACAAAAAAACCAAAACAAGTTGTGAACACTCAGCCTAGTACTAATAGAATAATAGATTGCTTAGTCTGGAAGAAGCGGTTCATGGATGATCTTGACAAAAAGTAGAACAAAAACTATTTGCAGATAGATAGTTGCAACTATTTGCAAAAGTTATTTGCAACTATCTGCAATTTTTGCAGCTCACCCCACACCCTTTTCATTCATAGTAATGAGTGCATCAGCATTCACTCATCCAGCAGGAGACATTTCAGTGAAGCAGAAAATTCTTGCTGCCCCAAGTCTGCTTCATTATATGTCACTATTTTCCCTACAACTCAGTCTTTCCCAGGCATGTTGAAAGCCAAGATTAAAAGGTGTGAGTGGGTGGGTGTTAAGGATCTGTTCCCAGTGACACTAAATTCCCTAGTGAATTCATCTTTGCAGATTTCTGAAAAGCAGATATGCAGCCACTTAATGCCAACCCTTCAGCCACTAAAAAAAATGCTATGCTTGCTATCAGCCATAATGAGATAAAAATCAGGGTTAAATCAATGTACAATGTGGTATTGCTATACCACTTCTTAATCCTATGTTAACCTTTCCCACTAAGTTTAGGCAAAAAGGTGAGGGTGTTTTTGCTGTGTAGCTGTAATACTGCACTTGTTAATTGAGATAGCGTTCCTCCTCCTTTGAGACGTGATCTAAGATGTTTCAGACCACATTGGTTACCTGTTTCTGGCATTATTTCAGGGTGCATGTCCAGGGGACTCTGGCCGCCTGCTGGAGCAGCAGGAGAGCAGCTAGCAGCTGCCCAAACCGCACGACCAGCTACCCAGTCTGGTCAAACCGTGTTCGGGATCCACGTGTGCTGAAGCGGGGCCTTGAGAAGACTGACTACACAAGCATCACACGAGCCCAGAAAGCAGCACAGCAGCTGGTTTACATTACTGAGACAGGCCACAGCATAGGGCAGTGGAGAGGGAAGAAAAGGAATGGAGAAAAAGGTAGAGGGCATGTCTCGGACTGCTAATCTACAGATTATTCTTGCAAACTGGCTGAAGTCTTAGTCTTTGTGGGCCATTCCTGCAGTTGACATGACCCGTTTCAAAAACACCTTTGCCTTTGCAGTCAAAACAGGGCTATTGCAAGTAACAGTTCCCAGCCCTGTACCACTAGGTCTGGCCAATTCTATAGGTCTGAAGTCAGGTTAGTGGCACAGTGCAACTCAGGTTAATAGAACAGAGAAATCTTTACACAATGCAAGTCTGGATTGCCTTTTGAGAAGTACTAGTATTAATGCATCAAAAAAGAGGGCTATTTAATATTGACATATTACCTGGAAAACAACTTCTTATACTGCTTGTACTATGGGACAACAGCTCTGGAGTCTTCCTTCTACCTTTTTGAAAAGAAAAAAGAAAAAAAATACCACCAAACCTTAAAACATCCATTTACTATTACAGACACAGGAATAAAACAATCGCAAGTAAAAAGGTAGCTACAATATATTACAGAGTTTTAACACATTTCAGGCTAGGTATCTATAGTTTGATGGAGCTCTTATGTTGAGTGTAGAGAAATCCAAGCTCCTCAGCCAATTTTTCCAGCTCTGCATCATGTTTAACAACAGTAACTTGCAGCAGGAAAAAAAAAATTCATTTCCTTTCTGTGGCAACTGCTTTCCTTGTGCTCAGTAGCATCAATGTGACTTAGAAATTTTGCATCAACTTTTTCACTGAATGTGACTGGCTTAAAGTCAGAGAAACCAAGTGCATCTGTGCATTAGTTAAAGATACCTCCCTGTTCTTTATGTCCCCACATTTGGTTCATGTCTTGTCTTCAGCAGTGTGCTAATGAGCATTTCTCAGTTTCCTGTGGTAGGAATAACTAACACTTTCCTGCAGAATATTAATTAAATTTGTAGTACTTTATATTCTTTGTGGCATAGAAATGCACCTTGAAATATCATTGGAGTTTTTTCTTGTTTACTTAATTTACTAGGAATTTAGGTATCACCCATCAATTTTTCTGCATGCGTTTGTCAGACTGACAGTAGGATTTTGATACCACAGAGAAAAGCAGCAACTTCAGCCAGGTAGGAGTAGAAATCCCTAACCAAGCTTTTTAAGCTACATGAATTACGTCATAAAATATTAATGTAATATTAAAAAGTTACCTAACAAACAGCTGAGAAGAAAGATTTCTGTTAAAGGTTTAAGTTCCAGGTTAATTCAGTTAAAGGCTAGAAAGCTCTCACTGCTGTTTTGAGATCCTCTAAAAATACCTGCAATCATAGGCATGTATTTAATCAAATTAGAAGGGTCCAGTCTTGTTTGGCTGCCCCACATGATTCGTAAGCAAGCTGTTCCAGGACCAGAGCCACTAACGAAGCCTGATTTCCTACCACTGGGGATCCTTTGTTTCCTAGTTGCCTCCTCCCCTCAATGCAGCTCCCCTCATATTTCCCATGATATCCCTACAAAGCAAAAGACAACACAAGTTATGGTTTAAAGTTATTAACTTGGGAGTCAGTGTTTCTTGTGCTGCTTGAGCAGCTGTGGTGTAAGAAGGCACATGGCCTTTGAGTTGTCTGACTTTTCCTCAAGATTGTTTTAGGTCTTTCTCCTCTACCTAAGTGCTTTCTTTACAGACGAGGTCTTCTCCTCTTTCATATTTGGCTTAAGTTGCCTATTGCTTCAAAGATTAAGGAGGGATTCCGGAACATGGACACATAGCTCATAAGACTTATTTCCCCAAGAAGGCAGGTTACAACACACAACCTCTCTTTTTACCTGCAGTCACATTCCTCTGGGAAACTACAGCTTCCCGGTCACAAACTTCATACTGCAGTTCATCAACCGGCTGGAAGGCCTCCCGTTTTAAACCGCACTCTTGGGTTAACTGGTTTCTGATCTAAAGGGTGGTAAAAGGATTAACGGCAGCAACAAAAATTCGTTATCTGACAGCATTGCCTCAAAGCAGGCGCCTAGATTTAAAGGAAAAGATGTTGTTGCCTTGTGCGCCCTTGTGAATGAGAGGCCATCGCTTCTTGCTGGTTGAAATAATCCATAATTATAGCTTTGCTAAACATACCCATAATCCCTCTGAATGCAAAATAGGGCACAAATAGTGCAAATTGACATTCTCATTATTGTTTAATAGGAATCTGCGTTTCAGGCATTGCTGGAGGAAGATAAAAACAATAGAGAGGCCTTTTCTCACCGTTCTCTGCATGTAACCCTAACTAGACAAGGCCCTACCTCCATTTTTCAGGGCAGAGGCGTGTGGAAAAGCAGCAGCTCTTCCCTCATCTCTCTCACAGACTCTGTAATTTGCTAACTAAGTTTAAATATAAAGTTTGTTAGTGTGAATGGCCACATAGGTGCTACCTGCAGCTGGGACTCCTGTGTCGCACTAAAAGCCCGTGCGCTGCAGTTGCCGTTTTCCTTTCTGCTCTCCTCAAAGGCTGATCCAGCTGCTGACATCTCTGATCTCGAAGGGTTATTTTGTAAACACAGCAACACAGTTGAAAGCCCCAAAGACAGACACCAATGAAATCGGGGGCCTCGTGTCTGCACCAACTGCTTTGGCCGTGTAAAAGTGTCTCATGCTGTTTTGGTTAGAAAACATGCCGGCAGCCTGAGAAATTATTCCCAGCAGAACGGCATTTGTCATCCTGACTCTGGAAAACGAACAGCCCGCGCTTTCACCTTGATGCTTGAGAAGGCTGAAGGGAGAATATACTTTGCTTGTTTTACAGGAGAGGCATTCGGATACACTTACAAAGCTTTTTTTTCTCTCTAGACCAAGAAAGCAAGGGCAAGGAGACTTCAGTGGCAGAAAAGTTGTCAGTTAGTAGATGGATTCATCTAGTTAAAGTCTCATCAAGTGGTTGCCAAACAGTATTTTGTTCTGCAGGCTACGCTACAAAAGCAGCACTGCACATCTCACAGACAAGAGCCCACTCTACCAGCTGTGCTAAACACAGAGACTGCCTTTACTTGGCCAAATCGGTTTTTAAATTGAAGTAGTTAAAGCTCTACAGCCCCTTTTACAGGGAGATAATCTTAAAAGTGGGTCTGGTTACTCAGTTACACTAAATCAATGATTAGCAATGCAGTAACAGATTTAAACTCAATATATCGGTTCAGTACAATGGCATCAGTTTAGTGAAAACTAATGCCATTTTTGTGGCCAGACTGGATTAAAGCAGTTCCCTTCCCGATATGTTCATTTGGTAGTCCAGAATTTGGGAAACAGGGGTGCAACGTATGTGAAACGGAGGCAAAGGCAGAGGGTTTATGTCAAATGCAGACTAGATAAAGCAAAAGGACGGCCGTTTGTCAGCTCTGCAGCACGGGGGTCAGAGCCCTGCCTGGGAAACGTCCCCGGGAAAGCGACAGGCGCTGCAGACCCGGGAACACGGCCCGAACAGGGAGGCAGAGCCCGACGGAGGCTCCAAAGGCCCCCCCGAGTCCCCCAGGGGTGCGAACGGGTTCTGTCTGGCACCGCACCCCCATCCCCACTGCACCGGCACCTTACGCAGACTCTGAGGCGGTTTACCTCTAAAACGAGGAGAATACTCGCTTTCTAGAGCAAAGATACCGAACCGGGCTCAAGAGGAAGGCGCTGAGAAGCGTCAGAAACGCAAGATGCCACCGATAAGCGGACCGTGACCCCCCAGCACATGAGACCCTCGCCCAGAGCGCTCGGGGGGCTACCGTGAAGCTCTGAAGCTCAGATGCTTGAAGGGGTACGCTCAGATGTGGTCAGGCAGTGCTAAAACCTGAGACATCTCTCCAGAAATGCTAATGGTTTTATTTTTCAAATCTGCATTATGAGCTTACCTACTGTATTCCTTTTTTGGCCCCTCTTTGTGGAAGAGGGCATGTTTTAGAAGATTTTTCAGCTTCCTTGGTTAGGCATTTCACTCTCTGCTCTTTTTCTTCCATGTCTTCAAGCATCTTCTCTATATTTTCAGCTCTCATCACACTGAATACTTGTCACTTCTGTCTTCCTCTGTACTACTTCCAACAGCATTTGTTTCTACAACATAGAATCACAAAAGTTTTAGACTTAGATTGCTTTCCCCCAGCTCCCATACACACCTTTTTTAGATTTCCTTTTAAAGCCTGATGATCAGTCCTCTGATGTCATGCCCAGCTGAGTTAAATGAGGAGACACCCAGTCCCACATGGCTTGGTACTGAAAATAATGAAACATTGGTAAACGAATCTTGAGTTATCCCATGATCTTATAAAAGGATCACAGTCAGACCTAAACCCAAAATAAAATCTGGGTTGTGGGAACGGGGAGCGCAAGCGAAGAGTAAGGGGGAGTGGGAACAGAATGCTGTATGTACATCATCGCTTGTTAGAGAGGGAAGCCTCAAAACAACATTCATGTGTAGAACACATTCGATTGCCAGTAAGAAGGCAGGGGCTTCCAATTCCCTCAATCGGCTGTAATTTGCTTTCTGCAACCAGCCTCTGGTCTGCATGTGGAACTTGTTTTCAAAACAAGGTATAAACAAGGAAAGAGAGGAGGAAAACGAGCACAGCTTTTTCAAATATTGCTGTTTATACACACTTTGTAGAGACAACCAGGAAGTAGAGCTACATTTTAGAATCTGTACCGCAATTGAATGCAATGGTATTACAAGCCACCCATATCAGATCAAACCCTCCTGTACGGCCAAGCATTGTGGAATGGAGTCTGCTATTTGTAAACACCATCATCACAATCTGTACCAAGGAAAGACATTAGAAGAGAAAGAACCAGAAGCTGATGTCAGAAACCAAAGAAAAACAAAAACAATAACAAAAGCAGCTGCTTTTGAAAGATGGTAGATGCAGTGGGTCTTTTGGAAGTAAATTGACAGCTTGCCAGTGAAGAAAACTGATTTATCAGCCAAAGGCAACTCCACTCTGGTGAAAAATCCAAACACAAAGAGCTAAAAGCAGTCGCAGCTCAAACGTGTTTCACTGGGGAGCTCTCTAAGCCTTACTAAAGTTGGAGTTTCATAGACAGATAAGCTCAGAATGGAGCAATCGAGCCATCGGATGTGACTTTTTAATATCACATTTACCTTAATTGCCCTTGTACTGGAACAAGCAAGTTGGTTTGGCTAAACCATGTTTCCCAGAAAGGTCTTGACTTGAAGATAACTCGGTGAGACATATTGTCATTTCCACAGTTAATCACATTTCGAAAACATTGTTTCTAAGTTTGTGTTTTCAGTTTGTCTGGCCTCAACTTCTAGGCACCACCTCTTGTTATACCTTTCCCTAAGAACCCTTTAATAGCTGCTATTTTCTCCCAACAAAAATATATGTAGACTGTAACCAAGTCACTCTTCTTTCAGACAGGCTAAACAGATTGAGCCTTTTAAGATCCCTCTGCTGGAAAGCATTTCCTGCAGCCCTGAAATAATTTTTGAAACTCTCTGCACTCTCTCAAGTTTTTCTTCGTCTTTTTTAAGTAGTACACTCTGGAACAAGTGGCAGTATTTCGGTGTGTTGTACATAGAGCTACAAACTCATTTTTAATATGTCTGCACTATTCGCCTTTTTATGAACAACAAGATTGCAGCATCCATCCTTTCTAGTACCACACTACATGGCCAGTCATCTGTCTGTTACGACCCCTGTCCTGTCCAGGGACGCAGTCACCCTGTTCCGTACAGGTCCTGCTTTCTTCTCCTTCTTCATCTACTCAGGCACTGAAATACTTCTCGGAGCAATAACCAAGTTACCGAGCTATCTGTATGATTCTGTGCTCCTGCTCTGCCCACATCATTATTCACTAAATGTGCCTTATCAAATTCACTAACATTCTTCCCCAAATATGTCATTGGTAAATTTTATAATCTATAATTGTATCTTTATTTCCAAGCCACTGACAAAAATGTTGAATACTGATAGTTCTGCTACCAACCCCTGTAGAAATCCATCAGAAACCATCTTCATTTAATGAAAATAACACATTTTTATATGTAAAAAAAATCTAGCTCTCAATCCATTTAGCATTTTTATTGATATTGTGTAATACTAAAATTTAAAATACAAAAGTTATGGGCTGCTAACCCGAGCGTTACAAGGCCCTTGCAAATATGTATTACATCTCTAGCATTATGTTTATCTAACTTGTAATCTTATCAGCAGAATGAAATGAGGTTGGTTTGACAAGACTTACTTTCCATACAATAATGTTACTTGCATTAAGTATATTGCAAGTGAAGGGTGTGCTTTTCAGTTTGACTTTAAGGAATGGGCCATTTCAGCGTGTGTAGCCATATGTAGAAGTGAAAGTGAGCTTGCTGTGGCAGTGATATATCCATGAAGGTGTTCAAATGGAAAAAAAACCCAACCATGTAATGAATTTGCTCTGGATTTAATGACAACATCCCTGAATATTTCCTTGAAATTTAATTAATTGGGTGGAAGACTAATAACTTCAAGATCTGTAATTTAGTATTTTTTTTAATCTGTGGAATAAAATATAAATAGTATCTTTTCCTCTACTAAAACATACATCCAGCACTGTTGATGGCATACACAAATGCAGTGCCTGTAGCTGTCATTTTTGTACATGACTCAGACTTTATCCAAGATGCTGCAGTTTTTTCCCTAATTCTCTCTACCTGCAACGGTGAAAACACTCAGATGAACACATTGTTTCAATGCCATAAAATACACATCCAGCGTCAATAACTGTACGATGCAGTTAGTTTTGAATCCATTTCTCTCCTAGAATAACAGCAGGCAAAGTCCTCATTAAGGCAAGTGAGATGGAGAGTTCAGCTTGTTGCGCTGATGAATCAGAACCTGTTGAATTCAGATACCTGTTTATGGAGCTCTTTCTTAAGCTCGTCGTTGTCTGCTTGAGATTTTGCAAGAGCTTTCCTTACAGACGTGAGCTGCCCCTGAAATGAAGTCACCTCTTGTTCTGCCATCATCTTAGCATTCAGGCGCTCTTGTTTGTTTTGAAGAGCTTCCTGTAAATAGAAAGTACATAACAGAAACAATAATGAGAGCAGTAATTTTCTCTCTTTCATATAGCAGTGGGTTTCTTGAAAGGTAAATCTCTCAGAGATTTTTAGTAAAAGCGGGATTGAATTGTTCCTATTTTCTAATAAAGGCTGGACCTTTTTTTAAGGCAAAGTGGGGAACAGGATGGACAAGGGGGGTCTTCTAAAGGAGAAAACTTAAGATAATCTTTCATATGGCTGCACATCTTTCATTATAGTCACATGTCAAGAATTCAAGTTCTTGTGTGCAAACAAGCACAGAGCAATGCAAAACTTGATCTTTCTTGTGCATTAGAAAGACCTTTTCATCCATAATCTGTTTATTCCTTCATTATCTCTAAAGTAAAAACGTGTGTGATGAAGCTTGTTTTCCTTCTGGGCAGGGTCTTTTTGTTTGTTTTAAACACAAACATAAATGTGTATGTATATACATGTTACTATGTCAGGCACAGATTTAGCAGCCCTCTCGCCTTTCCCAGCCATTTAAACTGGAAAAAGCAAGGTCCAGGATTCTCTGCACTTGGCATGGAGGACAGTGAAATACAAGTTCTTAGATCTTCAGGATCATTCCAAAGTCAGACACGAGCAAACTCTGTCTGAGCAAGATGAACTAGTTTCTAATTTTAAAAAGCCAAATTTTCCCATTTATTTTTCCCAGTTTCAGGCTCTTCTTTTAAATCCTGTGAAGGTAGCTCTTGTTTCTTTTTTAAACCCACAAATTTGCAATAATTCAATCCATCTTTGACTGATCTGTTTAATAAAATATTCTAATCACTTAGCATCTCCCTGATATAACTGAAGTAAGTGTATGCACATCCAGTTTTATTTGGGTTTAAAATTAACAAGCACACAAAAACCATTTTGTTTTCATGCTTTTTAAGTTAAAAAAATAGTTTCCATTCTGCCTTTCTTTTGCTTGACATGTGCAGCTAATTAACCTATATAACAATCAATAACATGTCTATTCCGTTCTAATCAGCCTCATTTAAAGCAGTGAGGCACTTTTCTTTCCATCCATCTTCACTTTAGTTTAATTTAGTAATTTTTGTGCTTCATCTTGTATTTCTGTAATTAAATTTATAAACCTCATGCTGTGTTCTGCTTTGTTTAAGCAGATACCAATTAAAAAAAAAAAAAAAAAAACACTCAGCCACCTCCTAAGCCAACAATCTAGTTCATTTTCACTTCATGTCTGCCTGTCTTTTTCATACATTTTGGTCAGCTGTGAGATAGTTGATTTTGATACATAATTAGTCTTCTGAGTCAACAACAGAATTAGGAAAACTATAGGCTACTCATATTTCCTAAACTCTTGCTTCAAGCAAGCATCAGGGATTTGTTTCACACTCTTGACATTTGAAGACCACCATTATACCCATAATATAGAGGGGAAAAAGGTTTGAATTTTTACCTAAAATCTGCAGTTACCATGAGCTCCTATAGGCTCACTGAATAATAGTGAGCCTGCCCAATCTGACCATTAGTTTTGCAGAAAATGAGACACTAATAACAATGAAATGGTAGGGAAATACCACCTTCTCAGCATCTCTAAGCTTTGCAGAGAGCTGTGCCTTCCGAGTGGTTTGCTTCCAACGGTTCAGTCTTTAGCTTACACACCAGCTTGCTTAGCCTGATATTTTCATCCCGCAAGAGCTGCAGCTGTTCCTGCTAAAGAAGACATTGGTAAGATTAGAGCCGCAAAGATTACTTTCCCCAGGAAGAACTGTGTGGTTTGGAAGGAAATACAATTGTAAAAGCATGTAACTATTTGTATTTCATTTTAATTTTCAAATGTTCAAGCTTTGCAGTTTGAAACAGTGCAGCCTTTGGCAATAAATTTCTATTACTGTGTCTCCAGGGAAACAGGACATGTGAACATTGCCCAGAAACTGGGGAAAATAATGGAAGAAATTTAATCCAAAACAGCAAGCAGGTAAACCCTTCCAAAATGAAGCACTGTTAACAGTGATAAACACTATTATGCCAAATGGGGATTCTGGTTCATACCTTATTCAGTAACCTGATTCACCCTAATTACAACGTCCTTACTAAGAACAAAACTAGTGAATTCATGAAAAGTACAGTCATCAGGTTTTCTTCTTCTTTGTTCAAAATAGACTTCCTCCTGACGAGTGTACGGAGGTTACGGAGGACGGCCGGAGCTCCTGGTCCTCCTGGCAGAGGCAGCTCTGCGCAGAAGTTCTGCTCTACCATTCAGTGTCAACTCACCTTCTTACCCTTCGTGTTCCGTGTTAGTTTTATCTGCAGCCAGCCTTTGCCTTTCCTAATTTCATCGCTATGGGGCTGGACTCTGATACTCTACCTTTGTGGCCTGTCCATGTTTCCACTACTTGCAATCTTTCTTTTTGTATTTTAGTCCTTTAAGAAGCTCCTTGCTAAGGCAAGCAAGGCCAAGTTTCTGCTAAACTCCCTGGGCTTCTTGCATAACAGGGTAGTTGGTTTTGAAATCTCTTTAAGTTTTCTTTAAAAATCAACTAGCTTTCCTCAGCACTTTTCCCCTCTTGGCAGTTTTGCAGGGATTCTGCCTAGCAATTGCCTAAATAAGTCAGAGTCTGCCCTCCTGAAGTGCCAAGTCCTAGCTCCACGGCATAATTTTGCAACCTTTCTCCTGAAAACACTTCATAGCCACTGCAGCCTCAGATGACACTCACTACCAGTTTTTCCCTGTTTTTGAGCAGCAGAAGTAGCAATTTACCGTGGTTGGCTCCTCTAGCATTTGCTTTTAGGTCATTATCACCAATGCTGTCTAGGAACTGCCCAGGCTTTCGCAATGCTGTGCTCCCCTTCCAGTAGATTTCCAGATGGATGAAACCTCCATGAGCACCAAGGCCTCAAACCAAAACCCCTTTTCCTAGCCCTCTATGGACAGGCCCATCCGATTTATTCCCTTGACCAGGCAGTCTGTAACAGATTCCCCACTGCAGTCATCCATCATCACCAACGTTCCTCCCTCCTCTGACCTCGACTCGCAGGCTTTCAGTAGTACCTCTCCACATCCATACCCGAGCTCTGTGCCGGGAATTGTCCCTGCAGCCTTCTCACACGTGGACCTCTGCCATCTCCACCGGTTCCTCATTTACTCCTGGGTGTCTATCCCCCAGGTTCACCAGGGGTGTTGAAAGCCCTTCTCACTCTGTTGGCGTTACAGTTATATCCTGCTTCGCAAGCTTCTCTGCTTGAGAGATCTGCAGGCATATTTGCTTTAGACAGAAATATTTCACCTTAGACAGAAATATTTCGCCATTATCTGTTTGATCTTATTTGTATTCACTGACTGACTACCATAATTTCAGTACAAATTGAACTTTGCTGAGGAGGAATATGTTTGACTATAAAAGGGATTGATTTGGAAGTTGTAGCCTGGAAACGACTTTCCAGGCTTTAGTTTGTAACTCCCAGAACATCAGTTTTGGGGGCACTTTTTCAAAACATAAAACTGAATCTATTTTTGATTCTAAGTAACCCCAAGCGGAAAAGAGAATTCTGTCCCCATTCTTTTATGTGACCACCTTGCACGACAAGAAGATAAAACTCCCATCAACACATTTATCAGGGTCACTGAAACAATCTCTTTCCCCCACCCAAAAAAGGGACGATGACAACACAGGACAATGCTGACATATGATTGAATGTGAGTTCACATTTATACTTCTTCAGATCCAAGTTCAACCTCTCTGACGTTCACGGTGTTAGTTTCACTCAGAACAGACTGAAAGCAGAGTTCCTAAGTTTAGAACCAAATTCAATTCAAATACATGTAGTTGTTTAGGGTTTAAGGGCTGGGTTTGGCCCAAAATTTCTGTACTTGGAGCATAAACATGTAGTCAAAGATGATTGATTCATGACAGCCTGACAAATGAGTAGCCATTAACAGAGTCTAGTAATGGACCACCTCCATGCTCTTCACCCAACCAACGTCCCGGGCAGAACGCAGTAACTTAAGCCTCAGCAAGCTTAACCAGGGTATTATCCTTGTGTTCATTTACTGACACACATATGTATTTCCTTACTTGAGACAAATGTCCTTTCAAGTCACCATTATTTTTAGTGGAGCCAAACTTTTTCTGCAGATCAATCGTATTGTCGACTCCTTCTCTTCTCACTTAACTGATGATTTCAAACACTCGTTGCTCAATGCTAAGGTGATAGACATCCAACTTTCCCTGCAATTACAAACAGAACCCATAAGAGATGAAGTCTGCACATATGGGAAAGCAACACTCAGAAGATTTCAGAAGTCTCTCAACTACAACCAGATGGTCTTTCTTCATAATTATTTTCCTAGAATCAATGTATCAGGAAGACAGAGCAATATTCTTCTTGCATCCAGGCACTACAAGATGTGGAATTTCAACTGTATCATTTGCAGGCAACCTAATGGCAATCCTGGGATGTATGTATTTAATGGAAGTAGCAACACCGTGGTGAAAAAATAAGCTCTCTGGTGAAAACTGGACTCACCCTCAAAATTGCAAAAGAAATCACAGTATTCCTCAAGTCAGCGTTGCCCTGGCCACAGGCATTAATGGGCTTGTGGACCATCAATCAAAACCCTGGGGATCTGATGCAGGTAGTTGCTCTATAATACACATGGTCACAAGCAGGTCAGTTTTTACAGGCTAGAAATTTTTGTAAGTAATTACATATGTCACCCTAAAGAAATCAGTGGACTGCTTGAAAAAAAAGGCATGGTTAAAGTGAGCTATACAATTATGCAATGGACATAAAGGTTCCAAGAAAAATAATGCAGAATATTACAAACAGAAGTATTACATCCAAGAAGTTCCCTCCACTGTAACTAAAAAGAGTTTCCATCACTCTCTCTAATGTGGTACCTGTTCCATCGAGAATATGCCTCCTCTCTTGGAAAAGGTACGCTATTTTTCTACCAGACATTTTTACAAGGTGCTTCTAGCAGCAGGAGATAAATGATTCACCCATTCATCCACCTGGCACACTGCAGTAATTTATTCCTTTGAGTGCTACACTTGTTGTCAAATTATACAGCAGCACAAAAAAGACCGATCGAGTGCCGCCTCTTATTGTGTACCTACTTTTAGATGGACACAAGTCACAAATAGGTTCCGCACTAATGATTCATATTCATCCCGTACTTCTTTTCTAATCTTCTCTTTGAGACTAAGATTCTCTTCCTGTGAGTCAGCGAGCTGGGCTCTGAGAGCACTTATTTCCATAATCATCCTGTAGCACAGCCCCACAATCTATCACAGCAGAGAAAGTGAATGAGCAAAGCCAGGGATGAGCAAACACCATAGCCTAGGAGTAAACGATCCAGAGCTCTGAGTATTTTGCGTGACACCTGATTAAGTAGAGCAAGAATATCTTCCTAACTGAGTGGCCCAATGAAAATAATCCATTGATGGTATGGAACAATCTGTTTTGTACATCTCTGTTGGTTTTAGAAACATTTCTTCCCTGGAAACAGTAGGAAGAATGGTAGCAGTTCACAACCGGTATTTGAAGGGGGCAAATGCATAAGTTTCACATATAACCTTAAAAAGTCTGTTTCTGGTCATCAGGAAAGAAAGATCTCCTCGCTGATAGGTATGAGAACTGACGGAAGGAAAGGTGTGCAGAGGAGCAGAAGGGTTAGGGAGCAGGATTAGGGACTCTGATTTTGGGAGAAGATCCTGTGCATGGCTCCGCTATGTCGGTGCGCCTGGCCTCCCACAGCCTAACCAGCCCTGCCTCCTGAGAGAAAATCAGAAGAATTGTGACCAAGTTTCATCCAGTAACCTGTGAGGTAATGCATTTATCAGAGCAAATATGTTGTCTGCCGATAAATTTGTACATACAGACCATTTAATATGATAAAACCAATTATGTGTTCCATTTGTTGATATTTGACAATTAACATACCCTCAGAAAGGGCACGCAGGTTAGCACCAATAGGAAGGTACCTGATAGAACTTAAAAAGATTTAAATGACAGTATTTAAATTTCACATAGGTAGGTCGTTGCTAGGTATAAATGTTTGGTCATTTTCATACCACTGAACAGCATTTGCAACCAGATGAACACAATGGAGGAAAGCTAAAAATAATTCTTAGCATATTATGTTACTCAGATAAGAAATAGGCACAACTGCAGACTGTAGGCACAGCCAAAAGCACAGTCTGCTTTCAAGGTTGCCTGGCACCTCCGCATGCCAGATCTAAGTAGTAATGCTACTAACTTCACTGGATTCTCGCTGAAATTTTCTGTGTTGATTTTTTGTCTTACAGCAAATATTACTGAGAGACTTCTGAAAATGAACGTTGGGGAAAAATACATGTATTTTAGCCCTGCTGAATAGTTCTGGTGATCTTTATTCAGAGCAGAACTAGTTTTCCTCAGTTTGGGTGTCTTTTTTGTAAGATCAGCAAGAAGTTGGTCAAATCCTAAGACTTTGTTGGAGAAAAAAACCCAACCCACGTGGTTCATGTATGTTCCCTAGAGACTTTTTAGTTTTTAAACTATCTGCCATCCCATTTCGGCTGATCGTGCCTGAACCTTTCTCATGGTTTCTAATACCTCCACTGAGCAACTGAGCTTGCTCTTCAGACTTGCAATAGCCTCTGTGAATGGCTTTAGGCTGGTGAGAAGTGGAACTGGGAGCAAGAAATCTCTTCTGAGGTTGAAGCAGAGTCCGGGGACAGTAGACGGCTGGCCACCCTGGGTCGCTGCCTTCAAGTACACCACGGATGAGACAGGGATTTGGTGGTGATGGGCTGGCAAAGGGGGGAACCAGGGAGAGACTCCACTGCCCACAGGCTCCAGGAAAGCCCTACTGACTCCTCCTGGATCTTTCCTCCCAGCTGAAACCTCACACGTGTTTCCCATTTTCTCTCTCATTCCAGCCTTCCCAAACACATGGACAGGACAGTGAAATCAGGGGAGAAGGGAGTTTGCTGACAAGACACTGTACAGAAAAGGATACAGGGGCAAAAAACTGGAAAAAGCATGAGAAAGTCATGCAAGAAACTGATGAGAAGCCCAGAGAAGGACTGAAGTCTTGTAGTCAGTGATGAGGACAGATGGGAAAAGGAGCCCAGGAATGAAATCCAAAATGCAGGCGTTCTAACACTGCTGTACAGACACCCCCAAAACCCAAGCAGTCTTCTCCCTAGTGTAGGTTTCTGTAGAAGCTGACATGCCTCTAGCAGTGGAGTTTGTGTTGATGAAGCCAAGCCTCCGAGTCACCTAATAGATTACGTGGATATCACATGATTCCACAAGACAGCATTTCTGACTTATTGGCTGGGTTTACTTCTTTAAAAAATTCCACCCACACATGCAAGCTATACTAAAAAACACAGCTGAAGTTGCAAAGTCAAGTACTCAGAACTTAAGAGGTGTTGGTTATGCAACCATGATGTAGCATACCTGGTACCTCCACTGCAGCATGCCCTACGTGCCTGACCCACTTCTATTTTCTATCTCAGCCAATGCACAGGATTGAATTGCTCTGCAAAAATGCCTCGTGAAGGAAGAGACCCATGAGCAGAATTTTAAGTTAGAAGGTTACCAGTATACCATCCGTTGTGAACATGAACCACAGAACAGCAGGCCACTACCTTTGCCTTCAGGTTATCTTTGTTTTACAAGTCCTTCTGGCGCGACTTCTGGCATTGAGCGCAGAAACAGCAGCCCCAGAGCCCCCCTACCTTTCTTCTCCAAGACTGTCACCATGTCCCCGTGTCCTGGTTTCAGCTGGGATAGAGTTAACTGTCTTCCTAGTTGCTGGCTGGGGTTAAACCACGACAGTCTGCACAGTGGGACCCTGTCCCAAATGAGACCGCTAAGTACCGCCACTGGATGGACCACCATCACCAACCTGTGTCAGAGCCGTCTCACTTTGGTTGCCACCTTCTTCCACGGCGTGCAGCTCCTGAAGCAAAGCACAAAGATGCATGGTGACTATGTTTGTGTAGCCCAGCTCCACTTCAGCTACTTCCCAGCCTGACAGCTTGACTTTATTTTTTACTTAGCAACTGCCTCCCACCCAGAGAAACCACCTTCCCCCGTTCTCGAAGAGTAGAATCAACTCTTGAGCATACTTGTTCTTTTTGGTAAAGTAAACCGTGCTGCTGCTGGAGAGTATTTTCATAAAACATGGAGTAGGGCTCAAAGTTGCTGCGCTCTCTGGCCATGATGTCACAGCCCAGTATGGTGAGACGCTGTTGTAAACGGCTTTTTTAAAAAGTAACCTAGGAAAACAAAATAAGAAACCTTGCAGGTGGCCTGAGTCACAAGAGTTGCTGTTTACAGCATACATCAAAACGAAACATGGTCACCTTATTGTAAATAAAACGCTTCTGCGATATCAAAATGAAGAAACATAAAATTATTCAATGTAAATGTTTTTCTCCAATCTACAATTTCACTGAACTAATGGAAAACAGATTTGTCAGTTTTTTGACTGGTTCTAGCTGCAACTATATAATGTATTTTTTCCCATCTGAAGCTGAAAGAGAATTTTCAGCAGATAAATTAACTCACCAGCTCAGAAACTGCCTGGATTGCAGTTGGGCCCCAACATCCCTTCTCTCAAAAAAACATGTTTTGTGTTTTTTAACCAGAAGTGGTCATATTTTCACAAATATTTCCTTTAAATTTCACTGAAAAAGAACCTAAAACTGCTTCATAACATCGTGCTGGACCTCTCATTTAGCAATGACTCAGGAAGAAGAATTCCCACTACTGAATCTGTGAATAAAGTCCTGCAATCCTGCACTGCGGTTGCATATAAACCTCCAGCCCTAACTCATCTTCACATTATTACAGTCCTGAGAGCCGAAATAAACCTGTCAGAAGGCAGTAGGGCAATACACAAGTTTGCTGCCATCGCTGCTATTACAAACCAACATAATCTGAATCTAAGCTCATAAACTTAAGAAATGTGTCTCTCTTTTAGGTCACTGATTGACAAGAGTTTAAAAAAGCAAGCTGTAAACATGATTTAGCTGTTACTTAGATAGAAATGCAGACCATGTACCTCTGTATCTGATCCTTGGTAGTTTTCCGTTAGCCTTTAAACAAATGTTTTGACTATCTGTGGTCATACAACTGAGAAATTTTCTTGCATTACCCTGTGTTTCCAGAGCTCTGCAGGAACAGAGGCAAAAAAAACCCCAAACCAAACAAACAGACTAAAACCACACATCAGTGGGTATCACTGTCACAAAATATTGATCCTTCAGTAATCCCTGAGATTTGACACTGGGTATGCTTTATAGCTTAGGGTTTCTCAGCTTTCCTAAAATGTTTACAACAAAAAGTAAATGCCATTGCAAACAGATTGCAAAGCCAGTGTTGAGTAGCAATATCAAATTTGTTCTGGTACCAAAGCCAAAATGCAATTTCATTCCAGACCAGTTCTGTCAATAATGACCTAGCCCACAATTGTGTATTGGAGTTTTCTGTAAGTATTGAGTAAAGGACATGGCTTTTGAGTGAAACTGAACATTTCTGTGCACTAATTATTGCTGTCTGCAACCACAACCAGTGGTAGTTGGGCATTTCCCATCCCACCCCCCCTTTTATTTTCACTTTTTCTTTGTTTTACTGTTCGTGCCTGTGAATACCCAAATTGCCCACACCCATGCAGCAATTGCACCAAGTAAGCACCTAACGTACTAAAAAGTCTGGCATTTAAATTGCACTGCTAGGCCTAAAATATTAACACTCCAACATAAAGGAGGAGAGATTTCCTATCAATCATCTGGTTTGGGCTGCCTGCAAACTCCAGAATAACCAGTGTTCAGCCTTGTTTGCAAAATTATCTTTGAGTGATTATGGCCAAACATTATAAAGAGCATGTGAACTCTTAGATTTAGGGAATCTGTTGAACAGACAAAATAAACAGGTCCATGGAGAAAGGTGTATGGTATCTCAGTACGCAATTCTTCTGCTAAACGTATTTCTGGAATTTCTCGCAACGGGCTCTCCAAAACAGAAGAGAGTTTCCCGAGGGTAAGCCACTTTTCATCAGTGATACCTTCCCTGCGGTCCAGCTGGTCCCTGGCCTCCGCACGGGCCCAAGGGCGAGCAGGGAGCTGAGAGAGAGCAAACGTGCCGTCCTGCTGACACGCGGGACATCGCGGCCTTTACGTGCCAAGGCTGCGTTTCCCACTGAGGACCGGGGCTCCCGTGTTTCCCAGGAAGGGTGTTTTGATTCTCCTTGCCAGTGTGGAGACTGCTCTCTTGTTTGGCTCTTTCAGATGTCACTAGGGTCGTCTCCTGGTTAATTTTCTTTGGCACATCACGGATCATGTGGATTTCTAGGCTTTCCAGAAGCTTTTGAAGCTAGAATCAGGTTTAATACTGAGTTCGTACTAAATCTCTATGCTGCTTATAAAGCAACTTGCCAACTATCAGAAACTAGCAGAATAAAGCAAAGCAATTCTCCTCTTCCAATTCTTTTCTAAAATACAGTTGTTTCAGATACAGTATCAAGGTTAATATCCGGGGGAGACTGCATGCCGAGTGCCGTGCCACAAACACTCTGGATGGAGCCAGGTTTCCCTGTTGCTTTGGGCTGTCCCAGCACCCACACCTGGCTCCACACAGCAGAGGTGCCGTGGCAGAACCTCCCAGGTCACCCCCATCTGCCAAACTTGCCCCCCCGGCAGCCTCCATGGGCCCCCGCCGGACTGTGGTGCACTTATCAGAAATTGTGGACAAACGTAATGCCCTACGAATAATCCTCCCCTTACCTTTCTTTTTGATTTCTGGTGCTCCTCTGGGGCGAAGTATATGCTGAGTGCTTGTAACAACAGGCTCTCCAAACTCCTCCTCTGTGCCCATTTGTCCAACTATGGCTTTCATGGCTGGGTAAAGGGTATCTGTGCTAGAATCACCAAGACATGGGTATTTCACACATTGTCTCTCAAAATTACTGTGTTTGCATTTACTGACCTTGGACCTTAACTTTCCTTTTTCTTCCCCTGCATCCGTTCCTAACCCATGCAGAACATGAGTAAATCTCAGCTCACTACATTAGCCCCACTCAACCTACAAGCAGGACAGGACAGTCTGTTCTTTACTGGTCCTGCCTTATTACAAAGTTCAGTAATTTCTCCAAGTTTATAATAACACAAAACTAAAACTGAGGGGAAGGAACAAGGGGTCAACCAGATAAAGCAGGGAAATCTGGTCACCAGTAAGAACTTGGCTATTACTGCCATTCAAATAGACCACAAAACTCCCTCCACCTCCTTCCCCTGCTCTTTTTTGTACCTGACCACGGGTTTGCTAAGTGCTTCTGAGTGCTGAGTGCCAAGGCAGACAGACACTTTGCTCTTAGAAGCAGAGGAGCCATTAGCAAGGCATATAGACCTCGTTACATTTTATTGCTTTCATCATGCTGCCTTTTAAACCCTGGATGGCATCACACAAAGGTTAGCACAGAGCTCAGAGAAGGAAGTAGGGAGCTTTTCTTTGTGGACGTGGAGGAGGGAAACGCAGTGGGATTTTTGGGTACAGTACATTTGGCAGATTCCCTGCTACGAAAGAGCTGTTGAAGGTGCCGCTACGGAATCTCCTCCTGCTCAAAGGCCAGTGACAGCAAAGCCAGGGGCAGGGAGTTCTCTCCTCCCAGGAGGCAATAACTGCTAAGCCTGATCTCAGGCATCACCAAAAGAAAGTTCGGGGTGCGGAGGGACTGGGAGACGCTGAGGGGGGCTCTCCTGCAGCTGCCCAGCCCCACGGTGGAAGCACAAGTCGTTGCTCGCTCTGCACGGAGAACTCGCGCCCCTGACTCCCAGCCCTCCTGAACCCAGTCCTGCTCTGCCCCGGAGCTGCTCCCTCGGCAGAGTTTAAAAATCAGTTAGAGGTGAAGACCGCAAGCCCCCGGCATTGGACTGTGCCCCCTCCAGTCTGGTGGTAATGCATGGGAGGTAGCACTGGGATACAGATAAACGGAGACCAGAATGGAGCAAATCTGATACCAGCTCTTTACGCACACACGAATTTTCTGTGACGAATTCAGACTTGTCAATCCAAAATGCCTTGGCCTTGGAGGGACAGGCCCACTGAGCATTGCCCCCTCCGTGCTCTGTTGCATGACAACGGTGTTTTTCAGTGCCTTCGTGCACAGATTTCACCCTTACTGTGTCATCTTGCTCTTTCACTTCCTTTCCTGTGGCTTCCGGGGACAAGGCTTTTTAAAAAGCTTTCAGAAGGGCCTCTCTGATGGAAATCTTCCAGTTTTCTATTCTTGACTTCTCACACTTGAGCCAAGTAGGATAGGAAGAATTCTTCTACAATTCATCTAACAGGCTTTCAAAATTTCCATTTATTCAAGTACTGTATTTAACATTGTTTATGGAGCCTGAAATACAGAGGCGGGTCACACGACTGAGAAGAATGCACTTGGAAAACATCATCAGCAAACAGTCTGAATAGACATTGAAAGAGGGGAAAAAACAACTGTACTGAAACAAAAGGTAGCTCTCAAGCCTTTAGAGAAAAGCGAAATTACTAGGTTAATTATAAGCAAAAATAAAGAAACATAGAAATAAAAAAAAAAAGAGGCAAATGAAAGAGGGGGACAGGAGGAAAATGGATGGAGAAGGCAGAGACTTTTCTCATTTTTCAGCTTTTCAGTCACTCTGGAATATTCTTGCATCCAAGGTAATTTACCCATATGGCTCATAAAATTCTTTGTAGAGAGGAACTGTATTGATATCCTCAGTCCTCAGCTTGAGCCAGCCCCATTCTGCCTTTAGTATTTCTATTTGCTTCCACAGTACCAGAAAAGATCTCAGCAAGTTACGTGATCTGACCAGATCACAATGTCTCAGCCAAAGTTTGCACATCTTTTTGCTGTTCTGCAACCAGTTAGCACTTGAGTCAACCGTCCCTGCCAAATTCTGCTGGAAGTCACAGGGAAATGTTTTGCTTCAGAAAGCTATTACAAGCTTTTCACATGATTTTCTTTGCTTAATAGCATCTCCTGAAATATACAGTGGGATGAGACATGAGACAGGCTATTGTGCAATTAGAACTTGCCATGGGGGCTTACACCAGTGTCCTTCAGAGCATGGTACAGGAAAAAATCAGGCTACTTTTTGATTGCAGCGAGTACTCACAGACAGCAGAGATGGGGATAAAATTGCACAGAAGTTAAATCCTTTGTTTTATTGCTGCTTTCCTCAAGTGAATTGCTTCAACAGCATCACTCTCTGCTTGGTCTCTACTAAAAGTACTGTTACAGAAATCAAACCCTTAGGTCAGGTCTTGAAGGAAGCAGACCTTAAAATAACTAAACTTGTCCTTTCCACTCATTGTGCCTTACAAGTTGATCAGCATATCTGTTTCCCATCACAAACAGTTTGAATCTCTCCCCATTCCTTGAACCAAATCTTTGTGCAGTGTCTGGCAGGTTTTAGGTGCCCCCAGCAACCATTCCTCACAACACGTCCGCAATGCAAGTACTCGGGAAAGTACAGCCTGGAAGTACCTTGCCTCTCCTGGACGAGGTTTGGGTTTGGTGGCCAGGCTGTTCCTTTCCCCTTTGCCCCTGCAGCTCTTGATAAAGAAAGAGCTGGACCTTCGGTGGGATGTGGGGAGAAGTCAGCACAGTCTCTGTTTTCTCCAGAAGTCTGGCGATACCAACAGGCCCTCAAGGACCTTTTATCACAAGGGCTTCTTTTGCGAGCTCTCAGGATTTATAGGAGACAACATTGTTCCCTTTGCTTCTTACCAGATAGCCAGGAGTAGGTGAGGTTATTTTGGCATACCTCGGGTCTAGGTCGCTTCTGTTCACAGAGATTTGGTTGCAAAAACTAACGGGAGTCCTACATAGAAGCTGTACCGTCTCAAACTGAGTTGTCAGAGGTACCTGCTTGTTCTCAGCTAACGAGGCTTGACAGTCAGCGTGATCTTCCACAGCACAGCCGCAGCCGTTCTGCAGCACTCCCTCCCTTAGAGACGGCATTGCCACCGGGTCCCCATGAGCGGCTCTTCGGGCTGCATCACTCGGGCTGCACAGGCACAGCTGGAGAGGAGGGGAGAGTCTGCGCTGAGCTTAACCAGCAACAGCAAACCTCAGGTAACTGTCAGCACAGGGGTTTCTGTGTTCTAAACACAAATGGATTTCCAGCTTTTAGCACCATGGTCCTAAAACACACATGCCTTTGCATTTTCCTAGTTCTAGCACGCTATGAAAATAGTAACTATGGGTTCATTATCAATTAAAATGCTCTGCTCTGCTTGAAGAAAGACCAAATGTGAAGCAAATGGTAAAATGGGCTTTTGGACAGAAAAGGGGGAGATGTTTTTTGTTCACTTCTGTTCTTTAAAAAACAAAGACAGGAGACAAGAGAGTATTGGTTTGTTTTCCTCCTGCATCATAGATTCATCTTGTCTTTATGTCTTTGGATGTAAGCATGAGGCTGCTGTCTCACTGTACCCGCACGTTGTAATTTGTATTAATTGTGTTGCTGATAATGACTGGAAACAATCCTCCATCCATTAGAAATGTCCTTCTCAGAAAATGCATGACTGTCTAAAAGAATAGAGATGACTGTTCATAAATAAGAACATTCAATTAGTTAGGAGAGTCCCATCTAATCTGATCAGGAAAAGGCAACTCAGAGGTCAAGCTGCTATTTGATATGTGATACACTCTGCTCTGACTTTGAAAGTAGGCCATGTATTAGAAAAGAGAGAAGCATCTATTATGACTCTTTGGGAAAACAGCAATAAGATTCATTCCAGAATACACTTCCTACCAAGATGCTGTGCTACTTCTGCCTCCACAGAATAGCTCCCATGTCCTTACATACCTCCTGTCAATCATCTATTGCTGGTCCTGTCTCAGAGGCATCAGGACATCTTGTTCATCAAAGACATCCAGATTTTGCATGCCAGTACAAATCCTGTTTCTCAGTTATGCTAAGGAGGTCCTATGTGTCATTGTCACCTAAATCAAGGCAGGGTGGCAGAAAATTTTATTCCTGTAACTCATTGTTTGGGAAAGGCGTTATTAAACGTGAAACCATAGTACCTGATACTGGATAATTAGCAGGATGGCATTAAAATGAGGAAACGTAAGTTTGAATTATTATTTAAAACTGCCTATTATATTGGAACATGCTAATATCACCAGCAAGACTTATCGTTGCTTTCCCTAACATGACCCCAGCTTTTTTTGCCGGTGTCATTCAAGGTGCCTCTTGAGCACATAGGTATGTAATTTGGCATTATGTAACTCTGCGTGATGCTATAGCTAAGAAAACCACTAGACCTAAATATCTCGCACACAACCATGACAGGCAGGTTGGGCAATCAAAACTGCTGCCAGGTGATGAGACAGCTCAGAAGGGTAATTACCCAAAACGGAAAGTTAGTACATTCACCAACATCTATCATGCAGAGTAATTCCATTTTGGTGACATCAGTGTGGTTACATTCCATCTCAGATTTTTATTACTCACCTCTGTAGAGAGTGTTTTCTAGAACTCCTAGGGGTGAGTCAAGTTAATAAGCTGTGATCATGGGCATTTTTTTAATTAGCTATTAGTGGTTAGGTTCTTTGCACCGTGGTAGGGAAGGAGGAAGCACACCAGCAAGAAGCCCGGAGGACTTTGTTCTCCAAAGAGCTCAGTACAAATGGAGGAAGAGCAAGGGTACGCTTTACTCACCCTGCAGCTTTGATGACCCAGAAGCTGTAGGAGCCTTAGCTGTGAAGCAAATGCACTCTGAATCACAGAGTTACTCAACGGAGGCAGCACGTGGTATATCCTGTCTGTAACACTCTGGTAGGCTGAAACATTCCCCGAGGACAAAAATGTCTCTCTGTAAAGGAACCAAAATGTTTGCATTAAAAAAGAAGTAAGATGACTTCAAAATGCTCCAAATGGTCTATAACAACATTACCCGCGCCTCATTATAACCCAACATGGTAGCGACTGATAGGGACAGAGGCAGATATGATGATTAAAACAAATAGACACAAATGTTAATGATGTAGATGCATGTGTGAAAGTCGTTCTGACTGGGGACATTTACAGCAAAACACATGTCTGTGTTAAAGGAGAGGGATGCTCAGGTAGCTAATACACTGGATAATAATTCAGGAGCTCTACTGCCTCCTATTCCTGTTATTAGGATAATTTCCTATACAAAGTGGAAGAGCCACTAAAGCTTTTCAAAGTTTTCAAAAGTGCTTGTGAAGCTTTAGAACCTGAATTATAGGACACCTGGAGTTGGAATCCAGAGCTAGGTTTAGCAACAACGCTCCACGCTGATTTTCACGAGACCCAGTCTCACCTAGGAAATGCACCTGGTCTCACACAGCAACGCAAGTGACACCAGAGCCCAGCTAAACCAGCGGAGTGCTATCCCAGCACAGTCCTACAGGGCTTCTGGGACCCAGCTGGCTCCTCCTGCTTGGATTGCATTGTGCTGTGCAATCACATACATAAAGCTACCTTTTACTACGCTCTATGCATCGTGTAAATATATTACCCAACCAAGCTTAGACGTGACTTTGTAATTTCATTGCAGCCTCTTTGTCACCCTCAATTCTCCTGTACTTCATTCACATGCTTTTAAAACAAAGAGCCCCTGTTCAACCAGTTCTTGCAATATAAGAAACAATCTAGAGTGCAACTCTTTCTGTAGCTGCACGTCCTCCTTTGAATGGCAACTCTAAGACAAGGATCTTGTTCTTTTGTTTTTGTCAAACGCAAACAAGCACTTTTGAAAATGACATGGAGTTTGTATCAGTTGCAGGACTAACAAAGGAATTACAGGGACAAATAACAGCTTCCAGAATCAAACTTGGCAGAGAAGTTCAAAAGAGATTAAATGTGATTTAGTGTCCCACTGTAAGCCCTGGTGTGGAGAAAATGGAAACTAATTGCACTAGCAATAAGGAACAAGAAAGATGAAGCACCTGATATGCTGCGTTTCTTCTTATTTCCTGTTCACACACTCCTTATCTAAGGAAAACATTTCCCTCACCAATTCTTTTTACAGTATTTTAATCAGGAAAAAATAGAAATAAAAGCACAAGGTAGTTTTATCTTCTTGTGAGTCTCCAGAAAAATCTTTAGTCTACAAATACGTACAAACACATCTCCACTGGATAGCACAAGAGTGGTCATACTGGGTCAGAGCAGAGGTCCATCCAGCTCAGAGTCCTGTCTCCCACAGCGATCAGAAGTGGATTCATGAGAAGATTACAAAAATCTGCAGAACAAGCATATGCTGTTTCCTACTGATATTCTCACAGCCTCCAAGAATTTGTAGCTCAGGCATTTCCTCCGCCAGAGGTGATTACCAAATGTTTAATAACCCTTCGTAGATTTGTCTTCCACGAGCCTGTGCAGTCTCCTTCTGAGTCCTATGAACTTTTACCACCTGCTGCATCCCACAGCAAGAAATCATAGAATGGGTTTGGGTTGGAAAGGACCTTAAAGACCGTTTAGTTCCAACCCCTGGCCATGGGCAGGGACACCTTCCACTAGACCAGGTTGCTCCAAGCCCCATCCAACCTGGCCTTGAACACTGCCAGGGATGGGGCAGCCACAACCTCTCTGCGCAACCTGTCCCAGTGCCTCACCACCCTCACAGTGAAGAGGTTCTTCCTTACATCTGACCTAAATCTGCCCTCTTTCAGTTTAAAACTGTTACCTCTTCTCCTATCACTACACTCACTGATAAAGAGCCCCTCCCCATCTTTCCTGTAGGCCCCCTTTAGGTACTGGAAGGCTGCTATAAGGTCTCCCTGAAGCCTTCTCATTTCCAGGCTGAACAACCCCAACTCTCTCAGCCTATCCTCAAAGGAGAGGTGCTCCAGCCCTCTGATCATCTTCGTGGCCCTCCTCTGGACTCGCTCCAACAGGTCCATGTCCTTCTTATGTTGGGGGCCCCAGAGCTGAATGCAGCACTGCAGGTGGGGTCTCACCCGATGGGAGCAGAGGGGCAGAATCCCCTCCCTCGACCTGCTGGTCACGCTGCTTTGGATGCAGCCCAGGATGTGATTGGCTTTCTGGGCCGCAAGCGCACATTGCTGGCTCACACTCAGTTTTTCATCCACTACTACCCCCAAGTCCTTTCCCACAGGGCTGCTCTCAATCCACTCATTGCCCAGCCTGTATTTGTGCTTGGGATTGCCCTGCTTGCACTTGGCCTTGTTGAACTTCATGAGGTTCACACGGGCCCACCTCTCAAGGCTGTCGAGGTCCCTCTGGATGGCATCCCTTCCCTCCAGCGTGTCGACCACACCACACAGCTTGGTGTCGTCAGCAAACTTGCTGAGGGTGCACTCAATCCCACTGTCCATGTCGCCAACAAAGATGTTAAACAGTGCCGGTCCCAATACTGACCCCTGAGGAATGCCAGTTGTCACTGGTCTCCACTGGGACATTGAGCCGTTGACCACAACTCTTTGAGTGCGACCATCCAGCCAATTCCTTACCCACCAAGTGGTCCATCTGTCAAATCCATGTCTCGCCAATTTAGAGACAAGGATGTCACGCAGGACAGTGTCAAACGCTTTGCACAAGTCCAGGTAGATGACATCAGTTGCTCTTTCCTTATCCACCAATGCTGTAACCCCATCATAGAAAGCCACCAAACTTGTCAGGCACGATCTGCCCTTAGTGAAGCCATGTTGGCTGTCACCAGTTACCTCCTTATTTTCCATGCACCCTAGCAGAGTTTTCAGGAGGATCCACTCCATGATCTTGCCAGGCACAGAGGTAAGACTGACTGGCCTGTAGTTCCCCGAGTCTTCCTTTTTTCCCTTTTTAAAAATGGGGGTGATGTTTCCCCTTTTCTAGTCAGTGGGACTTTCCCCAGACTGCCACAACTTCTCAAATATGATGGGTAGTGGCTTAGCCACTTCATCCACCAGTTCCTTGAGGACCTGCAGATGCATCTCATCAGGTCGCATAGACTTGTGCACCTTCAGGTTCCTTAGATGGCCTCGAACCTGATCTTCTCCTACAGTGGGCGGCTTTTCATTCTCCCAGTCCCTGCCTTTGCCTTCTGTGACATGGGCAGTGTGGCTGGACCACTTGCCGGTGAAGACTGAGGCAAAAAAGTCATTGAGTACCTCACCCTTCTCCACGTCCTGGGTAACCAAGTCTCCCATTTCCTTCCAGAGAAGGCCTACAACATGTTCCCTAGTCTTCCTTTTATCACCAACATACCTACAGAAGCTTTTCTTGTTGCCTTTGACATCTCTGGCCAGATTTAATTCTAGCAGGGCTTTAGTTTTCCTAACTTGATCCCTGGCTGCCCAGACAATTTCTCTGTATTCCTCCAAGGCTACCTGTCCTTGCTTCCATTCGGCTGCATTATCGGCCCCCGTCCCTACTGTCTGTGCCGGTGGGGGAGTTTTGGGCTGTTTGGCCGTGGGTCCACTGCAGACCGTGCTTGGAACCAGCTCTCCAACTCCTTCGCAGCCTCCCTGATGTTTGCAGCCTTCTCACTGCCTCCTGCAGCTCAACCTGCGGCAGGAGGTCCTCCGCTTGGGCACACGGTTTGCAGGCAGCTCCGCCGCCTGTCCCTGCCCCAGCAGAAAGGTCTGGGTGCTTTCTGCAGCCTCTCCCTTCAGCAGCTCCATCTGGGTGGAGGCATCTGAGACAAATCCCACAGCCTAACTACAACCCACGTACAAGAACCACTTTTTTTTTTTTTTTTTTTTTTTGTTCAGAGCTGCCTACCTGCTGTTCACCTGGGATGCACCTTACACTGGAAAAGACCATGAGCAGACAATCCTGGTTTATGGCCTGCCTTTGACTGACGGTTTTACAGAGCTCTCCCCCAGCTGTACTACTTGTTCCACCCAGCAACCTTTCATCAGTCGTGTGGCTGCTTGGGGAACATTTCCTAGTTCTCTGTCCTTCCTTAGGCGGGGACCAGAACTGTGCAGGCTTGTTAACACAGATTTGTTCAGCAGTGTAATGGGGTTCTTATTTTTGCTCTCCTAAAGGGAATCAATTTGCTTTCTATTTGTTTTTTGTTTTTGTTTGGTTGGGTTTTTTTGATCGCTACTGTGCTGAAATTTTGACAGAATTATCTGTCATAACTCTTCAGTTTCATTACTGCGTGGTAATGGTCGAGCCAGAGGCTGTCGTTTTATATATAGGGATTGGTTTTTTTTTTTCCCAGGTACATCATTTTTCCAATACACTGAACTCCATCTGCTATTTTATTTTGCAGTCACTCTGTTTTGTAAGGTCCTTCTCCAGCCAGCCCTTGCCCTTGGTATCCTGGCTATCACAGTGTCATGTACACGTGTATCACCTCAGCTTCAGTCCCTTTTCAATGTCACCTATGAGCACCTGAACAGCACAGGAGAAAGCTCAGACTCCTGTGGGAGGCCACTGGTAACCTTCCTTATCCACTGCAAAAGTTGCCCGTTTACAGCCTTCTCCTTCCTAAATCTCAACAAATTATTGACAAACGTGACCATCTCCTCACAAATCCAATGGCTGCTCAGACTCCTTAAGAGCCTCTGTCGAGGCTGTTAAAGCTTTCAGGGAATCCAGACAAACTGTATCAACCCTTTATCCATGTTTGTTAACACCTTCAGAGAACCCCATTATGTTTGTAAGGTGCGACTGCACTTTCCAAAAGCAGCATCGACTCTTCCCAAATACATCATATTTGTCCATGCATCCACTTCATTAGTTTCTGCTAGTTTGAACACTGCAGATATCGGGTTTATCAGCCTGTGATTAGCCAGATCACCCTTGCAATCCTTTTTAACTACTGGCAACACACCGGCCACTTCCAGTCGCTGGGTATCAAGGCAGTGTTAAGCAAGAAGCTACACACCTTACCTAGTACTTTGGCTTCTTTTTAAAAAAAATTAAAAAAAAATCCTTGAGTTCTTTCAGAATTCTTCAACATTGGTCTTGGCAACTTGTTCATCTTCATTTCAGTCCACTTGACCCATAACTTCCCCTGGCAACACTTCCACTAGCTCCTCTGATGCATGTCCCATAAAGAAAGGTTTTGGTGTGGGAACCTCCTCAAGTTCTTCCACAGTGAATGCAGAAACAAACAAATCACTTTTTAAAATGTGTGCTATTGACTTATCTTCACTGAACACTCCTGATCACCTACCGGCCCTAGGGACTCTCTGGCAGGTTTCCTCCTCCCGATATATTTGAAACAATATTTATTATTAGTCTTGAAGCCTTCAGGAAAATTGTTCCCCAAAATCTTTGCTGGGCTGTCTTGAATCCTTTTACCCTTATCCTATCACAGTTTATGGTCCTTTCTGTTTTCTTCATTTGAATGAAAGTTCAGCTTTTTGAAGGATACCTTCTTGCTTTAATAATGTCTTTAATCCTGCTGTTTAGCCATGCCAGTGTCCTCTTACCCTTTCTTAAGTCTTTCTTCACATGTGGTATGCATTTCTTGAGTGCCTCCAGCATGTCCCCAAAGAGTCTCCAAGCCATCTGCAAGGATTTAACTCCCCTAGCTAATCCTTACAGGGTTTTTTTCAGCAAGTCTTCTCCTTTTTATGGAGTTTCCCATTTTGAAGCTGAGCTGATATTTATTTGGCTTTCACTGTTCCTTCAAGGATGTTTCATGGAAGCCCATCATGGCTGCTCTTAGAGAAATGCTCTCTAACGGCAGTGTTTTGAACTCGGTCCTGCGTGTTACTCAAAAGCAAGTCCAGGAGTTGTTTCTCTTCTGGCGGACTCCGTGGCTGCCTGCCCCACGCAGGCTACACCTGCAAATCCAGGCTTGCGTCATGCCACCACGTGGCATCTACAGAGGGGAGGAGAGTTAAAATTTCCTTTACTTCCACACGCGCTGCCCTTGTTTTGGTTCTGCCAAGGTTATTCTGTTGAATACATTCAAACCGCTCTGTGACCATTATTGGAGGAGAACGGGGGGAAAAAAAGAAGATAGTTACTTTTTAGAAAGATCTGAAAAATGTATCTTAGTTGAGTTTCTGTGATGGGGTAAATAACAACATTGTACAGGAGGGTAAACCTAGATCTCGGTATAAGCAGCTAAGACCTATACCTGTTTATTAAGCATTTTTTGATAGAGAAAAATATAAAATTTAATGTAGATCCCAAAGCAAAATATAAAGATTAACTCATAAGTCTATCTCTGTAGCAGCTACCAACCTCCCTGATTTAGTAAGCTATGAATCACAACGTAAAGGTGATATAACGCGCAGATAATAGAACAGCTGTACTCAGACGTGGTGTGTTGAGATCCCTCAATGAAGCACGTAAGGACTATCACCACTTTTAGTGAAAGGAAAATTTCTACACTTAACAGGGCACATTTCATGATCTTGGAGCAGATACCACGGACAAAATTTAAATTAATCTTTCCTACGTTTTTTTTCTTTCTTTGTGAACAAAAAAAAAGCCTCTTTATAAAAAAGGTGCCAGTCCCATCCCTAACAGGCTGTAATTCCTACCGTAGTCAGTGCTCAATTGCTGCATCAAACTGTAGAAAGATCACTTGTCTGTGACTGGCTAGCAGCTGGGCTACTTTGCCGGGATCCAGTGGATTCTGGAGGCTGTCAATCATTTTCTGTATGTCTTGACATTCAGTCCCTGGAGTCCCAAGAACAGTAAGTTTATCAGGTAAGGTGTTGGGAAATGCACTTAGAAATATCTCAGTTCTGTAAACTTGTTTTCCCTGCAGGAATTTTGTACTTCAGGACTTTCTTCATTTTTCATCCCTCCCCTGGGAAGCAGGAGAAGAACGTGTTTACATCCCCCTCAACACTACGAAACCAGGCTTTAAGAAAAGAGATTGTGGCAGGTGGAGAATTATGAGGATGTAGTAAGGTCAGGGAGGAAAAGACATAGGAATGAAAAGTTACAAGCATCTCAAAAGAATGGTTCTTTTATTAGCCTTTCCCATTAAAAAGTCAAATATTACAAAATGGCAACAAGGACGACGGTATATCTTACTGATTATCATATGAAGATTAGATTTGTCAGACAGGAGCAGAATCAGGTCCTGAGATGTCATTTTACTTACTCCAAAGACCTAAACTAGTTACTACCTGATAAGGAATGATAGGGACAACTTTTCCAACTGTTTTTAATAAAATACAGTTGGGGCTCAATTCTGCAGCCTAACGAATACTTTTCTGCTGAGGCTCTAAAGTTGTTTTATTCTCTTTAAGCTTAGCAAAAAAACTTCTCAAAGCAATGGCTCTCTACCAGTCATTACCCTTACAAGAGCACCTGCTCTTACTTGGTGTTTGTAGGAAATGTGTGCACAGGGCTTGACTGCCTCCCAAGACACAGCCACCGCAGAAGTGATTTCACTTGAAAGCACCTGTTCTAGGAGCCCAATGTTCTCTCTGTCAGGCTGCAGGGGCTGCCATCATTTAAGGAAGTTAAATGGTCTGATTTGGGGGAGAAGGAAATTATTCCTCGGCAGCAGCAGCAACAAAAAAGATCTCTTGGACATGAGCAATGGAGTTAAACTGTCTGTAAAAAATGCATTATAGAGACAGCAGAGTACTGAGGACTCCATCATTGTCCGCATCTTCTGTTTTAAAAGTGTGGTAGCTAGGCACACGTTAGATATGGCTGAAATTGAAATACATTGCACATAATATTCCTCCTACATCTGGTTATGTGGTTTCTCACTGATCACTAAGCTCAGTCTTCTTGATCGTTTCAAAGCTCATTAAGCATGCTAATTTATGTGAGCTTTCTTAGCCATATACAAATGAAGTTACTAATACATACTTGATGGTATAATGAGTGCACAGAACAAGCAGTGCTTTTTGTTAGAGAGAATAAACCCAATTCAAAATTAAACATTCACAAGCACGGTATGAAAATAAAAGCTGTAACAAGTATTTATGATTCACTGAGTCCTTTCTCCCCTTCCAAAATGAAATTTCAAGAAGATAAATTCAGAACTGATAATAAAAATCTTACTCACATAAAAAGAAAAATACATAAGGGATAAAATCTGGAGACGTTAAAAGACAAAGCTAGTCTTTTATATATTTTTCCCAATTCTTGAAGAATTTAATATTTTTATCCAATTGTCATAATCAGTTTTTCATTTTTTAAAAGACACCTGGACAGAAGGGAAGCTGTGCAGGTAAAATTTTAACTCCTGAGTTGTGTCTGAGCAGCACCAAACATACAGATATACAAATGTGGGCGTTTCTAGGCAGCATAAAACCAGTCCAGCCACGCAGCACACACCCCCACAGAGGAGGAGGTATGCCTAACGTGCCATGTTTTGAAACTCCAGCTCGCTATTCTGTGGGAATAATCCAGTGGCTGAAAAGCCAAATGCCAAGAGCACTTCAGCACTTGGGACAGGATTATCTCACGTGACCTTTGTTGCCTAATTTTCAGGCATCAGGTTTAATTGGGCTCCCGTGATCTTAGGCACCTCCAAAGAGGGTTTCATCCCACCCACTTTGAACACGTTAGCTTGGGATGAGCAACTCCTCTGAAGGTGTCTTTGTAACAGTGTCCAGCAAAGGTGTGCAGTGACAGCAGGGGTACCAAACTGGTCATTAAATACCAGGAGTTACCTACCTTACTGCTAACCACTAAAGGAAAGGTAGGTAAATCCCACGCCTGCAGTACAGTTTACCTTGGACAACAGGTCAAAGCTATTAGGGAAACCAGTACTATTTCTGCAAATACATGTTCATGCAGAATGACACGCACCTCAGCTGTTTCACCCTTTGGAAAGAGAATCAAGCGACTGATTTCTAGATGAACCCAAGCCTGCCTTTTTTAAGCTTCCGGTAAAGATAAAATCATCATGGGCTGACCAGATGGCTTAACAGACACTTGCTAGAGGCAGAAGAGCAATTTTTGGACCGTGTTTTCTGTTCCCTGCTGGAGCAGACCTCCCAAGCCCAGTAGATACGTTGCTTTTCTGTGGGACTGCAATGGATCTGTGATGCTATGGGCATGCTCCTGAAACATGACAGTCTTCCATCAGTGAAATGGAGCAGGAAAAAGAAAAAAAAAAGGATGGAATTTTGTCTTGACTTTATTCTTTGGTTGACATCACCCTCCTCTTCATGCTCCTTTTGTCCCTTTCTCACCATCAGCATTTCACAGTCTTTTGCAGCTAGAACCATCTACCTTAAGCACACAGTAATTGTTACTTACCAGTCCTGTCAGTCCCTCCCCAGTCTGGTGTCAGAGGCTCTGAGTTTAAGGCACAAAAGCAGTTTGGGGATTTCCTAATTGAGCAAAAGCCAGGAGATACAAAAACAGGTCGTGAAATGCGCCAACAATTTCTAGGCTTAGGTGGAGAGCTCTGAGAGCAGCCTGCAGACAAGACAAATGCACAAATACAACCATTCAGATGATAGCCCCTAAGCAAACACACCAAAATAGCAAATGCTTTTGCTTCCCAGGCCACAACCACTCCTGAGCACCAGACGAGACCTCCCTGGGATGGCGCTGGGACTCCCAGAGCAAGGTCAAGCACTGGATTTCATTCAGGCTCAGGATATCACTCCCAGCTGTCACCATCCCATCTGGTGTCACACCTTCTGGTTTAGAAACTGCTTCCCCAGCGTCTCTTGCAACCACTTTTTTTGGTGTTTATATCTATCCAAATAGATAGACGCAGCCGGGCAGCCCTCCCCTCCCAATCCTTCCCCCCTGCGCTGCACCGTGTCCAGCTCCCACACTGCCAGGGCCAGCCCAGGCACCTCCTCCCTCCTGTCCCCTCTCCTCCTTATTTCGGCAGAAATAAGTCAGAGGACATACAGGTCCCTGCCTGCCCCTTCTGTGTACGTGGGGACAGGGACAATACTTGATAAACTGGTGGGACAGGGAATACTTTCACAAATAGGAAAAGGCAACACAGCGTGGCTGGGTTTTGGTTTAATGACTACCAATCCTTAAACTAAAGGATCCTTCCTTTCATTTCATTTTTGTTTATACCTCTAAAGCAAGAAGACCGAAGCTCGTTCCTTCCTGGCAGGCAGGCACTCTTCATCAACAGCCTTCATCAGCGGCACATGCTAGCTGCAGCCAGATTAAAACCACTGATGGTTATTTCCCCATCTCCAGTGACAAGCTAAATTGTAATGTGAATGAAAAGATGTGCATGGCTTAGTGCCTAGAACAAAATCTCTTTTAGCATTAGCAAATACTGACCTTCTCTGGAAGCATTTTGAACATGATCAGCACTTCGGTAGGGTGAGGGATGAACCACAAGTTAAGGAAGGTGCGCCCATCTGGAGACAGCAAAGAGCGTGGTCGAGGGTGGAAGGATCTGAGTTATTTCAAGAAGTGAGAGGTGTTTAGCATTTTGAGGCTTCTTTCTGCCTGTCAATTCCCAGAAAGACTTTTTTTTTAAAGTTTGATAAAACTGTTACTTGAACATAGGATTTGCCTTTAAGATTTGGAGCAAGCATATTTCAGATGTAGCACGATTTAGCTTTGACGTGTAGAATACAAGGTAAAGGTCTGACCTCCAAAACCTGCTGAACTTGAGAGAAATTTGAAGGAAACTTTCTTAAAGCATTTGACTTATAAAGCAAGGATAGGGGCTGCTGTGCTGAGGGCATTCAGGGTCTCTTCCCCCAGGACCGTGCTTTTGCTGGCTAGAACAGGAGGCAGGCAGGGCAAAGCAGCAGACAGGCATTAAAAATCTGTATCATTATTTTAAAATATGATGTGCAATTACTAGTAGGCAGCCCACTTTTTTTTGCTAGAAGATATGAAAATACATCATTTATTACATGAATAATGTATTTTCCTGTTTTTATATACAATGTGCCATTTCTTGTCTTCACATAAATGAAGATGAAGTACAATGCGCAGCTAATACATTCTGAAATAAGAGACATAAATTCAGCTTGGAGATTAAGTTCAGCTCTTTCTGAAGTTACTTTTGCAGGGTTTCTAATCTTTTTCTTCCTTTTGTCTGAAAAAAAGGCAAGGCTGAATGCAAAAAACAGACCTCTGGTTTGGGTGGGATGGAGTGACGAAAGGTTAAATACTCCGTGTTGTAAGCACGGAAATTATATTTGGGCAGGGTTTGTTTGACCAGCTGTGCCCGACTAACTTTTGCACAGGAATGATAAGCACAAATTGTACCTAAGGAAACCAGGCAAGTGACGTTTTTCAGGCTGAGATTAGTATTCGCACTCCCCGTTTCCTCTGCTTTACATCACAGCCCGTAAACGATACCAGCAGACAGAGAGCAAAGAGGTCGGCCAGGGTTTCCTCCAAAGGCAGAAGCACTCACACCGCCCAGATATGGCTCGTCTTTACAGACTTCTGCAGACAAGGACTGTGGGCAGCCTGTCACAGATGCTGTACTTCCCCACCACACCACAGGATGTTCACAGTGGCTTCTCCGTAGCCGTGTTTGCAAAGGAGTCCCAACACTATGTCACCCTGCTATGATGTGGCACCTAACTTCTTCAGAGAGAAAATAAGGACAGTCCGCTGCGTGCAGATAAGCCCAGGTGCTGCCTACCCCGGCAACACGTAAACAATTTGCAATGCCATTTCCCAAGAAACAGCTAAAACACAGTTTAATCCCAAATAAAACAGATTTTCTACATTAAGTAAAAAAAAAGACCTTAAACCCCCCCCCCAACACCCCAGAGATGCTATGTCATGCTTACAGAGTGACTAGTACTTTTAAAACATGTATGACTAAGAACAACAACCTAGTTTCATACACCAAATCTGAGAACAAAGAAAAAATCTGGGGGAAGGAAAGAACAGGATGGCACCACTGCACAAAAACCACAGCCCTACATTTTCCTCTTTCTTCCTGCTTCTAACATTTACTTCTAAGACGGCAGTTGCTGCAGGAGTCTTTTACTATCTTCCGTAAGTTGACATTTCTGCTGTACCCAGTTCTTCTGCCTTTTTCTAAGGGATACTCCTAAGGCTTAGGTAAGGCAGCAAGGGTGGACACAGAGTACGTATCCACAGCCTTCCCTTCGTGCCGCTGCAGCTGGACTCCATATAACATAAAGACAGCAAAATCAGGAAGGATAGGGGGTTCACCGGACCAAATGCAGATGTTGACAACAAGAGCACCTCCCCTGAGTCCCTGGAGAGGGAAAAAGGCACTTTCAGGACACATCACATCTCGTCCAAAAGCAGGAGCCTGAAACGAGTCATCTCTTTGAAGCACCTATTGATTATCAGGGGACCCTAGTCAGATACAGGAGTCTGAAGTTAGGTGGGCTATTCTCAAACATTTCCCATTGATATTAATGAACTTTAGGCTTATGGAAATACATATATACGTATTTGCAGAAAGTTTTTCATTATAACTATTCCCATTCTCATTTCTTCTGCTCCTCCTCCAGAGTCTTTTCTTTCCTTTCTTCCTTTCTTCTCTATTCCATGGGGTTTTTTTCTCCCCCCCCCCCTCCCTTCACTCCCCACCTATCTTTTTTCCTCCCTGTATTTCCTCTACTGTAACTAGCCACCTTCCCCCCATCCACCACAAACACTGTTTCTTCACCCAGCTGCAGGTCCTTCTCGGAGGGAGGGAGGGAGAGGGAAGGCAGGACCTGCTCACCCCACAAAGGCCTGGCAGCCACAAATGCAGGCAACAAGAATAGTACAGAAGATAAGAAAGCAATTGAATTAATGTCCTGCTATAACCCTCTAAACGCAGGCAAGATGGAAGCTATATTTCTGCTTTCATCGTAACTAATTGACAGTTGCTGTCTACAAGGTGCTTCTTCAGTTAAACAACAACAGAAAATGAAACATTAACTGGTAATAACTGATAAAGTGGGGACAAAAAAGGGGCAGAGGAGCTGAAGGGGCAGGAGCCATTTTTAATTAAAGCCTTTTCTCCAGCTCCCTGCGGCTCCCTTTCTGGCAGGAATGCCAGTTTCCGTGCCAGCCTGCCAGGGGCAGGTCGATGCAGGTGCCAAGGGCGTGCTGCAGCGGTCCCCACGCTCTCTGGACACCTTCACGTCTCCCTCCCTCCGGTAGTTAAGGATTTGCTCTCGGCTTCCTTTGTATATCAAACCGGGAAAAGCAGCACGGTATAGCTAGCAATATGAAAGTGAGTGTGGCTGGGACACAAGCTGCTGGAGAGACACAGGCAAGCGTTGAAGCGCAGAAGGAGAAAAGACAACCTCAGAAAATTCAAGGCTATTTAAACAAATAAAAGGGCATATATATGTATACGTGCTTATTTTCTAGGAGGTTTCATTGCTTTAGATGTTTCACTTCAAAGTATAAAAGGACAATGTGTAACTACTTATAAGTTAATACACTTACATTAACTTTTTTGGAGAAGTGTAATAGTATAACCCTGTAAAGTATTCTAGGGTATTGAAGTATTTTTTTGCTGTTGAAAAGTTACAGGTCCAAGAGGCACAAGCCAATATCTAATTAGGGTGCACAATGCTAGGACTTGCTGATCTGTATGTTGAATATCCCAACAGAGTCTCATGCTCTGCAAGACCTTCTCTGTCACAAGATGGATACTCCTGAAACCCACCATGGCTTTACTCTTTGCTCGATGTCCCCATGACACCAAGAGTAGGAGGTAGCACATAGCATGAACTGCAGAAGTACAGGTTCTGCAGCTGAACTCGGCTCCTCTGTGCAAATAGATTGTGTTTGATTTAGTCCTCGCTAATGAACTAGGATGGCAACCGGATCAGTTGCTATGACAAGTCACCCACCACTCCTGGTCCTAACCCCCAGATGGGTTCAGGGCAGAAGATGAACACTGTGTGGCCCACAACCCCCAGACTGAAAGAACCTGGGGTGGGGGGTAGCTTGAGCATGAAATGTAAGTCTACTAAAATATTTTCCTCTAGGATTACTATTATGTCTTCTGTCACTGCGTCCAGAGAAGGCTCCTTCTAAAGCTAAGAGAAAATGTGTTACGAATGGCCCGTGTACAACTTTTAATGATAATATGCAAAATACTATAGAGCTTAAAAGCTTCTCAGGGGGTGACAACCACCTTCTCAAATGTCTTGTTGAACCACTTTTTATGATTTCTTGGGCTTGTAACCACACTCCCAACTTTTGGTATTGGAACCAAAGCTTTTGCCTGAACCTTAATGAACACCATTTCTGTGTTTTCTGCTGAGCCTCTCTGTTGCTGGGGAACAAGATGATCAAGAGCAAAACCAGTGTGCTGGGGGACTACTTTCACATCTAAAATCATTTGCCTGCTGGTGCTAACAAAGGGAGCTCGGAGACTTGCAGAGAGTCAGCAGAAGGGCTCACCTTGCTAGCCACAAGTTTTGAGGAAGGAGATCCTTGTGACACGGTCAAAAAAATGTCCCTTCTGAAAGAAGCAGATGATACAGGGTCATCCCCTAGTCCGTTGTGTGCTTTTTCTCTCCTTTCCTAACTTCCAACAAGTCACATGCCTGCAAGTAAAACAAGTTTCATTTAATCTCAAATAAATAAAATTTAAGGGGTAAAACAACCCCTACTACCTACACTTAATCATTAAAGCAGAGGATTTACATCCTGAAAATGAAATTATCCATTTGATTTCCCCTTGCGTGCAGTGCTGGGATCAGGAGCAAGCACATTTCTAAATTCTTCCTTCTGTGTATGCCAGCTTTTGCAGGAGACTCTGACTGTGCATATTCTCC
Organism: Buteo buteo; assembly: GCF_964188355.1. Lineage (NCBI taxonomy): Eukaryota > Metazoa > Chordata > Aves > Accipitriformes > Accipitridae > Buteo > Buteo buteo. The sequence goes on from NC_134185.1 coordinate 25,966,887, forward strand.
ATCCATCAAAATTGCCTGAAGACTGGCAGAACACACTGCTCAGGGCAGTTTCAGACTATCATTCCCTTTACAAACGTGTATTCACCTTTACTTAGTAATATGCACTGACAGAGGACTCTGAGCCCCAGGAACACACCTGCAAACTTAATACAAACCTGTGATCAGCTACAAGGTTTTTCTTTAAGTCTTGCTCCTCTTTTTTTTCCTTGGCATAATCCAATTACGAAGTACTTGTCTCTGATGACAAAGAAATCATCTAAGAGTCTTCTTAGGCTATTGTAGTACCCAATGAGATGACATCTCAGGGCACGCTGGGACACAGGTTGATTCAGCCTAAAAAAAGGTATAATTAAAATATATAGTGTCGTGCAGGGCGTATTCTGTCCAGATGAGCTCTACGTTTGCTGAACTTAATCTCTTTCTGTATGGACGTCTTCGGCATCTTCTACAGCAAAATTTACAAGCTATGATTCCTCTGTACTGTCACAACCAGCACAATAAAAATTGTGAAAGCGGCATTTAAGAACCAAGGTAAATTTTAGATTTAATGCTTTTCATCACACAGATGTCTTCACAATGCTTTAGAAATATCCACAAAGCAACACAGCAGCCGCTTTGTGGTAGCTGTTGGTACTTACATTACAATAAGGAAGCAGAAGCAGGAAGGAGCTAAATGAGATGACGAGTTAACTGCAGGACTGGGAATTAGCGTGACCCTGAGTCAGATTTCATCATCACTGAGCTGTGCCGAAACTCCACTCCAACCTCTGGCCGCAAGCTGCCTCCAGACCCATCGGTCTGGCCTTACGTACGCCCTCGATAAGCCGTACCTGGGTTAAAGGCAGTCTGCATCTGCAGCGTGACACAAATCTACGTCATTTGCAAAACATGGCTTACTGAAACAGCTGCCCTACTCGCAGTTTGCTCCTCGCCATGCTCTTTCCCAAGGCTGCTCGGACGTACCTCTGCGTACCTGGGCATACATATGAGGAGAAGACAGACCTGGGTGCCGGCCACACGCCAGCTTCTTGCCCAGGCTTTTGACAGAGTGGATCCGGAACATACAGCTCTTAGGTGGCTTCACAACAGGCTACGCACTCCGGTAGAAAAGCAGTGCGTAAACTCATCTAGGGTGGTATATCAAGTATGGTCTCTTGCTCAGTGAAAGTAGACTAGCGATAGCCCATTTCCTTCCCCCCCCCTTCTTTATTGGCACGTGTGCTCAATCTCATGATACTGTGTGCAAGACAAAGATCCCAGAAACATAAACTTATCTGGGAATAAAACCCATAAAATACTGAACATTGACATATGAACACAGGATTAAAAAAAATAAAATCCAGTCCAACTCTGTTTGAACCTCTGGTTTCTCCCAAGTTGTCTTACAAACTAGATTGAATTCACAGGATAGCACATCCCACTCATTCGTTCTCTGATCGACTGCGCATTATTTGCACTACAATTTATCATTCAGGTCAATGATGTTTATCTGGTATTTCTGCTGGAATACCAAAAAAGCGTTGGTGTTGTGTGCCTCTACTTAGCATCCCGTCATCAATCCTTTCTCCTCATAAAGAAACCAAGTGGCATATTTCCTACTCATCCAGCAACATGGCTTGTACTGCCTGTAATGTTATCCCACTAAACCACTGAAAATGTTCTTTTCCTCAGCTTGCAAAATGGTTTACAGGTATATTCATAATATTCTGAATTGAAAGTCTGTAAGTTTATGTTATCCACATGAAAAGACGCCCTCAGAGCAATACCCCATGTAAAAGCCAGAAAACTGCTCCAAGGAGCTAGTTAGTGGGCATACAAGCACCAAGACCAAGCTCCATTCTACAGGAGGAGCAAAGTCATATTTAATGGCCTTATCCTGGCCCACTTATTATTTGCCATAATTTTGCAATGTAAACTCGCTGATGCTTAGAAACCCCCCTGAGGTATCTGGATGTCCTCCTTTAATTTACAGGTTATCTCCATGGGGTTTGACATGCAGCCAGAGTCCCATCGACAGGGCACGGCGAGACAACCATAATGCTCAGACCACCAGTTCACACCAAGAAACAGGGCGTCTGGGCGCGCGCTCTTACGGTCGAGAGCCCATCTCCACATTTTGGCACGGCGGAGGCTGAGGGCGATGTAAAGCAGGTAGTGCTCAGGATTGACAGGTGTGCCAGACTGATCCCTAACCAGCGGAGGGGGCTTGGCCAGTCTATAACAAATACCTTTTAATGGTACAGAGTAAACCTGGAGAACGCCCAGGAGAAAATGAAGTGGCCGGCGTGGTTTCTTGCAGCAGCTGATCCTCTGTTTCACTCCCAGACACTGAATTTCTTCCACTTGCTGAACTGCTCCAGCTTGTTAGACTTACATTTCCTTCCTAAAATATCATGAATATCAATTCTGTGCTTGCTCTTATAAAGACTGGCAGCTCTTCCTACTAAATCAATGCAGATTTGCAATTCTGTATGCTTTCATTTACCCCGGCTTTATGATATAATAATTCACTGGGATCATTGAAAGTCACAGAAAAAAACCATTTCTCATTGAGCACAGGCATAATGAAACTGTAGCAGCAGCGGACTAAGAGGCAGCACTCGATTTATAAATCAGACAACATTCTTGACGTTCACTCAGCTGCAAATAAAATATGAATATTCCCAGATATTCATGTTTTTAAATATGTACAAATAATTGTGTATTTAGATCACTTATCTGGAAAATCAGTTTGCCTCCCCATGAACGCAAAAAACTACACTCATCCCCCCACAACACCTATTTAAGTCCCAGTGCCTCCTGGTATGAAGGAACCTCAGAAATTTCTGCATATTTATATAAAAATAATCCTAAGTTTCAAGTAGGAACAAGCAGTACTTTTCCAAGCTCTTGAAGTCGCATTTCAAAAGTGGCACAGGCACTTTGAAGTCCAAGGGAGCTACAAAGCATACTAATTCCCCTGCAAATCAAGGAGACCTATTGTCTTTTGTGTATAGTGGGAAAGGAAAAGACCAAAATGGGAAAAAAATGCCATGTTTTGAGAGTTGAGTTCCTCCTAAGTACTAGCTTGGCTTGGGTTAGTGCCAGCTTGCAGATGGATCTACCAAAGAACATCTTTGCTCTGTTGTAGTAGAAAATGGACTTATTTCCCAGAGGACAATTCTTCCTGCTTGGCTGAGCACAGGGAATGTACAACGTGTATTATAAAAACAGTGGTCAGCAATTGCCTTAGAAGTAAATGGGCAGACATGAGCAGTGTCTTCATTCCTGAGAAATATTTCAGCCTATAAACAAAGTCAGTATAGAAAAGTTTGGCACTGAGATTCCAAGTACACGGGAGTTTGCCCCTCCGAAGGTCCTAGACCAGTATCAAACAGGCTGGACTGCACGAGGGCACGGTGAGACTGGGTTGGTTAAGCCCATGCCCTTCATGGCACAGCCCATGGGTCTTGGCTATCAACCAGCCAGACCATGGCGGGCGTTGCAGAGCTCACGGCTTCTTTGGCATCACGCTACCAGCTCTCCTTCACATGGCCTGAAAGGGGACGCCACGGGCCTTGGCCGGCGTCGGGTGGGCAACCAGTGCCACCCACGGCAGTGGTGGGTCCCTCTGTGCAGACACAGCCTGGGACATCCTGCAACCTTCTCCCTTTCCCATGTAATGAGGTTATACAAGATCTCTTCCAGTTTTACATGTTAATCTAGAATAACAGATGCGTGACCTCCTTATCACTGCCTCTGTTGGTTGCATTAATTGTCCTCTGTGTGTGGATGCAGCAGCCATTAAATGATTTACAGAGGAGAGGAGGCACCGGAAAATGAAAAATACAGTTGCTGCCATTCTGTGGAAAAGAAACCATTCAGCATTTAGACAGCAAGAGCTCCGACTGTTTGAAAGATCAATCCTTTTCAACTGGGGGATAAAGAGCTATTTCCAGAGTAAGACTACTCATGGTTATCAGCAGACACACAACACCAGCGCTTTACGTGGCAGCGCAGAGGATCGATTTGGGAAACAAACCAAGGTTGCTCAGTTCCACTGATGATATCAGTGCTGCAGGATCTGATTAAAAATAAAGACGGGGAATCGCAGACTTCTCTGTGAGAGGGAATGGAAACCAGTCTCTGGGATGAACTAGACCATCGCCAGTCCTGGGAGGTTGCACAGCTGGCCATCCAGCTGCCAACATCTGGGTGCTCACCAAGTGGCTGCAGAGTGCAGCAGCTCCCCGGGACACGGCCCATGTGCTGCCAAAAGTTGCGTGAGGTCAGTGGTGCAAAGGGTTCCTGCTCAGCAGCAAGCAGGCAGCTCTGACCGCGTGATACTACGCATTTTTCTGGATAAGCTGTCAGGATATAATTTTGTTTGGGCCAATGGATCTCCGCTGTATGGTGCAGAATCAGTGTCCTGCTCGTGTTGGGACAGGATGCAAACCATGTAGTGGTGAAACAAGTTTGTTCTGGTGCAGCTGACGGTCTCTGGGATGAATGTTGGCCCTAGGACCTCCCTTACATACACCTCTGGTGTAAGGAAAGAAAGGGTGTAGGGCACTGCTCTAAGAACAACGATTCATGCTCAGAAGTTTGCAAGTCACAGCTGCATGAGACGTCTTTCCCTCCCCTCCCTGCAGCTCTGAGTGACCCAAAATGAGACACCGGGGAGTTATGATAACATCTATTTCATTTTTAAACTCAGAAAAAAAAGTGATGTCACACAGGAAGTGTTTTAGCCTCATTCCCTTAGCTGGTTCAACACATGTCTAACAAGTTTTGAGCACTCTGACTGATTTTAAATACATTTGACATAAGAACAGAGGTCTCAAGGGTATAAAGCTCCTTCCTGTTTTGCAAAATCAGCATTCTTCTAGTGAGGAGAGCCCCCTGCTCAGAGAAAAAGCAAGGAGATTTTGATCCCTAGCCACATTGCTTGGCTTGCTTAGCTCCCAGGAGGAGCGGCCAGCTGGGCTCCCAGCATGACAGCCAGGCAGTCAGCACAAGCACAGCTACGAACCTGCCACAAAACACAGTGCTTCTTGCCCAGCTAACCCAAAAACAAAACACGGGCGCTTCCCATAGACAGGAATGAGCTGAAGATACTGCTTGGTGACAAGGAACTGAGCATGGGGAGCATTGGGGATGCAAGAGGGGGCTGAGGGGGGATGGATAGGATCTTCTAAGGAACATGGAAAGAGATGCCAATATAAGCACAGAGAAGGCAAGACAAGCCCTAAAGAATCTCTATTTGCTTATGAATTGAAAATTGCATGAGGTCACTTAACTCATCACTGTGATCCAGCTGGCTCTGGAAGAGACACAACAGCTGTGTAAGAAAATACAACACGGAGCCCTACAACATATATGTATGTATGTATGAAGCAAGGGCACACATATATGTATGTAGCATGTATGAAGCATGTATGAAGCAAGGGCATCTCCTGAGCACCATATATTAAACACAGAATGAAAAAAAAAAAAAAAAAGCCAAATATAAGATAGGGAACAGTAATGGCTTGGTGACCCTGGCAGGTAGCTTTTGAACCAACATTATGGCATCAGGCTGACATGAATGCTTCCCAATGCAAATAGTGTTGACCATACTTCTGTTTTCAGAAGTCAGGACAAATCAAAGCGGCAGGTACTGATGGTTTCTCCATCCCAGAAGAATGCATATTTCAAGGTCAGGTTGTGATTGCTAGCCTTACTGCATACCACAGGCTATAAGATTTCACCTGTACTTTTTGAATCCAAGTCATCTCCAACCTCTTTCAGTCCTCTCTTGAGGCATATTTTTAGCTATGCTTCATCACTTACTTACCCAACTAATAGACTTTAAATAAATCACCAATGTGACACCATTTATTTTTATGTCATATGCTAGTACGCAATCACTGCAGTTCCTGCAGTCATCGGTGATGCTGTTCCAAGTGTTGCACAGGTCTGCCAGTTGATTACAAGCAGAATTAACAGATACCCTCTTTGGGCTAAGTCTGACAAACCCCATTATTACTAGTGCAACGTGAGGAAGAAGATGCTACTAACCTTTATGTCCAGGGTATGGAGAGGCTGGACCAAATAACAAAGGGAGGCTTGCTGAACAGCTGCCCAAAGAGCATTTTTCTGAATGACCTGACAGGGCAGGATAAGTTGCGTGTTCCTTATTCCAGATGGACACAAAAGCTAAGGAGAGGGAAAACAACGTGTTAGATGTTTCCCTTGCCATTTAAAAGACAGGTTACTTTACAGACATCGCTCTCTGTCTTCTAGTACTTCAGCAGCTTAATTTAATGAAAGGACACGGGGCAGGGGGGGACCAACGCTCCCCCCAGACACAGGATGGTGGAAGAGACACTGACACGGCTGTGTGCCAGCCAACCTTCTTCTGGTGCTCTCCTTGCCATCTCCCTTTGGCATCCGGCTCCCTCCTGTACATGTCTAGCAACAAAATAAGACCAAATCAACCAGATGCTGACAAATCCCCTAACAAACAGTAAACTGTCCCCATTCTGACTTCTTCGCTCCACTAAGCTTGTTGATCTCTGCTTTGCACTCTAATCTGCCATACTGAGTCAGTTACATTGGCAAGTTCAAGAAAAACACTAATACCCCTAAGTAGTATACACTCATCCCTCTTCTTTCCCCCACCCCAACAGCCACATCCCAGATTCACCCTTTCCCTCAGCACCTTCACGTAGCTCCGCTCCCCTCCCACGCCATATGCCATACCTCCAGGGTCAGTGGCCGCATCAGGTGCCCACTTCTGTAGTCGGTCCAACCCTGACGTCTCGGGAACTGTAACCTTCGATGCCAGGGAAAATGCAGAGAGGCACATAGATGTTATATACCGCTTTCCAAAAGAGAGCGCCTGCCATGCAAAACGGACTAGCAAATATTTTTGACTAACTTACATACTCAGGCAACACAGAGATCCCAAAAGCACAAAACCCAAGCAATCAACCTCACACCCCACCACAGCCTGCAACACTGTCCTCTCACTTTTGCTGTTGCACCTTGCTTAACTGTTCTGCTTAGCCTAGACCTATTACTTGAACTGCAAGAATAAGTCAAACCATGCACTGACACAAAAATTACAATTACTACCAGATTATTCAAATATACGTAGAGGCTGATAGAGCTCAAGGACTCAGCCCCACAAATTCCAAAAGAAGCACAGGTAGCAAATGACCATGACTGGTGTAACCAACTCTTCCTTTATGGATCAATAACTCTTAAATGACTATGAACTGCAGTATGGAGAACTCCTCAGTAGACAGCAAGCTCGAATAAGAGCACCAGCATAAACGGGACATGAGACTGGGCTGCCAGAACCTGCTCACATACAGAATGCTACTATTAGATAACATTGCGCTATAAAGCCTTAAGCCAAAACTGCATAGTAGTTACAGGAGACCTGAGTGCAGACAGATACTGAATATCACTTGATAGTCCCAAAAATCTAATGGAGACCCCTCAGACACAAGTGCTTGATGAGAGCTGCTTCTTGCCAGTGTACGAGCTCTGTGAGAAAAAGCCAAAGGTGATGCAGACTGAGCTATTAAAATCTCGGTACAGAAGTATGTATTACTTCAGAAGGCAGGATGGTTCTGCCAGATTGGTCTGACCTAAGCACCAGGTTCTAATGCCTGTCCAGTGGTGTCTGTGATATCCCTCGCAGACTCAAATGCAATAGACAGCTCTCCCATCCACAACCATGTTTTGCATGTCTGAGCCGCAACCTCGCCATGACCACATCCCCCTGTGATAAAAGTCAAACAGAACAAATAAAGACTCTGCTTCATCACCTCGGTATCCAAAAGAAGCTTCTTTCCTTTGCTGACAGTCAACGCAGATATCCTCATGCTGTTCCTTGAGGGTGGGCTAACCCTTGGGTACCTGTACCGCCAAAGGAAGAGAAAACGATTACGCACCGATAACCTGCTCCATCCTCCTCTTGTTCTTCAAGAAATCTAAAGAGAGCTGCCGTCCCAATGGTTACATAACAGAAGAATCTTGTGCAGGAGATGACAAAGCCTGTCCCCGTAAACAGAAAACTCTGCTATGGCCCTGCTTTCCCTTTTGGCAACAGCGCCTGCCATTGAGGTCCCCCAAACCTTCATGAATTTCTAGGAAAGTCAGATACACTTAGTTCAAAACATCTGGCAAATAAAACATAAACTAACAACATACAAGTACCCTACCTTATCCCAGAATCAGTCACATAGCTAGCTTCCTCCCACACAAAACTCACGTATTCAACAAATACACAAAATAGAACAACATTACACCAAACAAAACAAAATCCTTACCCTCTGACGTGCTCTGAAAGGGATTAGTGCACACACATAATATATACTCGCACGTTGACCCACATACTGGACTTCCTCAGGGTCAGCCCTGCAAAGACAAAAGGAAGCCTGACACTACCTCCCTGGATGTCCCGGAGCTCCGCGCCCCGCTCTGCTGCTCCCATCATGGGAAAATGCTGGTGAGGATATCTGGCAAAAAGAGAAGAGAGCGAGCTACAGGGACCTAGATGCCAAAAGACCACCTGACTTAACCTGCAAGAATAAACAAAAGAAACCTTCCCAAAAAGAATTCTAACCAAAGACCAGAAAATATGAAAAACCCACAAAGCTCAAAAAGACAGGACACCGTACCAACGAGCAACCCAGACTACCTGACAAACAAAGCTTTAAGGAAGAGAGGTCCCAAATAGCTTAGCCAGCTCAGAAGCTGCGATCAGCTGAACGAACAACAGGGCACTGACACCAGAGAAGCCCAGGAGCAGAATAAGCAACCTGAGCAGAGGCTGTGGCTCATATACCCCAGGCACTGCCTACCACCCTCCCCTGGTTTCAGCTGGGATAGAGTTAATTTTCTTTCTAGTAGCTAGTATAGTGCTATGTTTTGGATTCAGTATGAGAAGAATGCTGATAACACACTGATGTTTTCAGTTGTTGCTAAGTAGTGTTTAGACTAAGTCAAGGAGTTTTCAGGTTCTCATGCCCAGCCAGCAAGAAGGCTGGAGGGGCACAAGAAGTTGGGAGGGGACACAGCCAGGACAGCTGACCCAAACTGGCCAAAGGGGTATTCCAGACCATGGGACATCATGCCCAGTATATAAACTGGGGGGGGAGTTGGCCTGGGGGATCACTGCTCAGGAACTAACTGGGCATTGGTCAGCGAGTGGTGAGCAATTGCATTGTGTATCACTTACTCCGTATATTCCAATCCTTTTATTATTATTGTCATTTTATTGTTATTATTATCATTATGAGTTTCTTCCTTCCTGTTCTATTAAACTGTTCTTATCTCAACCCACGAGTTTTACCTTTTTCCTTCTTATTCTCTCCCACTGGGTGAGGGGGGAAGTGAGTGAGCGGCTGCGTGGTGCTTAGTTGCTGGCTGGGGTTAAACCACAACAGTCTATTTTGGCACCCAACGTGGGGCACAAAGGGTTGAGGTAACAACAGATCTGACCAGAGCACGTTAAAACGAATTTGTTACAAGCATTCATTATATTAGTTGAATAGTCGCTGGTCACAATATCTATTTATGGGTTCTTAGAGTTGTGGCACTTGTTTTTAGAGCTCTGTTATGTATCACCTCACTTATGGTATACAGTCCCTGTTCTGTGCTTATCATCCGTGGGAGGCGGATTAAGGTTTTTGCTTTGATGTATTGTGTAATATTGGCTTATGGTATGATAAAATTATCAGTCATGGGACTAATCTGGGATTTGTACTCAGCATTGCCGTCACCTCTATACCTTGGGAGCCATCTAGGGGAAACTATTAATAATTACACCCTTCACCTTTCCTCCTCAGAGAGCCAATCTATGGGTGAGAGGCCTTTCTTCCCCCTTCCCTTCTCCTCCAGTCTAATTACAATAGCATTTGAGAATTTTGAAAAATTTGAATACCCTTGGGATGTTGAAGCCAGCATGGTCCACATGCTAGGAACTAGCATGTTCCTGGATGTGGTTCAGGTCTTGTTTAGGGCTAAACAACTGTTTAAGAAGATCACCCACAGATCTGCCCTGAGGCTGGGTAATTATGAGTGGCAGGGTGTGTGGGGTAGTATGGGCAAATACCTAGGGTGGTGCGCACCTCCAGCATTTTGGAACTTCATCCTTGAACAAGTGCAGAATCCTGAAAAACTAGTAGAACATTTGGAAAAAGTATGCCGTCACCCTGACAATTCCAGGGAGATACAAACTACCACAACCTGCGGGGGCCTGGCCCATGCCTATTGAGCCCTGTTCAACACTATTCAGTACCCTCAAGGGGAAAAGCAGGTCTCTGGATCTAACAGCAAGGCAATAAGCACTGTGGCCACTCCAACCCCAGTGACAGGCACTGCAGCTGAACCAGCAAACCAACCCGTACCAGTATCAGTTGCCCCCATAGAGAAGAAAAAAATACACAAAAAAATCAGTTTGCTTAGTGAAGGATGAAGATGAACCAGGGTCATCACAAGAACAGAAGGAAGAAGCAGAACCAGAGATAATCACCCTATCTCTATCCCTGAGTGAGCTGTGGGGTATGTAAAGAGATTTCAGCTGTCATCCAGGTGAGCACATTATCAACTGGCTGCTCCGATGCTGGGACAATGGGGCTAGCAGCCTGGAATTAGAAGGTAGGGAAGCCAAGCAGCTGGGATCACTTGCCAGGGAAGGTGGCATTGACAAGGCAATTGGAAAAGGGACACAAGCCCTCAGCCTCTGGAGGCAACTCCTGTCAAGCATGAAGGACAGGTACCCCTTCAAGGAAAACGTTGTACGTCAAACAGGCAAGTGGACCACCATGGAGAGAGGTGTCCAATATCCCAGGGAATTAGCCATGCTAGAGATGATTTATTATGACCTGGACAATGCACAATTACCCAAAGATCCAGACGAAGTCCAACGCACACGACCCACGTGACAGAAGTTTGTACAGAGTGCACCATTGTCATATGCCAACCCACTGGCAATATTGACCTGGAGAGACGAAGAGGCACTGACAGTGGATGAAATGGCTTGCCAACTCCAGCAATATGAAGAAAATCTCTCTTCCTCCCTAAAAACCTGCATCTTGGCTGTGGAGAAGCTGTCCTAGGAGTTCTAGCAATTCCAAGAGGATATGTCCTACTCCCCACCTGTACGGGCCCATATCTCAGCTATTAGGAGTGAGCGTTCCTCTGCCCAAGAGAGAGGATATAGAAGGTACACACCACAAGGTACCCTGTGGTTTTACTTGTGTGACCATGGAGAGAACATAAGGAAACGGGATGGAAAACCTTACCTCAGTCCTAGATGCACAGGTACATGAGTTGTGAGAAAAAAAAACAACCACAAAAGGAGATTCTTCCAGGAAAAATGCTGCTCCAATTTCCAAACAGAGTAGAAGGGCTGATGTTACTTCTGATCCTCTTCAAGGGACTTCTAAGTTGATTTTACAAGTGGGTAATGGATACTCTGACCAGAATTAGAGGGACCCTGCATCCAGCCAGGTGGAGGAAAGGGATAACCAGGTTTATTGGACTGTGTGGATTCGATGGCCTGGCATGTCAGACCCACAGGAGTACAAGGCTTTAGTGGACACCAGTGCACAGCGTACCCTAATGCCATCAAACTATAAAGGGCCAGAACCCATCTGGATTTCTGGAGTGACGGGGGGATCCCAATAGCTAGCTGTATTGGAAGCTGAAGTAAATCTAACGGGGAACGAGTGACAGAAATGCCCCATTGTGACTGGCCCAGAGGCCCTGTACATCCTTGGCATAGACTGCCTCAGGAGGGGGTATTTCGAGGACCCAGAAGGGTACCGGTGGGCCTTTGGTATAGGTGTCTTGGAGACAGAGGGAATTAAACAGCTGTCCGCCTTGCCTGGTCTCTTGAAGGACCCTTCAGTTGTTGGTCTTCAACCCTCAGCAACCCCACAAGTGCCAACTGCTACCACAACGGCGCACCAGCAGCAATATCGCACCGAGACTCCCTGATTCCCATCCATAAGCTGATTTGTCAACTGGAAAGGCAAGGGGTGATCTGCAAATTTCGCTCACCCTTTAATAGTCCCATATGGCCAGTGCAAAAACCTAATGGAGAGTGGAGACTAACAGTAGACTGTCATGGCCTGAATGAAGTCGTGCTGCTGCTGAGTGCTGTCGTGCGGGACATGCTAGAACTTCAACAGGAACTGGAGCCAAAGGCAGCCAAGTGGTACGCCACAGCTGACATCGCTAATGCATTTTTCTCAATCCCTTTGGCAGCAGAGTGCAGACCACAGTTTGCTTTCACTTGGAGGGGCGTCCAATACACCTGGAATCGACTGCCCCAGGGGTGGAAACACAGCCCCACCATTTGCCATGGATTGATCCAGACTGCACTGGAGAAGGGTGAAGCTCCAGAACACCTGCAATACATCGATGACATCATCGTATGGGGCAACTCGGCAGAAATTGTTTTTGAGAAAGGGAAGAAAATAATCCAAATCCTTCTGAAGGCCAGTTTTGCTATAAAACAAAATAAGGTCAAGGGACCTGCACAGGAGACCCAGCTCTTAGGAATAAAATAGCAAGATGGGCATCATTATATCCCAGTAGATGTGATAAACAAAATAGCAGCTATGTCTTCACCAACCAATAAAAAGGAAACACAAGCTTTCTTAGGTGCTGTGGGCTTTAGGAGGATGCATATTCTAAATTACAGTCTGATTGTAAGCCCTCTCTATCAAGTGACCTGGAAGAAGAATGATTTTAAATGGGGCTGTAAGCAATGCTAAGCCTTTGAACAAATTAAATGGGAAATTGTTCATGCAATAGCCCTCTGGCCAGTCTGGGCAAGATAAAATGTTAAAAATGTTAAAGATGTGCTCTATACCACAGCTGGGGAAAATGGCCCTACCTGGGGCCTCTGGCAAAAAGCACCGGGGAGACCCGAGGCCGACCCCCGGGTTTTGGAGTCAGGGATACAGAGGATCTGAGGCTCGCTAGACTCCAACTGAAAAAGAGATATTGGCAGCATATGAAGGAGTTCGAGCTGCCTCAGAAGTGGTTGGTACTGAGACACAGCTGCTCTTAGCACCCTGACTGCTGGTGCTGGGCTGGATGTTCCCAGGGAAGGTCTCCTCTACACAACGTGCAACTGGTGCCACGTGGAGTAAGTGGGTCGCACTGGTCACACAACGGGCTCGCATAGGAGACCCTGGTCGCCCAGGAATTTTGGAATTGATCACGGACGGGCCAGAAGGCAAAGATTTCAGAATATCACCAGAGGAGGAGGCGATGGATGCTGAAGAGGCCCCACTGTATAATAAACTGCCAGAAAATGAGAGGCAATATGCCCTGTTCACTGACGGGTCCTGTCGCATTGTGGGAAAACATCGGAGGTGGAAGGCTGCGGTATGGATTCCTATACAAAAAGTCACAGAAACCACTGAAGGAGAAGGTGAATCGAGTCAGTTTGCAGAGGTGAAAGGCATCCAGCTAGCATTAGAAATTGCTGAAAAAGAAAAGTAGCCAGTGCTCTGTCTCTATACTGACTCATGGATGGTGGCAAATACCCTGTGGGGGTGGTTGGAGCAATGGAAGCAGAGCAACAGGCAGCGCAGAGATAAACTCATCTGGGCTGCCGCACTGGCAAGCTACTGGTGTCCAGCTGGAGAATCTGGTTGTAAAAGTAGGTCACGTAGATGCTCACGTACCCATGAGTTGGGCCACTGAAGAACATCAAAACAACCAGCACATGGATCGGGCTGCTAAGATTGAAATGGGTCAGGTGGATTTGGGCTGGCAACATAAGGGTGAATTATTTATAGCTCAGTGGTCCCGTGACACCTCAGGCTATCAGGGAAGAGATGCAACATATAGATGGGCTCGCGATCGAGGTGTGGACTTGACCATGGATACCATTGCACAGGTTATCCATGAATGTTAAACGTGCTGCAGTTAAGCAAGCCAAGCAGTTACAGCCCCTGTGGTAGGGAGGACGATGGCTGAAATATCAATCTGGGGAAGCCTGGCAGATTGACTACATCGCACTCCCACAAACCTGCCAAGGCAAGCACCATGTGCTTACAATGGTGCAAACAACCACCAGATGGCTGGAAACACACCCCATGCCCCACGCCACCACCTGGAACGCTGTCCTGGGCCTTGAGAAACAAGTCTTATGGCAACAGGGCACCCTAGAAAGAATTGAGTCAGACAACAGGACTCCTTTCTGAAACAACCTCGTAGGCATCTGGGCCAAAGAGCATGGCATTGAGTGGGTAGATCACATCCCCTATCATGAACCAGCCTCCGAGAAAATCTAATGGTACAACGGACTGTTAAAGACTACATTGAGAGCATTAGGGGTGGGACCTTCAAACATGGGCATACACACTTAGCAAAAGCCAGCTGGTTAGTCAACACCAGAGGATCTGCCAGTCAGGGTAGCCCCACCCAGTCATAACTTCTACATGGTGTAGACGGAGATAAAGTCCCTGTAGTGCACATAAAAAAAAAACCAAAACATTAGGGAAGACAGTCTGGGTTACTCCTGCATCAGGCAAAGGCAAACCCATTCATGGGACTGCTTTTGCTCAAGGACCTGGGTGCACTTGGTGGGTGATGCAAAAGGATGGGGAAGTCCGATGCGTGCCTCAAGGGGATTTGATTTTAGGTGAGAATAGCCAATGAATTCAATTATATGTTAGTTGCGATATAACCCTGCCACTGTATGTTATCATTACTATACTTGTTAGATGCTATATCAATGGTATTACAGTAAGAATCAATTAGCTCAAGCAAGAATGAACTTTGATAAAACTGAGCAAAGCACAGTAGCGACGGAACCACAGCTGACTTCAGCACGCAACAATCCAACATTACACACCATCGTCCGGCTGCACCCAATGTCACCTGCTTGCCACACTGCACCAAAGCCTGATCCTGCTCTGCGACTGAGCAGACTTTGCACCATCCCTCCTGCCCAGGAAGGCTGGTATGACAGATGGAACCTGAAATCAGGGACTAAATGAACTCAAACATTTTACAGAGATGCCCCATAGGTTAAGGGAAGGATATCTGTGTTTCTGTATAAACTTATATATATAAGGATGGAAAAGTTGATGGTTATTGATTAGTATGTATTGGAAAGTATGGGACCTGAGCATGATGGAAATGGTATAGAAATTGGGGTGGACACTGTCCTGGTTTTGGCTGGGATAGAGTTAATTTTCCCTCTAGTAGCTGGCATAGTGCTATGGTTTTGATTCAGTATAAGAATAATGTGGATAACACACTGATGTTTTCAGTTGTTGCTAAGTAGTGTTTAGACTAAGTCAAGGATTTTTCAGCTTCTCCTGCCCAGCCAGCAAGAAGGCTGGAGGGGCACAAGGAGTTGGGAGGGGACACAGCCAGGACAGCTGACCCAAACTGGCCAAAGGAATATTCCGTACCATGTGAGGTCATGTCCAGTATATAAACTGGGGGAGTTGACCTGGGGGGGCAGATGGCTGCTCAGAAACTAACTCGGCATCGGTCAGTGAGTTGTGACAAATTGCACTGTGCATCACTTGTTTTGTATATTCCAGTCATTTTATTATTGTTATCATTATCATTATTATTTTCTTCCTTTCTGTCCTATTAAACTGTTCTTATCTCAACCCATAAGTTTTACCTTTTTCCTTCTGATTCTCTCCCCCATCCCACTGGGTGGGGGGAAGCAAGTGAGCAGCTGTGTGGGGCTTAGTTGCTGGCTGGGGTTAAACCACAACACACCCTTGCCACAGTCTCCTGGGAAAGGGGAGGGGTGAACCACCACAAGGCATAAAGGTGGATGGAGGAGCAGCAGCACGTGTTCTCATCTGCCTCCACTTACAGCACGCAAAACACTGAACAGAGAAACCGATCCTTACTGGGACTGGCAATACCTGCTCTTGTACTACAACTGCACCTATCACATCAGCAATGTAACCGGGTAGGTAATTACACTTAACTTCTCTGGAGTGTAGATAGAAAAAAAGATAGATGTCCTTCTAAGCCATGTAAGAAAATAGATCATTAAATGCAATAACAGTATCATTATAAAAAAATCACGTGCTTTAGTTTCCTGTAAAAAGACCCAAAAACCTCTGAGGTTATGCTGCATTTCTAGAAAGACTGTGCATACTACCTAACTTCTGCCAGAACTACCTTCTGGGTAGGACTGAATGACAAAGCAGAACTAGATCCCTTAAGAATCCCTTCTCAAAAATATCTCTGGTTGCAAAGTAAATTATTTACTGTGAATTACCAATGACTGACTCCCTTAACAGAGGTAGATGATTCCTAAAGGCCAACACCAACAAACCATGGAAAGACAAGAAGCATATCAGAAACTGTATGAAGCAGCCTGATTAACACCTAAGTAGCTAGAACAAAAATAAATTGCAAAACACAACAAAAAACACCACAGGAGAGGTGTCAATAAAAACAGATGATGGCTATTGCCTCCTCTGAAAAACACAAGGGGAGATCTGAGCTGACGATAGACATCTTTGAGGTACCAGGTACCCAAGAGAACCATACTCTAAGACAGGAAAAAAAAAAAAAAAAGACTGCTCTGGAGCACAAAGATGGCTTCAGAAAAGGTCCCGAAGGGGCCAGAGAGACCAAAGGGGATGCGACGAGCTCACAAGGGAATCGAGCAAAGTACAGATGTCCTCAAGGGACCGGGGACCGAATGGAGATGCACCAAACGGATGAGGGGACAGGAAGACTGGCCAGGGTAACAGATGCGGACTCAGGAAGGGTTCTGAGGGGAAAAGAGGGGTGCAGAGTGCCCTCCCGAGCTGAAACAGGTCTCTAGGGCCTGGAGGATGGCTCAGAAGAGCTCAGCAAAGGGAGCGGTGGGGTCCCGAGGGGGCCTGAGGGACCAAAGCAGCCTCAGAGATGCCAATGAGGAACTCTGAAGGGGATTTCAGCAAAGTACAGAAGTTGTCTGGGGGCTGCATGAAGGCATCCTAAGTGGCAAAGAGTAAGATAAGAGCACAAAAAAAGCCTAAACCAAACCACAGAAGGCAGCTAAAGTGCTACAGGAGTGCTGTGGAGTACAAGAAAGGACTCAGAAGACATTGTTACAGAGAGAAGAGGAATTAGGAGGGGGTAGGGTAAGAAAAGAAGGCTTGGAGACACAGTGAGGACCTTGGAGTCTCAGGAGGGCATCTAGGTAAACTAGAGCTGACAGAGTGAGAGAGGAACTGAACATAAACACCCTCGATGGCAGAGAGAAAGATAAAGGAGCACTGTGTAGCAAAGAAAGAAGGAAGGCTATGATGGAATGAGAGTGATAGAACGGGAGATAAAGTGCTAGAAGATGCTGTGGAGATCGCAGAAGGTCTCAGGAGGCATTGTCACTGAGAGGAGAGGGGTGTCAAGGGGGGCTGATGGACAAAAGAAGGCTTAGGGACAACAAGGAGGAACTTGCGTGATCATCTGAGCAGAGTACAGATGGTCTCGGGTGGCTGGGAATCCTAGATAGCGTAGAGGAACAAATGAGTGCTCTATGGGTCAAAGATACCCCCACCTAAAGGGATACAAGATGGATGTGGAGCACAAGGAAGGGCTCGGGAGGTATCATCACTGGGAGAAGCTACGTCCTGAGGGAGCAAGAGAGACAGAAAAAGGATTGTGACACAGCAATTAAATCCAGAGGGAATCTGATCCGAGTAAACATGTCATCAGAGGGCCAGAGAACAAACAGAGGCACGGCTAGACGGAAGAGAGGCCAGAATGACTGGGCTGGGCCACAGATATGGACTCAGGAAGGCCTCCGAGGGAACGAGAGGGATGTGACGTCCGCTACAAAGATAAAAGCATGCTGTGGGCAACCTTGATGCATCGATAGGCATCGAGACACCATTAGAGGGGTCCCAATTGGGCCAAAGACACCAAAGAAGGATCAGAGACACAAGGAGAGAGTCTGGAGGGGATTTGAAGAGAATACAGGGAGGGTGAGGAGCAAATGGAGGCACCCTAGATGGCAGAGAGGACTATAAGAGTGCTCTGGTCCAAAACAAACCCAAGGACAAGTCTCTGAGGGAACGAGAGAAGATCAAAGTCCACTACAGAGCTAAACCAGGGCTGTGGTACACAAAGAAGGTCTCAGTAGGTATGGGGACTGGAGCAGAACGGTCATGAGAGGCTCAGAGGGGTAAGAGAGAATGAAAAGGAGCTAAAGTGCTACCAAAATGCTGTGGAGTACAAGGAAGGTCTCAGGAAGCATCCTAGACAGCACAGAGAAAAAAAAAGAATGCTCTCTTTTAGGAACAGAGATCTTGGGAGAGGTGCAATTGCAACAAAACAAGTCCAAATGGGGCTTGCGGAGCTAAAAGTGTGCTGCTGGGAACACCTAAGACCTTGGGAGACATTGCGACAGTAGCAGAGGGGTTCCAAGAGGGACAGACAAAAGAAGGCTCGACATGATGATGAAGTCCAGAGGGGATTTGAACAGACTACAGATGTCCTTAGGGGACCAGGGACTGAACAGAGGTAACATAGAAAACAACAAGAGTGTTCTGGAGATGAAATATTGTAGTCCAGGTAATAAATTTATATAGTTTAGCATTAAGAGTATTTTATGCTGAAATGCTGTTGAATAATTGTACAATACGCTTTTGAAATCTGCTTTTAGCTCAAATATAGACTTAGTAAAGCCATATGTTGGTTAATGCCTAGGTCATAGTGACTCTGCTTGATTTAGGATGACCATCCTTTAGGCGTGGTTACTTTGTGTAAACAACGCATGCTTTGCTAACCACTATACCCTTGAAGAGGAACTGAAGACTGATAAAAGGGAAACATCCTGCTCCAGAAAGCCTGAAAGCCAGATGATTGCCAAAGCAGCATGAACTGGGGAAAAGGTAAAGATGGCAGGGGAATATTGCGACCACTGACGCAATTCAAGACCAAAAAGACTTGCTGCCCCCCCCACCTATAAGGAGCATGTATTCCAGGTTACATAGCAAGCAACACTAATTTGAAAATTACTAACCAATAACAGAAGGGATGGTGATCACTAACCAATGAGAGTAAATTTAGGTGGATTTTTACTAATCAGGTAACAGGATTAATATGGTGTAATTCTTTGGTGTGGTGTGCTAGCTTTGTGGAACTACCACTCTTCTCTGCACAGACATGAATTAAATATCTCGGCTCTGTGTGTAAGATTGGCTTATTGCACACCGGGTATTGAACCCCACTTTTGGGACAACAAGATGGCATCAGGAAAAGTTCCCAGGGAGGGAGAAAGGTGCAGAGTGTGCTATGGAGCCAAAAGAGGGCTGTGGGGCACGAGGATGGCCCCAGGAGGCACGATGATGGGAGAAGAAGGGAGCCGAGAGTGAAAGACACAGCAGGAGGCTCTGGGACACAACGCAAAACCCAAGAAGATGTCCCAGCCATCTACAGATGTCCTCGGGGGTGAGCAGCTGAATGGAGACATCCGAGATGGCAGCGAACAAGAAGCCTGAGGAAGGGTTCTGCCTGAATAAGAGAGGTACAGGGAGGGCAGGAGGACAGCCTCGGGAGGTGTCGCGATGGGAATGAGGGGGATCCGGGGGTGGGGGAACGTGGGCATAGAGACAAACAAAGGGTTGGTGAAGCAATGGGGTACTCCGGAGGGGATCTGAACAGAGTACAGGTATCACGAGGGAGACACTGACCCACTGGAGGCAAACGAGATGGGTTGGAGGAGGAGAGGGCAAAAAGACTGCTCTGAGGAAGAGGAGATGTTCTGACAAACTGAGAGGGGTACAAATGACACTCCAGAGCTCAAAGAGTGTGAGGAGACCCTCTAAAGCCTCCAGATGAACCAAGGAAAAAAAAAAAAAAGACACAAAGAACTTTCAAAGCAACAGGGTACGTGACACACAAGAAAGAATTAAAAAATAGGGACAGAGAGCTTGATAAAAGTAGACATAGAAAGAAAATTTAAAAATCAAGAGGGTACAAGGCAGAGGAAGAAAAATTTTAAACATAGGGACAGAAAACTAGATAAAAGTAGACATAGAAAAGAAATTTAAAAATGAAGGCATTAAAGGAGGAAAAAATTAAAAACTAGGGACAAACTAAAAAAATGGAGAAAAAAAAAATCTAAAAATTGAGAGCATATCCAACTGTCATGGTTTAACCCCAGCCAGCAACTAAGCACCACACAGCCACTAACTCACTTCCCCCCACCCAGTGGGATGGGGGAGAGAATCAGAAGGGAAAAGGTAAAACTCATGGGCTGAGATAAAGACAGTTTAATAGGACAGAAAGGAAGAAAATAATGATGATGATAATATCAATAATAGAGTTGGAATATACAAAACAAGTGATGCACAATGCAATTGCTCACAACTCACTGACTGATGCCCAGTTAGTTCCTGAGCAGCAATCTGCCCCCCCAGGTCAATTCCCCCCAGTTTATACACTGGACATGACCTCACATGGTCTGGAATGTCCCTTTGGCCAGTTGGGGTCAGCTGTCCTGGCTGTGTCCCCTCCCAACTTCTTGTGCCCCTCCAGCCTTCTTGCTGGCTGGGCATGAGAAGCTGAAAACTCCTTGACTTAGTCTAAACACTACTCTGCAACAACTGAAAACATCAGTGTGTTATCAGCATTATCCTCATACTGAATCAAAGCCATAGCACTATGCCAGCTACTAGAAGGAAAATTAACTCTATCCCAGCCAAAACCAGGACACCATAAGACAAGAAAGAAGTAAAAAATAGGGGTGGGACTTAAACAGATGTATAAAAAAAATTAAAAAGCAACAAGATTAATGAAATAAAGGAAAAAAAAAAACCAGGAACAGTAAACTCAAGAAACAAAGACATCAAAACAAAATTTAAAAAGAGACAGGGTACAGCACAGACTAGGATGAAATATAAAATAAAGACAGCAAACTGAATAAAAATAGATATAGAAAGAAAATTTTAAAAGCAGCTAGTTATAGGAAAGAATTAAAAAATAGGGACAGCATACAAATAGAGGTATAGAAAGTAAATTTTAAAAGCAAGATGGTACAGGTCAGAGGATAAAATTAAAAAATAAAGACAGTAAATAGCTTAAAGTAGGCATAGAAAGTAAGTCTTAAAAGTGACAGGTGTTGTAGTTTAACCCCAACTGGCAACTAAGCACCACACAGCAGCTTGTTCACTTCCCCCACCATAGCAGGAAAAATTGAAAAAAATAGCAACAGCAAACCAAAACTGATAAATAGAAAGGAAATTTAAGAGTGATGTGGCACAGGACAGAGAGGAAAAAATTTAAAAAATACAGTGAACTGGATAAAAGTAGACATAGAAAGAACATTTTAAAAGTGACAGGGTACACAACAGACAGGAAATAATTAAAAAGTAGTAATAGGCAGCTTCAGGAAAGTAGACATAGTGTTGTGGTTTAACCACAGCTGGCAACTAAACACCACACAGCTGCTCACTCACTCCCCCACTCACACAGTGGGATGGTGGGGGAATCAGAAGGGTAAATGTGAGAAAGAAACTCACGGGTTGCTATAAAAACAGTTTAGAAATTAATTTTTTTTTAAGTTGTAAGAGATAAAACCAACAATAACAAAGAGAGAGGAAAATAAAACCCAAGAAAAACAAGCGATGCAAATGAAAACAATTGCTCACCACCAACCGACCGATACCCAGCCTGTCCCAGGCAACTGGATAAAGGACAGAGAAGAAGGATTTAAAAAATAGGGCCAGGGAGACAGGGAAAGACATAGAAATTAAATTTTAAAACTAATGGTGTATAAGAAAGTGTGGAAAAAAAAAAGACAGGGAGACAGAGCTGGTTAGAGGGAGACGTATTTTAAAATTAAAAGGCAATGGGGTACTAGGTAGAGTTGGCAGAATAACAACAGGTTTTGGGGAGCCATACAGGTCGGCGGGCAGGCAGAGAGGGAGATGAAGGAAGGGAGGCAGGCAGCCATCTAAAGAGGGGTGGCAGAGATGGGCCATGACATAGAGGAGAGGACACGCAACTCACTGCAGCTCCTGGTGCTGGCAGGAGACCCTCACCGCCCCGACGCTTCCCTCGCTGCCCCTTCCACCTCCGCAGTGCCGGCTGCCTGACCCTCACCCTCCTCTTCATCAGCTCCCTCAGGCAGGAGTGCCCAGGCAGCCCCTCTCCCAGCTGGAGACCCTTCGCAGCAGGACCAGCCCCCTCCTCAGCCTCACCCCACACCTGGGGCTGCCCCAGCCCCAGCTGGAGCCCACTGGGAGCAGGGGGCCACTGCCAAAGCCCCACAGCCCAGCACCCCCTCCCAGCACCCGTCCACAGCCACCAGCTCTGCACCCCGGGGGCTGCAAACCGGTTCATCCACAGCACAGGGGAGGCAGGAAAAGTTTATTTGTGAATACGCGTTAAGAAATCCTGGCAGTGAGCTGGCTACAAGGCTCAGTGCCCAAAGGCAGCGGGATGGGGGGATAAAAGAGAAGAGAAAAGCAGGGGCAAGGGTAGAGGGACATAGAGGTGTGAGGCAGGGAGCTGGAAAACAGGGTGCTGTGAACGAGGAGCGGGACAAGGGTGTAGAGAGAGGAGCGTGGAGAGACTGAGCAAAAATCAGGGACAGAGAGATGGAGGAATAAATAATAGGGAGCAGGAGAGAGAAGGGGGAGGGTCTGGCAGGACAACAAGATAGAGACAGGACAAGGGACAGGGAAAAATTCTAAAGTGATAGGAGAGAAGAAACATAGCAAGAACTAAAAAATAGAAACAGGGAGCCGGATAGAGGTAGACAAAGAAAGAAAATTTTTAAAAGCGACAGGGTACAAGAAACAGGCAAGAACTAACAAATAGGGATAGGGAGACAGAAAGAGGGAGATGTAGAAAGAAAATGCAAAAAGTGACAGGTTCCAGGGCAGAGAGGGAA
Source organism: Buteo buteo (assembly GCF_964188355.1). NCBI lineage: Eukaryota > Metazoa > Chordata > Aves > Accipitriformes > Accipitridae > Buteo > Buteo buteo. The sequence goes on from NC_134185.1 coordinate 25,989,760, forward strand.
GAGTTAAGAATTAGAGACCGGCAGGTGGATAGAGGGAGACAGAAGGAAAAATCTGAAAGCAACAGGATACAAGAATCATAGACAAGAACAAAAAATAGGTACATGGAGCTACAGGGAGGGAGACGTCTGAAGGAAATTTGAAAAGCGACAGGGTACAAGAAATACAGACCTTAAAATAAGATCAAGGAGACAGAGGGAGGGAAAGGTAGCAAGAAAAATTAAAAAGCAACTGGGTTCAAGAAACAGATGCAAGAATTAAAAAGATAGGGATGGAGAGGTAGAAAGAGAGTTTCAAAAGCAATGGCATACGAGAAACATAGGCAAGAATTAAAAAATAGGGACAGGGAGCCTAACAGAAGGAAACTGTGGTGGGTTGACCTTGGCTGGCTGCCGAGTGCCCACCAAGCTGCTCTATCACTCTCCTTCCTCAACAGGACTGGGGGGTAGAATATATGACAGAAAAGCTTGTGGGTCAAGAGAAGGACAAAGAAATCACTCACCAGTTACTGTCCCAGGCAAAAGAGACTCAACTTGGGGAAATTAATTTAATTTATTGTCAATCAAAATCAGAGCAGGATAATGAGAAATAAGAACACATCTATAAAACACCTTCTCCCCACCCCTCTCTTTATTCCCAGGCTCATCTTCACTCCTGACTTCTCCGCCTCCTCCCTCAAGCAGCGCAGAGGGAGCGGGGGCTGCAGTCAGTTCATCACAAGTTGTCTCTGCTGCTCATTCCTCCTTCACGCTCTTCTTCTGTTCCAGGGTGGGATCCCTCCCATGGAGCCAGAGCTCCTGCCAGAAAACCTGCTCCAGCGTGGGCTTCCCACAGGTTCACAGCCTCCTTCAGGCATCCCTCTGCTCCAGCGTGGGGTCCTCCCCGGGCTGCAGGTGGAGATCTGCTCCCCCATGGACCTCCCTGGGCTGCAGGGGCACAGCCTGCCTCACCATGGTCTTCATCACCACGGGCTGCAGGGGAATCTCCGCTCCGGCGGCTGGAGCATCTCCTCCCCTCCTTCTGCACTGACCGGGGGGTCTGCAGGGTTGTTTCACACTCACATTTTCTCTATCACAGCTTCTGCGCAGCACTTTTTTAGCCCCTCTTAAATTTCACAGAGCTGCTACCAGCGTTGCTGGTTGGCTCAGCTTTGACCACAGCAGATGTGTCTTGGAGCTGGAGCTGGCTGTGCCCAACGTGGGGGCAACTCCTGGTGCCTTCTCAGAGAACCCACCCCCCAGCTGACAAAACCTTGCCATGTAAACCCACTACAAGAGCAATTGGCTACAGGGCAGAGAGGGGGGATTGAAAAATAGGGAAAGGGAGACACAGAGAGAGAGGCGACGGGGGGTGAGTGGGTGGGAATAGCAATGGGCTACAGGACAGAAAGGAGGAACTAATAAAAAGGGAGAAGGTACCAGACAGAGAGATGGAAAAAACCAAAGATTAGTGATGGGCCACAGGGCAGAGAGGGAGGAATTAAAAAAGGGTACAGGGAGGTGGACAGAGAGAGACTGAGAAATACTAAAGCCATCAATGATCTAAAGGAGAGAGAGTGGGGAAATAAAGAATAGGGACAAGGAGCCAGATAGAGAGAGAATGATAAAGGCAGAAATGGGCTGTGAGACAGAAAGGCAAGAAGTTGAAACATAGGGACAGGGACCTGGAGCAAGAGAATCTAAAAAAGAAAAAGTATATTTAGAATACAGGGTGGAGAGAGACGAGTTTAAAAATAGACACACGGCGCCAGACAGAGAGGTGAGGGTAGTGGGAATTGTGAAGGGCTAAAGGGCAGACATGGAGGAACAAAAAAAAATGGGATAGGAAGATGGACAGATAGATGGAGAAAGACAAAAATAGTGATGGGCTGCAGGGCAGAGACAGAGGATGAAAAAAAGAGGGACAGGGAACAGGACAGAAGCACAGAGAAAAAAGTAAACAGAGGGGTAGAACAACAGAGAAAGAGGGGGACTTGGAGAACAAGAGAGGGAGAGGTGCAGGAAGCAAAGAAAAATGACAGCAGTGAGAGAAGGAGAAGGTGGGGGCAGGGAGGGACTGGGTTGCAGAAGAGGGGTGACACAGCCCCAAGGGTCCGGGACTCACTGTACCTCCTGCTCTTGGAGCTGCTGGGAGAATTTGACAGTTCAGATGCGTCTTTGTCTCTCTCTCCCCTTCCCTTCCCCCTCTGTAGCTCCGGTCGCTTGACTATCGTCCACCTAAGAGATTAGATTGGCATCTTACAGTTCTTACAATATGAGGCTTCCTAGATACCCAGCCTCACGTGTGCACACACTATGCAGCCGTACTGTGCTTTTGGTTACGCACACAGACCCTGCCATGCACACCGGTGATCGGATCTGCTGAGGACTACACTAAGAGGGATCTTCCTCACCTGGAGAGGCTGGCTGTCTCCTGTCTGCAGCTGGAGGCAGCTGCTGGCTGGATCCCCTTCATTTTATTCTTCAGAAGTTGTACCTTTTTCTGGCCTCTCCAGCTTCAGCCATGGCAGCTCCTACCCACAGCCAGTAAGTGTCCAGCTGTCCCTTTTTGCCCACACCGCGAGAAGAATGAGGCCAAAAGCAATGCATACAAACCTGAGCCGGACACAGTCAACAACATCCCCAGAGAGGAACCGACAACTGAGTCCTCAGTGCTGCCTCTGGGAGAGGGAAAGGGCAACAAGAACTGTTACCCACAGTGATTACTGTAGCTCTCCTCAGGCAAGAACCACTCCTGCTGCAGGAGCTTCTGGAGACACCGCTCTTTCTCCAAACTGATGCTAATGGCACCTGCGTTTATGAAGAATAAAGCATATTCCAGGGTGTCCCCAGCCAGCAACTAAGCACCATGCAGCTGCTCGTTCACTCCTCCCCCCCCCGGCCCCCGCAGTGGAATGGGGGCGGGGGGAAGTAAAACTCATGCGTTGAGGTAAAGACAGTTTAATAGGACAGAAAAGGAAGGGAAAACACTACCAGTACTACTGCTAATAATAATAGAATATACAAAACAAGTGATGGACAATACAATTGCTCACCACCCGCTGACTGATGCCCGGCCAATCCCTGAGCCGTGGTGCCCCCTGGCCACTCCCCCCAGTTTATATACTGGGCATGATGTAATATGGTATGGAATACCCGTTGGCCAGTTTGGGTCAGCTGTCCTGGCTGTGTCCCCTCCCAGCTTCTTGTGCACTCCCAGCCTCCACCCGCAGGGCAGTATGAGAAGCTGCAAAGTCCTTTACTTGGTATAAATACTGCTTAGCAACAACTAAAATATCGGCCTGTTATCAACATTATTCTTATCCTAAATCCAAAACACAGCACTGTACCAGATACTAGGAAGAAAATGAACTTTATTCCAGCCAAAACCAGGACAAAGGGCCAACTTGCTGCCATGAGGACAGGGCTTGGGGGCAGTCGGTGGCTGTGGGACAGGCTGCAGGGGAGGTGCTGGAGTCGGGGGCAGCTGCAGGGAGCGAGCCCCACGCAGGCACTCACTCACCCACAGTGGGATGGGGAAGAGAATCGGAAGAGTAAAAGTGAGAAAACTCGTGGGCTGAGATAAAGACAGTTTAATAGGTAAAGCAAAAGCTGCACGTGCAAGCAAAGCAAAACAAGGAATTCATTCACCACTTCCCATGGGCAGGCAGGTGTTCAGCCATCTCCAGGACAGCGGGGCTCCATCACGCCTAACGGGGACTTGGGAAGACAAATGCCATCACTCCCAACGTCCCCCTGCCTCCTCCTTCTTCCCCCACCTTTATATTACTGAACATGACGTCCCATGGTCTGCGATATCACTTGGGTCAGTCGGGGTCAGCTGTCCCGGCTGTGTCCCCTCCAACCCCTTGTGCCCCCCCAGCCTGCTCGCTGGTGGGGTGGGGTGAGGAGCAGAACAGCCCTTGGCTCTGGGTAAGCCCTGCTCAGCAGAACGAAAACATCCCTGTGTTATCAACACTGTTTTCAGCACAAATCCAAAACACAGCCCCATACCAGCTACTGTGAAGAAAACTAACTCTGTCCCAGCCAAACCCAACACACTGATACATTAAGAAAAACCTTCATTTCTTAATCAGGTAACACTGGTTTTATAAACAAAGGTCTGTTTTATCTAGGAACTAGCTGTAGCTATAAGTATTATCAAACTACAGAGAAATGGCTGGTACCTTTGCCCTGCTAGAAATGGAAAGCAAGCTGCTTATGCTTCATTTTCTTGTCTTCTGCTCTATATTGCTCACTGGCCTTAACCATCCCCTCACCTCTAACAAGTGAGCAACGTTTTCATGGCCAAAGTGCTCTTAACTCTGTGTATCGATCTTCAAATATGCCAAAACTTGCCATTCATATTATTTTCATTAAAGGCTACCTGCTTACCTAACTGTTCTAGTAGAAAGTCTAGATTTGACAGAAACTTCAGCAATTAGGCAAAATCCTATTTGGCCAGTTTGAAAAACCAGATGGCACTTGGAGGATGACTGTAGATTATAGAGAAATTAATAAAGTCACCCCTCCACTTGCAGTTACGGTACTAGATGTGTTTACTCTTATAGAAAAAAATTAGCAAAAATTTACAGCTGGAAGTTGTGATAGATCTTGCTAATGCTTCCTTTTTGATAGCCATTGCTTCAGAAAGCCAAGACCAGCTCACCTTTACCTGGCAACAAAAGCAATATACTTTCCAAGTATTGCCCCAGGGATACAAACACAGTCCCTCCCTCCATTTGTCACCAAATGATACCACTATGGGCGGGTACCATTACTGTTTACCATTATATTGGTGATCTATTGATTATGGCAGAGTCACAAGAAGAAATTGAAGCTGCTGAATTGCTGAAAGCGCATTTACAAGACTGAGGCTGGGCAAATTATCCAAAGAAAACAGAGTCCTAGTACTACTGTACAATTTTGGGGAATAGTTTGGCATGGACAGATCAGAGAAATACCAAATAAGCTACAACAAGCAATCCAGCGATTTCCTGTACCAACCACAGTAAAACAGTTACAGACCTTTTGAGGACTTTTAGGGTATTGGAGAACTTCTGTCCCACGTCTGGTGGTATTAACAGGCCCTCTGCAGAAATTAACTAGGAAGAAGGTTGGTTGGCAGTGGATCAAGCAACAACAAGAAGCCTTTGATGCCTGCAAGAATGCTTTGATCGAGCATGCGCAATTATACAGTCCCAGGCAAGAATTTCCTTTCGAATTAGAAGTAACAATTCTAGATGATACAGTCTCACGGGGATTGTGGCAGATGACTGGGCCGAAAAATCAGAAATAACCTGTAAGATTTTGGTCCAAGCTATTATAAGGCTCCGCTATACATTATTACCCAACGGAAAAACAAATTTTAGCTGTAGTTTGGGCACTACAAGAAACTGAAAGAATCACAGGCCACGATAGTGTGACTGTACACACCCATACCTATTCATGGGTGGGTTACTGATGATTCCGTTAGGGCCCATGCAGGGGTAGCTCAGGCAGCCACACATTGGAAATGGAAACACTATTTACAGCAATGATTTCTACCAGGAAAACCACATGTCACCATTCCACACGCCACTCTTCTAGGAACTGTGCCATTTAATCATATGCCCACACTAGGGGATACTCTTCCCCTTAGAGATATCCCTACATCTCCTGTGAAGGAGGCTCCCCCTTATGACAAGTTAATAGAAGAGCACAAAATAGATGCCTGGTTTACCGACAGAAGTGCAACATAGATGGCAACTGGACAAAGACAATGGAGAGCAGTTGCATATGCTCCACTACCAGGAATTACATTATGGCAAACAGGTGTACAGGCATCTAGTCAGTGGGCTGAATTGATTGCAGCATCTCTTGCTATCCTGGAAGGGAAGGTACATTACTTATACACTGACAGTTAGGTTGCATACAGAAGTGTCACAATGGTGGAGAATGTGTTGGGTTTGGCTGGGATAGAGTTAGTTTTCTTCATAATACCTAGTATGGGGCTGTGTTTTGGATTTGTGCTGAAAACAGTGTTGATAACACAGGGATGTTTTTGTTCCTGCTGAGCAGGGCTTACCCAGAGCCAAGGGCTGTTCTGCTCCTCACCCCACCCCACCAGTGAGCAGGCTGGGGGGGGCACAAGGAGTTGGAGGGGACACAGCTGGGACAGCTGACCCCGACTGACCCAAGGGATATCCCAGACCATGGGACGTCATGCTCAGCATATAGAGCTGGGGGAAGAAGGAGGAAGGGGGGAGATGTTCGGAGTGATGGTGTTTGGCTTCCCAAGTCACCTTGATGATGGAGCCCTGCTGTCCTGGAGATGGCTGAACACCTGCCTGCCCATGGGAAGTGGTGAATGAATTCCTTGTTTTGCTTTGCTTGCACGTGCAGCTTTTGCTTTACCTATTAAACTGTCTTTATCTCAGCCCACGAGTTTTCTCACTTTTACTCTTCCGATTCTCTTCCCCATCCCACTGTGGGTGAGTGAGCGAGCAGCTGTGTGGGGCTGAGCTGCTGCCTGGGGTTAAACCATGACAGTAACACACAGCAGGACACTGGGGGAGTAAGAGGGAGGGAACACAGAGCAGGACAGAGGGATGAAGAGAGAGAAAAATAGGGACAGGAAGAAAAGCAGAGTAACCAAGAGAGGAAAAAAAACCTAAAGGCAACTGAACAGAGATGGGCAGCAGGACAGAGCAATGGGACAAAAGAAAGGGCAGGGAGCAGGACCGAGAGATGGAGAAAGCAGCATTAGGGGCAGAGGGATAGAGAGAGGAAATACAGGTTGGAAGAAAGACAGTGTCACAGAACTCAGAGAGTTCTTGGGGGGCAGGGAGAATGACAGAGATGGAGAAAGAAGCATTGGGGCAGAAGGACAGAATGAGAAAAAAGACAGACAGGAAGAAGGATGGGGTATGGGAGGGAGAAGGACAAGGAGAGGACACAGATTGTCAAAGAAAGACAGGGACCAAGACAAGGTGACAGAGATAGAAAAAAGGGACAGGGAGGCAGGACAGAGATGGAGGGGAAAAAAGCCTAGGATGGGCAGCAGGACAGATAGAGGGAGAAGGAACAAAAAGCACCCAGCTGCAGGACAGAGATGGAGTGTGAAAAAACCAGCAACAAGGACAGGACAGAGTGACAGAGAACCAAAAAACCAAAGAGGGAACAGGACAGAGAAATGGGGGGGGGAAAGGCAAGGTGAAGGACAGAGAAACAGGGAGGGGGAGTTAAAGAGCAGGACAGAGAGATGGAGCAAGAAAGGAAAAAAGCATGGGAGGCAGAACAAGGGGAAAGAGAGATAGGGAGAAGGACAAAAGGAAGAGGGAAAAAATTAGTGATGGGCTGCAGGACGGAGACAGAGGAATTAAAAAAGAGACACAGGCAGCATGACAGAGTCACATAGAGAGGCAAAAGGGACAGAGAGCAGGACAGCACTGGAGGAAAAGAACAACTGTGATGGGCAGTGGGAGAGAGATGTGGAAAAAAGAAAAATACTGAGGAAGAGAGAAAGGAGACAAGGGACAGCTAGCTGGACTGGGGGGTATAGAAAGAAAGGATGGGAGAGGGAACGGGAGAGAGAAAGGCAGAAAAGATAGTGAGACAAAGCAGGGCAGAGGGACAGCAAGGGGGGGGGGGAAGGGACAGGGATCTGGACAGAGATAGAGGGGAAAACCAGTAGGGGCAGAGGAAAAGAGACAGAAAGAGCGACAAGGAACATGGCAGAGAAAGAAAGATCAGGAGAGCAGCAGGATGGAAATGAAAAAACTGGGATGGTCAACAGGACAAAGAGGGAGTAAAAAAGAGTATGGGCAGGGAGCAGGACAAAGGGATATAGCAAGAATCAACAGGGCAGGAAGCAAGACAGAGTGACAGACAAGAATAATGACAATGAAAGAGAGAAAGACACAGACTGTGAGAAGCACAGGGGGCTGGAGAAAGAAAGAGATGTATGAAGAGCCCTGCAGAGAGTTGGAGGATGGGGGAAAAAGGCAGGGAGCAGCACAAAGGGTCAGAGAGGGTAAGAGATGAAGAGGAAGGAGGATGGAGACAGTGAGGTACTGAATGAAAAAAAAACCAGTGACAGTGGGCAAGACAAAGGGATAGAGAGAGAAAGAAAAGGAAGGAAGGTAGGAGAGAGATGGGAAGGTAGGGACACAGAGTGGTGCGTCCAGGCACAGAGAGGAAAAGAATGCCAGGGAACAGGCCAGAGAAATTGTGGGGAAACAAGAGACGGCTGCAGATCAGGACAAAGTGATGGGAAAGGAAAAAAAAAAAGTGATGGGCTGCAGGACAGAGAATGAAAAAAAAAAAGAGGGAGAGGGAGCAAGACACAAGAATAGAGAGGAGAGGTACAGAGGAGCAAAAAAATAATTGCAGCAGTGTGGGAAAGAGAGGGGCCCAGGGGAGGGACCGGGAGGGACCAGGACGCACAAGAAGGGCGATAGGGCCCCGAGGGCCCCGGGACTCACCACAGCTCTCGCTCTTGGTGCTGCTGGGAGAATTTGACAGTTCAGACGCTTCTTTCCCCATCGTCCTCCCTTCCTCCTCAGTAACTCGGGCCGCTTGGCTGTCCTCCACCTAAGAGAACACGTTGGCGTCCAACAGCTCTTGCGAGACGAGGCTTCGCAGACACGTAGCCTTGCTCCCTCACGCACGACGCGGCCGCGCGGCGCTGCCGGTGACATGCAGACCCTGCGGTGGACGTCGGCAGCCTGACCTGCTGCCGAAGATGAAGAGGGACCCTTCCTCACCCGGAGAGGGACCCTTCCTCACCCGGAGAGGCAGGCTCTCTCTCTTACCTGCAGCTGCCGGCCGGCCGGCCTTCAAGTTCTTCTTCTTTGCCTTTCTGCGGCCTCTCCGGCTTCATCCACGGCAGCTCCTGTCCCTGTTGGTCCCCAGGCCGTGAGGAGAGCGAGGCCGGGCAGAGACGAGCCTGGGGCAGGGGCAGCCCACGGCGTCCCCGGGGGAGGAACGGACAACCCCGTCCTCGGCGCAGCCTCTGGGCGAGAGAAGGGACCGCCAGCCGCCGTGTTTACCACAGCCGGCCCCGGCCGGCCCCCCCCCCTTCTCTTTCCCCGCACGGCCGCTAACCGCACCTGCCCCCTTCCCCTCCTCCCCTTCCAGCAGCTCCCGGGGAACTCCCTGGGGCTGCCGCCCTCCCTCAGACCAGCTCCCTCACCCACGGCCGCGGGGAATCGCGCCGGGCCCGCTGCCACCGTGCGGCAGCAGCGGCGGCGGCGGCGCTGCAGTTCCCCCCTTGGCCGCCAGGCGGCAGCAGCGGCGGCGCCGCGGTTCCGCGCTTCGGGCGCCCGGCGGCACCGCGCATGCGCGGTGCCTTTCCCGCCTCGCAGCCCGGGCGGTGACGCTCGTTGCCTCCGTCCCACACAGCGCCGAGGCGGCTGGAGCGTTGCTGTCCTTCGCGTTTGGCCGCTCTAAAAGTCTGGGGGTTGCTGCTGTCCGTGTCGTTCCCCACCTCGTTACCTCGGGGGGAGGAGCAGAGCGGGTGGGGGTTTGCCCCCCAGGGGTTGCTGGGTGGGTCTGCGTGTGGCGTCGGGGTTGTGGGACGGCAGCGAGTCAACAGATGCTAGCAGGAGATGTAAAAAAAAAATGAAGCGACGCAGACGACATCCCAAAGGCGGGTGTGAAGAGACCAAAAGCTGCTTTGTGTGAGAGGGGCAGCTCTGTTTAAGCACGAACAGGGCATGGGAGCGGGCCAGGTGCAAGCGGCCGATCTGCAGAGGAGCGACGCGCTGGTGATCCCTGGGCGTTGTGGTGGTGTTTGTACCTTTCCTCACCTCCACGCTGGTGATCCCTGGGCGTTGTGGTGGTGTTTGTACCTTTCCTCGGCTCTGTGCTGTCAGCGCTCTGCTCTAACCCTGCACACACACCAGGCTTCCTCTGCGGGCCTTGTCACTTAGGTAAGAGACACTGCATGGTGTTACTTACCAGCCTGCCCGCCAGCATGCAAAGTAATTAGACATGAATCAGGGAAAGCAAAGAGGCATCTCGGTATATTAGACGTCCTTAGCAGCTGACCGTAGAGCCCTGGAGGTTCCATCTTTGCACAGGAGCGTAGCTCTGCACTCCTTGCTGCTCCCCGCCAGCAACCATCACAGTTGCGCTTCGCTGCCTGCAGCACGCAGTCCTTGGTAGGGTGGATGGGCCGTTCTGCCAACGTGTCGGGTGAGCAGCTCAGTTCCTTTGGCTGCCTAATTCGCCTCCTTAAAACAAACGCTTCAACACTCGGTTTCTTTAATTCAGACCCCTCTAAAGACCTCCTGGCCTGCAAGCAATGCAGCTGAAATACAGCGCTGGCAGAAATCTAGGGGAAAGGAATGACTGGGAGTAAAGATCTCCAGGGTGCCGGTGTCCCGTGCAGAGACAACCTGAGGAGGAGTCACAGGGCTGCAGCAGTTTCTGCAGCAAACGTACTTTCCAGCTGAGCTGGGCAGAGTAAGAGGCAAGAGGTGCATTTCTAGAAAGACTGTGCATACTACCTAACTTCTGCCAGAACTACCTTCTGGGTAGGACTGAATGACAAAGCAGAACTAGATCCCTTAAGAATCCCTTCTCAAAAATATCTCTGGTTGCAAAGTAAATTATTTACTGTGAATTACCAATGACTGACTCCCTTAACAGAGGTAGATGATTCCTAAAGGCCAACACCAACAAACCATGGAAAGACAAGAAGCATATCAGAAACTGTATGAAGCAGCCTGATTAACACCTAAGTAGCTAGAACAAAAATAAACTGCAAAACACAACAAAAAACACCACAGGAGAGGTGTCGATAAAAACAGATGATGGCTATTGCCTCCTCTGAAAAACACAAGAGGAGATCTGAGCTGACGATAGACATCTTTGAGGTACCAGGTACCCAAGAGAACCGTACTCTAAGACAGAAAACAAAAAAAACTGCTCTGGAGCACAAAGATGGCTTCGGAAAAGGTTCCGAAGGGGCCAGAGAGACCAAAGGGGATGCGACGAGCTCACAAGGGAATCGAGCAAAGTACAGATGTCCTCAAGGGACCGGGGACCGAATGGAGATGCACCAAAGGGATTGAGGGGACAGGAAGACTGGCCAGGGTAACAGATGCGGACTCAGGAAGGGTTCTGAGGGGAAAAGAGGGGTGCAGAGTGCCCTCCCGAGCTGAAACAGGTCTCTAGGGCCTGGAGGATGGCTCAGAAGAGCTCAGCAAAGGGAGCGGTGGGGTCCCGAGGGGGCCTGAGGGACCAAAGCAGCCTCAGAGATGCCAATGAGGAACTCTGAAGGGGATTTCAGCAAAGTACAGAAGTTGTCTGGGGGCTGCATGAAGGCATCCTAAGTGGCAAAGAGTAAGATAAGAGCACAAAAAAAGCCTAAACCAAACCACAGAAGGCAGCTAAAGTGCTACAGGAGTGCTGTGGAGTACAAGAAAGGACTCAGAAGACATTGTTACAGAGAGAAGAGGAATTAGGAGGGGGTAGGGTAAGAAAAGAAGGCTTGGAGACACAGTGAGGACCTTGGAGTCTCAGGAGGGCATCTAGGTAAACTAGAGCTGACAGAGTGAGAGAGGAACTGAACATAAACACCCTCGATGGCAGAGAGAAAGATAAAGGAGCACTGTGTAGCAAAGAAAGAAGGCAGGCTGTGACGGAACGAGAGTGATAGAACGGGAGATAAAGTGCTACAAGGTGCCATGGAGATCGCAGAAGGTCTCAGGAGGCATTGTGACTGAGAGGAGAAATGTCCTGAGGGAGCCAGAGAGACAGAAAAAGGATTGGGGACACAGCAATTAAATCCAGTGGGAATCCAGTGGGATAGGGGAGAGAACTGGAAAAAAAAAAAGTAGAACTCGTGGGTTGAGATAAAGACAGTTTAATAGGGCCGAAAAGAAGATAATAATAATGGTAAAAGAGTTGGAGTATACAAAACAAGTAATGCACAGTACAGTTGCTCACCACTCACTGACCAAATCCCCAGTTAGTTCCTGAGCAGCGATCTCCCCCTCCCCGGCCAACTGCCCCCAGTTTATATACTGGACATGACCTCACATGGTATGGAATGTCCCTTTGGCCAGTTTGGGTCAGCTGTCCTGGCTGTGTCCCCTCCCAAATTCTTGTGCCCCTCCAGCCTTCTTGCTGGCTGGGCAGGAGAAGCTGAAAAGCCCTTGACTTAGTCTAAACACTACTTAGCAACAACTGAAAACATCAGTGTGTTATCAGTGTTCTTCTCATACTGAACCCAAAACATAGCACTATACCAGCTACTAGAAAGCAGGACAACAGAGAAGGGGAAAGAATGACAGAGAGAAAGTGGAGGATGGGGAGCAGGAGAGATGGAGAACAAACAAATAGCAATGGGCAGAACAGAAACACAGAGAATTTAAAAATACTTATAGGGAGCAGGACAGAGGGGTAGAACCAGAGGGAGAAATCAAGGGGGAGAAGGATGGGTGACACAGAGCAGGACACTGGGGGAGTAAGAGGGAGGGAACACAAAGCAGGACAGAGGGATGAAGAGAGAGAAAAATAGGGACAGGAAGAAAAGCAGAGTAACCAAGAGAGGGGGGAAAAACCCAAAGGGAACTGGACAGAGATGGGCAGCAGGACAGAGCTATGGAGAAAGCAAAAACAGGAAAAAGAACAGAGGGATAGGGAGGCAGAGAGAGGGACGGGGACACAGACAGTGGGATATAAACATAGAGGGACAGCACGTGGGACACAAGGCTGCAGAGAGAGAGATACAGGGAAGTGTGAAGAATGACAGAGAGAAAAACAGCGGGGCAGGCAGCAGGTCAGAGGGCTGGAGAAAGAAAAAAATACTGCTGGTAAGCATGACAGGAGAGTAGAGCCAAAAGAGATGAATGGGAAGCAGGGCAGTGGGATGCAGGCAAAAATAATGATAAGCAACAGGACAGAGGGATTGACAGAGAAGTAAGGGACGGGCAACAGGACAGAGGAATGGAATGAAAAAATACTTATGAGCAACAGGACAAAGAGATGTAGAGAAAAGGAAGGAGGGAGAGAAAGAAAAAGATGGGGATGGAGCGTGGGACATGGAGAGACAAAAAGCAGGACAAGGAACAGGACAGAGGGACTGGGGCCAGCAGGGAGAACCAGATGCAGATTAAGACAAAGAGTTGGAGAAGGGAAAAAAATTATGATGGGCTGCTGGACAGAGATGGAGAAAGAAAAAGTAAGGGCAAAGTAGGGAAGAGAGAAAGGAAGAAAGGGACAGCTGGCTGGACAGGGGGATATAACTAGAAACAGTGAGACAGGCAGAGGGACAGGGATAAAGGCAGAATAACCAGTGAGAGGAAGCGGGATGGATGGTGGGACAAAAAGAAGGGGCAGGGAGCAGGACTGAGAGATGGAGGAAGCAGCATTAGGGGCAGAGGAATAGAGAAAAATATAGGTTGGAGGAAGGACAAGTGAACAGAGAGAGGAAGAGAATGACAGAACCTGGACAGAGGGTGGAAGAAAGAAAAACCAGTGACAAGCAGCAGGCCAGAGGCACAGGGAGCATGGGGAAGGAAGGACAAGAGGAAGGAGAGAGAGATACAGAAAACAAGTGAGGGATAGGGAGTAAGAAAATTGAATACAGAGAAAAAGAGTGGAATGGGGAAAAGGACACTGGGATAGAGAGCAAGCAAGAGCAACAGGGAGAATGACAGGGAGATGGAGCCAGAGGAAAAACAGGGGTTGAAAGCAGGACAGAGAAATGTAAATGGAAAATTAGGGATGGGGAGCAGGACTGAAGGGTGGAGAGACAATAAGGGAAACAAGAATAACAACAGAGAAAGAGGGATGGGGAGCAGCACAGTGGGGTGGAGAAAGAGCGGGATGGGGAGTGGGGCAGAGAAATGGAGAAAGAAAATACAGTGATGGGGAGCAGGACAGAGGACTAGAAAGTGAAAAATAAGACAAGGGAGAAGACTGAGGAGCAAAGAGAGAAGAAAGGTCTAAAGAAAAGTTCAGAGAGGTAGAGAAATCCAGAAAAAGTGAGATGGAGCAAGGAAATGTAGGGTCGGTGAGCAGGACAGAGGAATAGAGAGATGGGGGGAGAAGGAGAAGAACAACAAAGGAGGGACAAAGACTGTGACAGGGCACGGGACGTACAGACAGAGAAAAAGGATGAGGAACAGGACAAAGGGATTGAGAAATAAAGAAAGGGTTAGACCTGTACAAAGAGACAAAGAAGGGAAAAAAATGGCAATGGGCTAGAGGACAGAGACAGAGGAAAAGAAAAAAGGGCCAGGGAGCTGGACAGAGGAGAGAAAGTTAAAAAGGGAGAGCCGGATGGACAGGGAGGTATAGCAAGAAATGAGACAGGCAGTGGGACAGAGAAATAAAGACAGAAAAAATGGGGACAGGAAGGAGGACAGAGGGACAGTGAGAGGAAACAAGGGGCAGGGAGTAGGACAGAGGTGGAGAAAGAAGCACAGGGGCAGAAGGCTAGAAAGAGAAAAAAGGACAGGAGGAAGGATGGGGCGGGGAGAAGGACAAGGAGCAGGACACAGATTGTGAGACAGGGACAATGAGCAACACAAGGTGATACAGAGACAGAAAAAAGGGCCAGGGAGGCAGGACAAAGTGAAAGACAGGCAAAAATAAAAGATAGGGAGCAGGACAGAGATGGAGGGGGAAAAGCCTAGGATGGGCAGAAGGAGAGATAGATGGCAAAGGAAAAAAAGCATTGGGCTGCAGGACAGAGATGGAGTGTGAAAAAACTGACAGGGAGCAGGATGGAGTGACAGAAAACAAAAAACCTGAAGAAGGAACGGGACAGAGAAATGGGGGGAAAGACAAGGAGAAGGACAGAGAGCTGGAGCAAGAAAGGAAAAGAAGACAGGAGGCAGAACAAAGAGAAAGAGAGAGACAAGGACAGGGAGAAGGACAAAGGGATGGAATAGGTAAAAAATAGTGATGTGCTGCAGGACAGAGCTGGAGGAATTAAAACAACAGACAGAGAGCATGACAGAATGACAGAAAAAAGGGACAGAGCAGGACAGCATTGGAGAAAAAAAACTGTGATGGGCAGTGGGAGAGAGAAATGGAGAAAGAAAAAATACTGAGGAAGAGAGAAAAGAGAAGGGACAGCTAGCTGGACAGGAGAATACAGTTAGAAAGGATGGGAGAGGGAATGGGACAGAGGGAAAGACAGAAAAGATAGCAAGGAGGCAGGGCAGAGGGACAGCAAGAGAAGAAAAAAGGGACAGGGAACTGGACAGAGATGGAGAAAAAAGCAGCAGGGACAGATACAGCGAGATACGATGGGACAGGAAGCAAGACAGAGTGACAGACAAGAATAATGACGAGAGAGAGAGAAAGACAGAGACTGTGAGAAGCACAGGAGGTTGGAGAAAAAGAGGTATTAGGAGCCCTGCAGGGAGATGGAGGACAGAAAAAAAGGGCAGGGAGCAGCACAAAGGCTCAGAGAGAGTAAGAGATGAACAGGAAGGATGGGGACAATGAGATACAGAATGAAAAAAAACAAGTCATGCTCTTTCTGTTCCAAATTCTATTACTGCAATTGTGTGCATTTGTGTGTGCAATGGATAATTCCAAAGATACTCAGGAACATGTCCTTGCAACTCTGCCTACAGCTGACTAGCCCTGAAAGCTGCTCATTCCTCTCCAGGGTTTCACTTGCTTACATAGACCTGGTCCCAGTACCCGTTACAGGTGAGGAATGGGATTTAAAATACTAGTACCTCCTTCAGAGGGGCTCGAAGGGATACAGATGTTGTTGGTGCCTTGCTCCAGTATGTGTATGGAGTGTTGGTGAAGTCAAAGAGTGCAAATGGTTCCAACCAAACAACTTGGTAGGATGGCACTGTCAGGTGGCGGGGGAGGCACCATTCACTCTCCAAAGGCTCTGAATGAAATAATACAGAGTAAAATAAAACAAAATATTTTTTTCCCCTCTCCTAAAGGCCTTCAGTTTTCCAAAATTCCCCTCACCAAGCTGGTCAACTAAATCAAGACCAAGCTTCTCTTCCTGTGAGTAATCATTGTTTCACCAGCTCCTGTGGCACTGTGTAGAAACCTGCTAGCAACCTGCCCTTTGAATTTAAAGTAAAGCTTGCCAAATGTGCTAAAATTAAGTGTGGGTGAAGGCTAGATTTCACATCCAGGCAAAGGCTGTCCCACTGGTGGCTCAGAGGACACTTCTGTCTCAGAGTTACTGTGAAAGGCGCTCTCACACATCTTTGAGCACTGGGAGCTCCTTGCCTGGCACTTCACACCCCAGCAGCTAGCCCAGGGCTATTGCTAAGCCCGTGTTCCTCCTGTGCTGGTCTCAGTGATGGAGAAACAGGACAGTTTCCTTTATATTTACAGTTTAGTTTGGTTGCTTGACTGATTTGTAAATGCTGGAGAAGAAAAAAAACTCTATTTCTGTTTAAAAATAGATACATCAGCAAGTAGTGCAGTAATACATTTAGATAATAAGGAGTAGTTGTGTGAATATCCTCACATGTAGATCTTTTGATTTTTTTTTATTTTTTTTTTTACTTTTTACGCAGTAAAAGACAGTTCCCCTTTCCACATTTGTGGAGGGACTCCAAGTGATGTGAAAACTTGAAGAATTTCCTTTAATTCTGCAGGAAGACCCTGGCACTGAATCTGGAATCACTTTTGGTGTAAAAGAAAAAATTCCTGTCCATATAGAGAGGAAGAAATAATTATAATTTAAAGAATATGAGCAATAGGTAGACTTTCAACCCTGACTTAAATAATTAAAGTACTGTGGAAAATCCTATAAGCTGTCATTAGATAGAAACAATGAATAATACCACCATGTATTCTTTTTAGCCATAGACATCAGCTTTTAAAATTGCACATTATCCAGGTATAACCTGATATATTTATTAATAAGTTGCTGCTGTTCTTATCTTTTGTCAAATGAATAAAGAATTTCAAGAATGAAGAATTACAGGCTGACAGTGAATACCTTTATTGAGGGGTATAGATAAAGAAAATAACGTACTGGCAAAGGTTTAAGTGATGTGTGAGCAAGGATAAAGGCTGCAAACTCTGCTAGTTGCAAGAAGGGAATGCTAAGGCTCTGATTGACTTCTTGAGTTGCAGTGAACTGAAGACTATTAATCCAGAACAGACGACCACTGTAGTATTCCAGTACACCCTGAGATATTTCTGAAGTACTCCATGCTGCAAATTCTGCGATGAAGGCATTACCACAACTGTGAAAACCTGTATGAAATTAGCAAACTGAAAACACACGTGTAGAGAGAATGAGATTTATGTAATATTTGAGACATTGATAAGTTTCTCATCATTCAAATTCTTAAAACTCATGTAGGAGGCAGAAAAACAGTTCAAAAAGTTTTCTTTAAGTTCTCTAAAGCAGAATGCTTTTTCAGAGTGGCACATTGCAGGAGCACCTGCAAAAAAAAAAAGCCTTCATTCCCTTGATTTCATTAGAAAGCAATTATAAAATGGCTTAATATTCTGACACATGGATACAGAAAAATTGAAAAATCAGCCCACCTTCTCTCAGCAATTCCACTGAAACAGTGGAGTCTACTTCACAGCATGAGATTCATTCTACTTCACTAGAGCAGGTCCCCAGATGAATTTGACCCTGCTAGCTTCCTTGATAACCTTCCATTATTTATTAAATTCTATTAACATTTTCCTCCACTGGGATCACTGGTGATTTAATCTGTCTTGTTACTTCTATGTCAAAACTTACAGGCCTTTTTTGGTTCCAATTTATCTTCTGGGTAAGAGATTAAATGTGTTATAAGAGGCATCATTTTGCCATCTCAGAATTGTCTTTCAGCTTAGACACATGCTATCCAAAACAAATTTGGAAAAGCTTTGACACACCATCAGGTCCATTAGGATGGATCGCTTCTAATCTCTCTATTCTGACACGCAGGGACAATGATTTATGTCTGCCAAATGGTTCACAATGGAGCTGCATGTTCTAGCTAAAACTAGTCAACATATTTTGATTCTGTAAATGTTTACCATTAATCATAGGAAGTTTAATAACAGCCAGAAAATTCAGCTGATTCCACACAAAGCCAGCCTGCAACATTGTGAGGACATGTAAATACAGATACTGTTCAATTAAGTTTAAGAAGTTTAATCTGATGCTTGAAAAAGAAAAAAATGGCACTTTCCATATAAAAAGGAGCAAAACCATAGTTTTATGAGCTACCACTCATCATGTACTTGGCAGTTACAGAACAAATTACCATTTTTCTCCAGGTCTTAGTATATATTCAAGCTGACCCATAAACATGGTTTTGTTTGGGTTTTTTGGTTTTTTTCAACTTTGCCTTTCAGGAATAATGCAGCTATTTTGTGCTCAGGATGATCAAGAGGAAAGCGTGCTGAGTACTGATTGCTCAGGTGAGAAAGTGGTGTCAGTTCAAGTCCTCAGCTCCATGCAAGATGAACAAGTTACAGCTCCAGGCACTTGAAAACTGTCAGGTGTTGTAAATGCCAAGATAAAATAGGCAATAAATGGTGATTATTTCCTAAAGCTAAGTCTAAAAATTGATAAGCATGACCTCAGTTCAGCTGAGCTTCCATAATGTGTTTCTCTCACTGTAAACCGTGTTAACAACCTTCTCAACATGTAGTTTGCTGTCAGCTAGCTGTGATCATTAGCTCTTCTTTTTGTTTAATGTTAAATTAATAACTAGTATGCCCAGCATTGGACGAAAATTTTTTAAAGAGTATCACAAAACTAGAAAATACAGACTTTCTTACCTCTGCTACACATTTACTTACTCTTCTTTGCAAAGAGAAGTTCTGTGTAGGTTTAGGCATAGACTATCTTGCACAAGCCAGTAAAGAAAACCAAAGGTGAGATCCAAAGTTAAACCAACCACCTAAGAAAAAAAAGTCCAAATGGCAATTTGAACTCACCTTCACTTCTGAGGTAAAAGCCCTTAGGCATAACTGTTGTCTAGACAGCATCACGGGTAGCTCTTTAATGACAAAAATAACATTACTACCATGAATGTTTATTCTAACCCCAAAAGAGGTAGCACTAGAAAATAATCAGGTCCTTGGTGGACACCTATTTATAGCAGCTGATGATTTTCTAGATAGCATTTTATGAACACCTGTCACATGTTTATCCCTGGAGTATCTGAGTACTTCACATATGATGGCAATAGTGTATCAAGTGATTAATGGAACTACCTGGGAAAATTTCCACAACACCTCTGGTAATTTAACATCCTTTGTCTGAAAGAGGTGGTTGATATCCAATCTGAAAGTCAGAATCACCTTTTGAAAGAAGTACTTCAGATCTTTTGGCTTTGTTTTCTAGCTTTGATTTTATGCATACAATATTTAATGTGTTACATTATTTATGGAAAATACATGCAAAATTTTTTTTGACTTATTTGGTTAAACAGGAAATTCATGGAATCATAGAATGGTTTGGGTTGGAAGGGACCGCAAAGATCACCTAGTTCCAACCCCCTGCCATGGGCAGGGACACCTTCCACTAGACCAGGTTGCTCCAAGCCCCATCCAACCTGGCCTTGAACACTGCCAGGGATGGGGCAGCCACAACCTCTCTGGGCAACCTGTTCCAGTGCCTCACCACCCTCACGGTGAAGAACTTATATCTAATCTAAATCTGCCTTCTATTCAAAATTTACATTTTGGTAAATCATTTATTATTAAAGAAAGAGTCAGGGTGGGGCTGGGGGAGCAGGGCAGGGCAAGGATGAAACAATCTTCCTGTTCATTACCTCAGTATTTCATCTTCCTTTAAGGTAGGTGCAAGATTTTTTGTTTATTTTTAATAGGACCTAATATTCAAAACAGAGCTTTCTTGCTGTTGCAGTAAACAACAGATTCGATACCATATGCAACAATAATAGAAATCGGACATCTAATAAACTGCTCTGTGAATAACAAGGAATTTGCTTCCACAAATTAGTCTGCTAAATGTTATCAAGTTCAGTTTATGTCATGTCATTAGCATAGCTTGCAAGTTTGTTAGGGGCCTCTCTGAACATGTTTTCCAGCAGGTCTCGAACTTCTCATCCAAACACTAGTTGTATCTATTCTTCCATAAGCTTAAATTTCCATTATGGATGTAAGTGGAGCAGCTTTTTTTTTTAACTCTTCATTAATAAACTGCAGAAGATGATGACAGGAAAGCAAATGCCATATCGCTTAGTTGCCTGTTGGTCCTTATGTAATCACATTCTTGACATATTTCTGTTGACATTGCATGTCAGAAAATCAAGGTCTGAATGATTGCTCCTGTAGGTTTTCCTGTTAAAAATATCTTACAGTATGTATGTGCCTGAATGCATATTTAATCAACCATGTTATATTTTATCCCATTTACCTATTCTCCCTCCCATGCTAAACAACAAATTAAATCTTCCTGAATCTACCTTGCTTTTTTAAATGTTTGGGTCTCTTTCCTTGCCCCACTTTTTTTCTGCACCTATTACATTTTCCCACAGACACACTCATCTTCTTTATCCTGATCCTGTATCCCCATTAATAAAAGGCAAAGAAATATTTGTACTATTCATCATTGGGAGTTAGTAATTTAACACCTCCCTTCTGTTATGCTTCAAAAATAGACAAACTTTTTCCATTTCATGAGAGGTATTAGTCTGGACACGATATGTAGCTGTGGTTATGCAATGTAACTCAACAGCATAAGATGCAACATAAATTTAGCTACTTGAAATACCCTTTGACTAGAAATATTAAGAGACCACACCTAGAGGGTCCTGCCCCCTCGGGCATATAATGCACTTTGCTGCTCCTCTATAAATTTTGTCCCAGGCATATTGTACAGTGTAAACGACTTACTAAGTGCTTTAGAAATTCTGTGCCAGATCCTAAGCTGGAATAAATCAGAGTAGCTCTGCCAAAATCAATCAAGCTATGCCAATACGCACCAGCTAAGCTAAACAACTGATTGGAAAATAAAATAATTTTCATAAAAGGATCTAGTCCCTGCAAAAGAAATTGCACTTTCAAAGCTCTGCCTTTGTATTTGTTTAGGAAACATGTCATCTCCACAGTAGTCTCTTCTATTCCCATCACTCAGATTTCAAGGGGATACATCTATATACTGCTGAAGATCCTGTACTGACCAGCTGAACAGCAATTCTTTATCAGAAAAACAGCTAGTGAATATCAGTAAGAAGCAGCTACGTAGAGAACATGCTCTAACTGTTGGATAACAGCCATTAACTATTACATCTGTGTTTTAATACTGAGGTAAGAGGTATTCTTTTCAGGACAAAGGACTCCGTTGTGCGAGGAAGAGACATATTAGTACTTGTGCAAACGTATAGTTGCATCTTTATGTGGGACAATAACAACCAGCTCAATAATTCCATCATTAAAGAATGTTGTACTGCCCTTTTTTTTCTGATGGGTTTATTTTAGGTTTTATTTTATTAAACACCTGTCAGCTATAACTGGTCACTTCTCAATCTAGACATTTTAACTTGGCTTTTTTCCTGTATGCATCACAGCAGGAGGCTGAGTTCAGGAAGTCAGTGCATAGATTAGGGGCAGCAGAGAAGCAAAAGAGGAGATGTTTGTTTGTAGGAGGTGTGAATAAGTGGATGGTTGAAGGCTGGTATCACTGACATAGAGAAAGGTGCAGGAAAAATAAATGACAGGAGCAGACAAGCAGTCTTATTGCCGCCAAGGTTCCTGAAGACAAGAACAAGAAATTTGAGTTTAGCATGCAGCAATTCAGAGAAACAGGTAGTGAATCAAAGGAGAAGGGCAAGGAAGGTGATGTTTGCTGCTTAGAATAAACTGCAAATTGTCAGCCCTTTGCAACAGATCACCCAGAAGATATGCGATAGGTGTAAGCGTGCCGTTGAGCTTGAACAGCATCTATCTTCCCATGAAGACAGTCCACACCAGCCAGCTTCCACAGAGAGGTGTGAGGCTAGTACTGGAAAATACAGTGACCCTTTGCAGCACAAACATTCCTCTCTACATGTGACAAAAGGTTTTCAGTTCTTCTGTATTTAGGTTTACAAGTATAGCAGGTGCCACACCAGAACCAGCTTTCTGTCTCCTTCCCAAACCCTCATGAAGGTAACAGAGACCTGTGGATCAGCTGGCCTTTCTGAATGTTAGTTGCCTTTCAGAGACTAAAACAGGCCTGGCTTTTTTTATCATTAGAGAAACACCATCCTCTTTTCCTTCGGGAAAGGAGATTGAAATGTCCTGGGGAATGCTACAAAGCTAACCAAGAGACATAGTTCTCTAGAGTTTAGAAAGGGTCTTTAATAGAGAACCTGGCTTTAGGTAAAATGGGAGCACAGGTTGTACAATAGATGGAATAAAACCAAAGGCTTCTCTTTAGCAAGAGCTGTATTTTAAAGAAAGCTGTTGCAGCAAATAACATAGCCGAGTTGACCTCCCCAGCTACACGGGAAGGGGAAGGGGAAGGGGAAGGGGAAGAGACATAACATCTGCAGCTGCCGAGACCCTGGCAGATCTTTTCATGAGGTGAATATGCAGTCTCAGAGTTCCTTCGCTGCATAGGCAACACTGAATCCCACCTAGCAAGAATGAGGACAAGTCCCTAGCATGGCAAATCCCACATGGTGGCAGAGGCAGGATGGGTTTGGGGAAGGCAACATCGATCTATGAGGAGCCAGCAGTGAACCAAGGCCTTAAGAGACTTGATAGGACATCAGAGAGGAGTGAGTGGAGAAGAAAGGCATGGGAGAGGTCAGCAGAGATACAGAGGTTGTCTGTGGGGACCTCAGAGCACATCAAAAAGTCTCTGTATACAGAAGGAGAGTTAATGGGCTCCCACATATAGCAGGGCCTTTGGTGAGCTATAGGTGGGAATGGCATCTTTATTTCCCCTCTACCAGCCTACCCCTGCATGGGACCTATTATCCACCCTAACAAAGCTAAATAAGAACCCCCTATCCCTTTTTTCCCCCTATACTATCCCCAATCTTTACTCACTCTTCAAGAAACCCCCTTCCCTTATCCCTCAGGAGATGCTCTGCTCTGCCGCAGCCTCTTAGCTTTCTGGAGCTCCCTAGCAGCCTGGAGCAAAGAAAGAGGGGCCAAGCTGGGGCCAGGACTGCCCCGACTCGAGCAAGGGAGAAAGAGAAGGTGGGGAAGGGAAGGGGTGAGCTGGGGACGGAGACCCTCGAAGATCCCCAAAGCACAGGACTCAAAAGCAAGTACATTTCGTGTATGGGAAGGAGAAGCGTTACAACCATAAGGACATCTTTAATGTCACATTTTGTTGCAAGGGTCTGGCTTTAGAATTATGGGCCAAAGTTTTGGTACAGCTATTACATGGTTTAATTCTTACCCTGTTCTCAAAATGATATAACAATATTGCAAGAAAGGCATGTTATTCTTCTGATCATTCTGGTCATAACACATCAATTTTGACAACCATGAACACGAGATCTAACCACTAAAATACAACTTCCTGCAAACAAACAAACAAAAAAGTAAAATAAAATAAAAAATTCACTCACCTGTTTACCAGCAAACTGTAGCTGCTCTTGTAATATAAGACACTCCTCTCCATTCAGTCTTGTGCTCTCCACTGAATACAGTGTGGCCCAGTACAAATAGCCATTTACTGAATCCACTACTAGATCCTTCACCAGGAACACAACATAAGCCACAACATCCATATGGCCTCCCAGCAGTGATTTTCTGTAGATCTAGGGACAAATGAATTGTTTTTAGCATCACACCTGAATCATCAGTCATGATCAATTGAGTATACATAAGTGATTTTTCCACAGCCGTTTATCAGAAGCTTATGCAAGCCTTAGACTTTCAAAGCCTAAACCTTTTGCATTCAAAGTATAAAGATGAAGAATAAGGCAAAATTATTAGTTAATGTTTGCCAGAAAGTAACAAAAGAAAAAGCTGAAATATCTCTTCCCTTTGCTTTCCCAGTTTTGGCAGCCTTCTGTCTGACAGAGTTTCTCACCCACTTCATATTCACTATTCACAAGTGTAAATGAGGGTGCAAGGCAGTGTGAAATCTGGCCTTCTAGCTCCAGTTTTTAAAACAGCTTCTCACTTTGCACTTACAAGAAATGAGAGGCATAATTTGACAGCACTGCATAAATTAGCACTGCAATTTTGAAGTCAGATACCTTTTAAATAATTCACATGTCAATGTTCCTGATATGAGAGTGTACAAAGTGCAATGGTAATTATTTTTTTATCTGTAGTGATATGCAAAATATCACAGGACAGAGGCCAATCTTGAAAATCTCTCTGTAAACAAATCGTGTCAGATTTGATTAAAATAAAGTCCATCTACTTCTTAGCTGAAATCAACTTGGCAGCCTCCATTTTCACTATCTTCACTTGTTTTTACAATGTTGAATCCAACAAAACTGTTGATAGCATGTTTGATTTGCCTGTTTTGCACCTGGAATTCAGCATCCTGCATTAGTGAATATTAGTGAACATTTTAGCCCAAACTTTTGTATAACTCTGGAAAATCACACAAGGGAAGAAAGGCCTTCTTGTTCTACACTACAATAGCAAAGGTCCAAATGCATCTCAAGTTGCAAGAAGTAAGGATTATCTTTCCAAATACTGTTTTATAGTCTTTCTTGTTGACTTTAGGTTTTTTTTCTTTCTAAGAAGTGCAACTATACCTACCATATTTGCTTTGCCATCCCCGTACAAACACTGACCCAACCAGTCAAAGGCCAACATCCTTGCATTTCTGACGTAAGTAAGTATTCTGAGATACGTGAGTACTCTCAGTGGTACACCTCCTCTTTTGTTCAATGACCAGGTCTGAACTTCCCCCATGGAATTAATCCAATAAAGAGTGTCATTATACCAGTTGAGATCTTGAAGAAAAAAGGGAAGATACTAAGCATTTCACAAACGTGTAAATAAAAAAACTTTTTTTTTTTTTAAGAATAAAAAGTAGCCAGACACTTCCGTTTTTTAAAAAATCAATACAAATGAACAGTTAGGCTCAATTAACATGAAGATAGCTACTTCCGTATAAGAATACAATGTACATATATAGTACATATATAGCCCTGATGATTATAAATGTATGATATATATTGGGATGCTGGAGACAGAACTATTTAGTTCAGAGAGTTGATTTTATCTCAGCTGTAACTGTGGTGATGTCACTAGGGTTTCACTAAGGATTAATTTGATCCATAAAGTAGAAGAGGATGGACACAAAGGCTTGGCACAGTGAAGCTGCTTCACTGCACTGCATTCAAGTCTAGACTGCTGCAGTGAACGCTCTTGTCTTTCAGTTCTGTTGATGAAATTTATGGAGAGCTAATAAATGCTGACAAGTCTGTAGCAGCAGCATACAGTTTGTTTAGTATTTACCCGCAATATTTCTTATATGAGGATAGAGGAGTTCTCCTGGCCCGTAGCTATCCAACTGCTTCTTCCAGAGCCCTTCAGCCCCCACTGCCAACATATGCGGTTCTTCTTCAGCTGATAAAGAAAGAAAACTGCAGTTAGGCACACCAACAAGCAATTGATGTATAATATTTGTATTTCAATAGCAGGGTTTTCTGCTTCTGGAAAGGTACAGAAACACAGTTAAAACTGCCCCTGCCCTAAGGAATAATTGACAAAGAATAAAGGCATGAAAATAACATAATTTGAGAAACGCAGAGATTCAGGGCAGGTTTAGATCCAGAACAACAAGGCAGTTTAGAACCCTATTAGATGCTTAAAAACCACTGTGGGTTTGGACCTGGCCTTACCAAAGTCAGGCAAAAGTCACCCCTAATCTCAAGTGCCAGTCCAGTGCCTTAAGTTGAAAGCTGTTTTCCCCTCAGACATAGGTTATTATGGGTGAACTAGCTTTCAAAAAACATTCCAAAGATCCACAAATCTCAGGCATTGTGCACACATCCATTTCCCCCATTATCTATGCTCAAACCAAGGATTTTCAGCTTTTAGTAAGCCTGTACTGTCACATAAACTGTCATTAACCCCCAAGGCACTGCTCAAACCACTTCATCATAGAAAGTGCTTTACAGAGCACAGGAAAGGAGTAACACCTCTCATGCCTGTTCATTTGATAGTGTATCAAATAATGTGTTTGGTAGTGTATTTGCATTAGAAAAGATATATAAGTAGTAATAATAAATACATAATATATAATACCATTATTGTAGTTTGAGAATCTTACTACTTTAACTAAAAGCAAATTTACTTATCCTGTATTCTTCAATGTTCCTAAGACAATCCTTTTTGTGCTCCTCATATTGCAGTCTTTGCCCAAAGTCTGGGCCTCACCAGGTGGAAAGCTGTATGTGTAACGTATTCTTCATTTCTCCTCGGCGACAAAGCAATTCTCACCTTCTTCTAAAGTTGTGCCTCTAAATGACTCCAACCATGGCCCTTCACCAGCAGGAGACAAAGCTCTGACTGACACTTCATACGCGACAACCCATTGCTCCTCAGATGGATGCCGAGATGACAGTTCCACATCACAGGTCCAGTTCTGCCAAGCAGATACACCTGTGAGATGCAAACAATCATGTTATTACAGAGTAGATGGCTGTAACAGATGATACGCATTCTTTGAGAAAACTGTATGTTGGAGACTCATTTCAAAAATGCCAGTATCAGGGGAATTAGGAAAGGGATAAAGTAAAAATTTACACTCACTGGCTTTGGGACCAACCAAGAATAGTGGTTCAATCCCCCATGAGGTTGGAAGAACCAAAGTTTTCCCCAACCAGGTAATTTTCTGCTGTTCAAAGACACAAGCACAAAGGATAGAGACCATAGCACAGTTACTGATCAAAAGTCATTACGTCTCTGGTATGCAATTTCTGAGTGATATCAGCAACCAACATTACTGCTACTCCATATCACACTTAAGATGGAGCCTTGCCTAAAATCCCTTGCAGTTGACAAATGAGTTACCAATATGAACTTGTATTAATTTAGCCAGACAATTTAGCTATTTTACTGGCAAATCTTGGGTTAAATTTTTCAAACTGAAGTAATTCTACCTTTTCCAGCAGGATCTGCTGTTGAAGTCACCAAAGCTAGCATCAGGAAAAGGGAAACCAGGAAGTTATTCCTCTAGAAAGAAAAGGAGTGGACTTTCAGGAAGAAACAGCTGAACTTACTGCTTCCAGTAGTGTGTTCAGGTGGTCTCCAGCTGATCACAGCTTGGTCCAATCCAAATAGCACGGTGAAAAGCCAGGGAGGAGTTGGTAAAGGAAAAGGCTGGGTTGATGCCCCATAGAAAAACAAGTTGCCAAAGCCAAAGTACTCTGGATATGCCAAATTGCAATCAATACATACTCATTGAAGCTAGAACTCCCCACTGGAGAGACCTCCTCATGGAAAACTGCCCAACCATCTGTGACAGTAAACATGTTATCCTCATAAACAAAGCTCTCCATGTCATTAAGTGGCACGTGTGATCGCAGTGTGTGAAATTCTGAACCATCAAGAAAACCTGACACAAAGGCCTGTTCTGTTTTGTTGAAGAAAGTAAGTCTCTTAGACTGGAAGCTGATCACGAAGTCTCTCAGAGAGCTGGATTTCACTACTGGTGAAGCTGTGGAGGCAGTGCCAGGAAAGAGTGGAAGGTTTGCTCTGTATATGCCATCCTCCAGGAGACACAAGATACAGCTGGCCACGGAGCAAAATAGACCCAAATAACTACAGTGCAACTCTGGAGATGAGTCACAAATATTTTAACAGCTCAGAGATGTGCCTGTCTTTACACAGACAATAGGAAAATGCTTTTGGTGTTATTAATATACATCCTGGGAGAATTAAGCACATCACTTTCTACCTTCTGGGAATTTGGCTGCCAGATTATTGGAGAATATTCTTCCATAATACCTCAAGTGTTAAGCATGGACATATAAAATGCATAGAGCTTCATATTCATAAAAGCATTGAATGTCTGAAAACAAAATTTCTGCATTGGAAATACTTTATCTCCTCTGCTAACACCCTAGGGAAGAGAAAATGCAGAAAACAACACTGCATGGTGTCACTCTTGTTCCAATTGTTTTGTAGTTTGTTATTTGTTGCCAACTGCACTTTTGCTTTGGTAAGGCAAGAGTTTGAAACAGGAACCTAGATGACTAATGAAGTGAAGAAAATTAGAGAGAAGCTTTACAGCACCTTTGACACCAAGTGCTCAAAGGAGGACACTTACCCATTACAGGGATCAGCTATAACCTTCCTAGGGGATGTCACATAAAGAGGAGCGATGTCTTCAGCTGCTGTGCACTTCTCTAAATGGCAGACCTGTATCTGGGGAACGAGAAGAAAAACTGGTGATGCATTCATAGGGTGTTTGCTAATGAGCAAACAAGCTGACCTGAGATTCCTTCAGGGCAACCAGACAGTGAAACACCTCTCTCACAATCCTACGTCCTTCTGGGCTCCTGAGCTGTCAGTCACCCGAGTATAACTCTTGTACACAAGTACGAAGCATCCACGACAGCTTACCCTGAAAGACCTGTCTATCAGCCATCCTTCTACCTTCCTACCTCTAAGCTGGAGGGAAAAGCCCAATTTGGGGGGTATAGGCAAACTGTACTTTGAAAACGATCTGGCAGGGAAGGGAAGGAAATGATTTTCTGATCTGGGAGCAATACCTTGGGAATTCTCTAACCTGCAATGGATTCAGAAATCCCTGCCATCAGTCTGCTGTTCTACTGCTCATTTGTATCTTTTTATCACTACTGCTTTTCCTGCTTCCTGTTCCCTGAGCAGTAAGCAAAAAGTCAGACATGGCAAGAGGATTGGAAAAAAAAAAAAAACCAAACCCCTAACCACTTTCTAGTCCTTTGTGTGTTAGAGGACTACAAAGGTACATGCAAAGTCCGACTATTACCGTAATTCATGTTTTGTGAGTAGGGAATCAAGTGCAGGGTTGCCATCTACATTTTTACGTCAAGTTCAAACAGTTGTAATCTGAGTTGCCATCACTGGTATGAAACACTTTCCCCTCTTGAACATCTTTTGCCAGTTATGAAGGGCATTATAATCACCAACTAGTAATCTGACCACCTTCCTGTGGCAGAATAAGAACTGAAGAGGCTAGATGGAGAACCAAGTAACAGAAACAAAGTCATTTAGATTGGGTATGAGGTGGGTGTGAAGTCAGTCTCAAAAACAAAGCAGTTAAAACCAAAGCTTTTTATGTCCTAAGGAGAAAAATAAGACAAGGACACAGAGTTCCATATAGCCTGTTTGCTTTAAATACGACCTGACATTCAAGTCTTTCTTCTTTTTTAAAAATCTGAAATATATGAATATTATTAAAGTAAAAAATCTGTTTCTATAATTATATTTTGTGCATGCATATCTATCTATAAATCAGATTTTCTCATGTAAAATAAATCACAGTAATGGTTCAAATGAAATAAGAAATTAATTAAGCCCTAGAGCACTACCTTTTCATTCATGACAAAGTATATTCTCTGGTAAAGCCAGTCTACTGAGATGGACATAATATTCCCTCAGCCAGCATAAAAGAGCATTAGGTCAGATACATCAGACATATTTGCAGGTCCTTTCACCCAGATTGAATTCCCCTAGAAAAATAGACAACTTGCTGATAGACATTCACAGAAATTCCTAAAAATAGAAAGATATGTGCACACAGATAATATAAGAAATAAGTTTCATTTTTTCAGTTACTTTTTCTACTTGCCTTAAAAAGAAGTATTCTTCAATCTGCAACCCAACATCATTGAGAAAAGTTAACTGTTTTTTCTCCTCCATTTCTAGTCTTCTTTCTGATAATAAGGAAGCTTTCCCATTTGCTATCTAAGTGACATTATTAAAGACAATTGCCCTTCAGAAAGGTAATCAGACAAAAAAAAGGATATGTAACATGCAAACCAACTGACACGATTGTCCCTCTCTGGGGCAAACATGCAACTGGCATCTCCTCACAAAGCACCGTTCACTCTAGAATTCAAGCTCAATGTTATCTGTGCCACCCCTGTACTATCAAGGGGTATTTAGTCAGGAGCAACATTCATTCTCTGGCATCTTTGTGGCTCTGTGAACTTCGGTAGATAAACTCAGATTTCCACATTGTCTCCAAGGACCAAATACAGAACCAGTGTAGATAAGAAATATTAGAGTGGCAAGTAATTTGAGAAAACATGGTTGTGTGGTAGCTTAGGCTACTAAATGCATCATTATAGAGCTCTGTGCCCCAGACTAGCTAACACATTAGCATACTCTTCAGCCAGTATCTTTTGACACTTCATATTATTTAAGTCTTAAGTTTGAGCCACTTCCCCAAATTCATGTTGAGAAAATACAGTCATTAATCATAGGGAAACATCTGCTTTGGCTTCATCTTACCTCGGTTTAGATACCTACTATGTAAAACTTCAGCTCTGAAGTAGCTGCCTAGATTCAGTGAAGAAAAAGTTGCACTGGGGAGAACAATTCATCTCTTCCCAGTGCCTGTCATTTCAAATAGGTCAAATTATGTCCTGAAAGTTCCTATTTCTCCCCATTGACTATAATGGGAGGCTAGATACTGTCTCTGGCTAGGTGAGGTGCATTCTGTCCTTGGTGAACACACAGGTCTAAGGAGTACTTGAGAGAAAAGAAGAGAGCCTGATCTGATTTTACCTGTAATGTTGTGGGGTATAACACCATTTTGGAGGCACTGGGCGGCTTCAGGGAAATGTTCTGTGTATCTCTTAAAGACTGGCTTCTGGATAGGAAGAGCCATGTTGCTTTTTCCTTAACTAGCAAACAGAGAAATTCAGAATTAAGATAGATGACTGCAGCACAGAGAAGAGTGCTGCTAACTCAGATACATCATTAATAAACATGCATTTACACACACACGTGAATATATTCTTACACTAGCAATGACAGACTAAGACTTAAACTTTTTGAGTGTTGAAAGTGGACAGAGTTATTCACCATTACAGTGCCCTCTGGCTCCTCACCCAGGGTGAGAATGCACCACATGAATTTCACACCTTTGTTTCCTATAACAGTGGTGAGTCCCTAGTGAGGGTAAGTAAGCTTAAGTGGGATATTTAACCCCCCTGGGCCTCTTTGAAAAAACCAGTCAAACTAGAATATTATCCCACAGAGCTGGGGAAGAGCAAGGCAAGTATGTTTATTTCATGTATTTCATCATGCTGATCAGTGATTTTTTCAAGGAACAAGTAGTTTTCACAAAAAAAGGTGATAACGGGATAATATGATCTCCTTCAAATTGATAAATTTCATTTTTTATTTTTTTTAATAAAGTCACAGATTTAAAGTCAAGAAGGAGAGCTTTGGTCACGTAAGCTGACTTTGTGCTTATACAGGCCTAAGTAACTTACATCAAAACCTCTGCAGCAAATCCATACCTTCTGTCTGGGCTATGCATAGCTCTGGGAAAGATAGCTGGTCTTGCTTCTGAACCTCAGATCCCTGAAAATCTAGCACATCCCCTGCTAAATTGATTCACATGGTAGTTACCTTTATTTTAAAAAGTGGTGCATTATTTCAAGTCTGAATTTGCTAATTTCAGTTTCCAAACAATCCTTCCCCCTTTTTTTTTTCCCTTCTAGTTTAAACAGCTGTCTACTATCAGATATCATTTCCTCATATGGGTATTACAGGACTGTGATCGAATGCTGTCTTTATTTATTCCCAGATAATCTGCATAGATTGACCTGCATGTATTACTCATATGATGCACTCACTACGAGTCATTTTGGTCATGATGTCTCCAGAGCAGAGTACGAGAGGCCAATATCACTTCCTTATCTCTTTTCCAGCAACATTTCTTGCAATCTAGCCCAGAGATCAGATTCCTTCCCCGACTCTGCTCAGGGCTCAGATCTACACAGCTCAGCATCTGATGCAGTAACACCATTTCTGAACGTGATACATGAGGCAGGATTGCTTCTGTTCACGTTAGCACAGAGAGAAAGCGCATGCCAGTGCAATTCAGGGGGAATCAACTGGGTTTTTACCTGGTGACTAGTCAGGGGAGGTGGGATGGTTCCCCACCCTCAGAAGATGTTTTTTTGGGGGGGTAGGGTTGTTTGTTTGTTTTCTACCTTAAATTAATCGGTTGGTAATTGGCTTGACTTAATGAACACAGTCAGATGTACCAGTCTGGACATTTCACAACAGGCCAAATGTTTACGGCTCAGAGTCAGCCAACCCTAGAGCAAACCTCTGCAAAGTCTCCAGATAAGGACATATCAGTGTGTCTGAGCTATTAAAAAAAAAAAGTTGTATTTTAAAAAGCACTAGAGAAGATGTAAGTTCAGTTTCTCTAACCAATAACAGAAGACTGGCGATTCAGAGACGGACTTAAAAGTGTTTGCTAGAGTTGAAGAGCTTCCAGGTGTTTGACAACTGGATTTCTTCAGGTGGAAGGGAGCGTCTTTTGTTTTCTTTTCCAAAGGTACATTTTGGTAACAGTGATTTCATTCTCATTTGTGCTCTATCTCAACATGTACTTTTCTCTGGCAATTAATTAATATTTCTGCAATTCTTTGAGTGATACTTAGAGTGCATCATTACTTTCATTATTAATTAGTATAGTAAAAGAAATACAGCCATGAAAGAGCAACAAAAATTTATATGATTTCACATATTTGGCATGAGATAACTGAGGATGTTTTGACAAGAGTTTCATATTAAATATTTAATATTATTAGAAGAAATATATTTGTTTGTCAGCTGTTAAAATCTCATCTAGAAAATGGAAACGTGTCCTCTCCATCACTGTCTCAAACCACTGAAGTGTTTTTCATTTGGCCCTGCCAGCATCTCAGGTTATTACCATGCTGTGTAGCCTAATAATGTCTACAGATAAAGAACAGGACTCTCTCTGATATGCTATTGACTACTCAGTGTACAACTCCTTCTCATGCCCTGTTTACAGATGAAATACTATTCTCTTCTGCGAGGTACACAGCAGTCCAGCAAATGTGACTTTGTCCCCAGGAACAGACAGCGATAAGGACTCTGCTACTCTTGTACCTTTGGATTCTGGGGTCGCGATGTTGTCTTTGGCAGGGAGTCCAGCACCAGCCTCGTTAACCGCCACAATACTGAACCTACAGTAAACCAGAGAGACAAGTTGGTTTGCAGGTTTCTTTTGAAAGATTGCCTGAGAAACATTTTATCAAGTAGGGCAGCAGCTACAGAAGTGCTTGACTTTCAGAAAATGCCCATTTAAATATAATGCTCTGGGAAATTTATAATAAAAATAAAACCAACCAGAATTTGAATTCCCCAAAGGCGGGACAACAACAGAATCTTCTAAATTAAAATTCAAAATGGGGTTTCAGACTCAGAAGAGCAACTCGGTTTCATTTCAAAGGAAGATCTGTATTTACCCGTGCAAGCAGAATGCAGGCCTTTGTTTTTTAAAAAATGAAGGAATTTTTCCAGGTGCTTAAAGGACTAGAGAGGACTGCTCTATCATTCCCTGAATATACTGAAAACATGTCACATAAGCTTAAAAAAATGAAAAACAGCAGCTAAGAAGATGCAGCTTGCTGGCCTTGTATCAAATTGCTTTTCCTTCCTTCCCATCTGACTTCCACATAAGCAGCCAACTCATCTGGAATAACTCCATTATCTCAAGGAAGGTACCCTTGCTTTTGGCAAGAAGATAAGAAAACAGCATAATTGTGCAGAAGTGGTAATTAGGCATACCCTGCACTATCTGGGCAAGTAGCGCTACAGCACACTTGGCCATGTTGGTTATCTTTTCTTTTTGTCCCTCTAAGTGTTGTTTGGGAAGGTGGAGCAGAAAGGAAAGCTATGCCCTCTTGAGGCTCTCAACAGTTCTTGGTTCCTACTGGTCAGGAGCAAGTTATATCCAACAATCAATTCATTCGGAAAAAGTGGTGGAAACCAGCTAACTTCAACGTTGTTTGGACTTGAACTCTAAATATCTTTAATGGCAGGAACTGTCGTAGGAGCTGCAAGAGACAGAAACAACTGACTCTGGGATGGCACTTAAGAGATTTTTTTAGGTACATTTTTAGGTTTCATAGTTGTTGATTCATTTGTACTAATAAATATGATTAGGGACAGCATAAAATTTCACCAACAGTTAACTTTTTTTAGTGCACAGGAAAATGTGTATTTCAGTCAAAATCACATGCATAATTATGCACAAAAGTATCCAGTGTGCCCTCGCAATTTTGACCATGTACGTTTCTGTGCATGTTTTTAAAACTAAAAGCAGGAAGCAGCCCTAAATCTCCTAGTTCAAACAAAAAAAGCCTGTAGTATTTTAGTTTGGTCTTCTGCAGCTACCCAACAGACAACATACACATCATTCTGAAGATTAAGCATCAATGTTTTCTGTGAAAGAAACAACAAGGAAACCTGAATGTTTCGAATACAGTCCTGAAAGATGCAATTAACAGTGCAATTCATTAATTCCCAAAGCACGTGTCTGGTAACTGGGACTAGATGGAGAATGGAGCTGTAGCTGAGATGTAATGATCCAAACTACTCAAAACACATATTCTGTGAAGGCTTGAAGGTCTTTGATTGTATATGAAGTTTCAGAAACTACCTAGATTAATGCACAGACACAATCCATTTTTTCCTTCCTTCATCTGGCAGCTACTATGTAGGGTGTTATCAGGGCAAAAGAGGTCTCATACAACAACATACATATTTTAGGATACAAAAGTGCAGCATCCTAAGTTTAAATAAGAGGAAATTCTGGGAGTTATATTCAGCATAAGCTTTGATTTTCCATCCTTTCAGAACTTTTCCTCTTCTCTTTTCTTCAGAACACGCTACCAAATCTAAACAATGAGCAGATGGATGGAAGGATGGATGCAATATAATAGTAAATTTGAAGAATAAGGTAAAAAAAACCCTAAAATAATAACATATTACAGGCAATGTATTTTAAACTGTTGATACATATATTACAGGTTTAAGATCCAAAGGTTAAACTGTTGATACATTTACTACACATGTAAGATCCAAAGGCTCCTGGTTACCCTAAAATATTTACAGTCTAAAGTCATTGTTCCCCATTATTTCGCCAATGTTTAATTCAGAAGAACTTCCTGCTTAGCAAATTATCTTCACCTTTGATTTGTGGCACCAATTTGCCATGCTTTGTAAATTGGTGTAAAAGAGATGATGGCAAGATAAGAAGCGTATAGTTGATGCAAAAGAACATAATATTACAGTAACCGTACTGAGTCAGAACAAAGGTCTATCTAGCCAAGTATTGCGTCTTCGACAAGAACCTAAAAAATTTCTCTAGGGAAAGGTATAAGAAAAAGCCTACAGTGATATTTCTCCTGAATACTCTCAGTCTTGGCATTTTATAAGCATGGCTCAACATGAAACAATGCCGATGTTTGCATTTAGTAGAACTCAATTTTTTCTTCCATTAATTTATCCAGTCACTTTTCAAAGTCCATTTAGTAATTTTAATATTTAGGAGTTTAAATTTAGTAATTTAACATCCACATGTGCCAGGAAGTAGCTGAACATTTTAACTACACATTCTGTGAGGAAATACCTTCATTTGCTAGTTTTGAACTTGCTACCTGCTAGTTTCCATCAAGGTCCTTATTTCTATGTTGGAGGAAACAGGAAATAATTGCCCACTTCTCAGCTTCTCTGTGCTACTCATGATTTTGCAAAACTCATCGTATGCCTAACATATTATCCAATATTTTTCTAAAATAAAATGAAAAGCAGAGAAGAACCTATTTCCTTGCAAAGTAAAAGGAAGTGTCCTTCCTTACCTCTGTGTACCTCCAGTCTTCAGGGAGCTGACTGAACTTCCAGTGGATAATATATTTCACCCCAGAGATGTTAGCTGGCTTCCGCCCCAATGTGACACTGTGGTTTCCAATAGTAGATGCAAATGGTGCTCTAGGCTTGTTCAAGTAATCTGAGGGGAAAATACAATACAACAGTAAGAAAAAACCTTTCATGGCAATCTCTGGGTCTTAAGGGTAAAAGCCTATTACCCGCCACACCTGAAAGCTGTGAAGCCAATAAAAACACACAAAAGAATATATTGAAAATGTTGCTGAATAAATCACATGACATTTTAAAGACAGTTTGATAAGTAAGCCTGAACTGGGCCAAGCTCAATGTGAGCAAATGTGACTACAACTCTGCACTTGTGTAAATGTACTTTTAGTTACAGGTACTTAGTAACATTTTGCTGAATAGAAACCTAAAGAAAGTATGGGAGACTTCTGAAGAGATTTTCAAGGGGCCTACTTCAATAGCGCTGTACTGGCCCGATCATTCCCATATAAGTTGCAGGAGGTTTTGGCAATGATTTCAAGATAGCAGACAGGTCAAGGATGGCTGTTCAACAAAGTATCATCTTAAACAGTTGAGACTGGATTCAAAAAGTCTCATGTCCCTGAAAGGGAGGGAAAAAAAAGTTTTACTATAAGGTAGAGGTAATGTCATTGTATTTGTTAAAAGAAAAAAGAAGAGTGGTAATTTTCTGATTAATCAAAACACTCAAGACATTCCTATTTTTTCAAAGAAATCCAGATAATAGAACAAGACTATAATCTTAAAACTGAATTTATCAGACTGTGGATTGGACACAGGACCCTTTGCAGACTTACTTAGTGCTTCAACTCCATATGCATCCTCTGCACCGCTACACCAGAATTACAGGAAACTGTCCATGTAGGGCATAGAACTCATTGGTTACTTTTGTGTAAAGGCAAACTTCCTCCTGGAATTATGCAGACACATTTTAAATACATACAAACCCTGTGTAAATCATTACATTCATTCTAAAAAATAGCAGTAGCACAAACTCACTCCAAAGACCTTCCCAAGAGCCTTTCCACCAATTCACTGGGCACTGAATTAGGGTTTTCCTCCTTACACACTATCCCTTTGTGGAAAGCACAAATATGGGGCTACATTAAAGTTGGAAATAGACTTCAGTGACAACCACAGAGTTAGGAAGTAATAGTTTTCAACTTGTTAATGATATGTTCCACATGTTGGATTTCACCATTTCCTGCTTCGTGTATTTCCTATGAAAGAGGTGCATTCTTACAAATGTACTTTCAGTGAATTTTCAAAATAGTTGAAATTAGTAATTTGTAAGAGCAGCAATGCCTAACTCACACTTCCTTGTTAGTAGTTACTCCTTCTGGTACAGTCACGTCTACAAGCTGCAAACATAACAAATAGCCCAGAGCAGTGAGTTCTCCACACTCACATCCTAAGAACAGAAAATTCCTAAGAGTCTTCAGTTTAGGTGGGGAATGTAGATAGAGTGTTTCCCTGCTTTATAGGTAGAGAGCTTAAGAAGCGGTAGTAACATTTTCCAGGTGGGTCTCAGTAGCTTAAAAATTACATGCAAGACT
This sequence comes from Buteo buteo, assembly GCF_964188355.1. Taxonomy (NCBI): domain Eukaryota; kingdom Metazoa; phylum Chordata; class Aves; order Accipitriformes; family Accipitridae; genus Buteo; species Buteo buteo. The sequence continues at coordinate 26,027,079 of NC_134185.1, forward strand.
GAGTCTCCTGGAAAGCCAACATTTTTGAGAAGTGATGGTTTGAGCTCTTCTAGACAGGCATTTTATTTGGGCTCATTTGATTCTGCAGGTTCATTTGGCCTATAAAATCTTGGAGTTTGCTTCATACAGCAGCCATCTTTCAAGTGATAATTAACCTTTAGATAATTCAGACGTAATTCATTATGTTAAGTGAGCAAATTTTTTTTAATCACTCTTCCTATGATTCCAGGATATACAGTTCTGGCACCCTACGGAAACTGATAAAGCATGTTATTTATTTCAGACAACACAGTTGCAGCTGAGACGGATTTTAAAACTTGCTTAGCAGTATATTTCTATATACATTATCTCACATTTAGGCATTCCGTGCCAAGTGCAAGCACTTAAAAAGTTTTTCCCAATGTTTTCACATTCAGAGAAATAAAATACTTCCAAGTGACTTATTGTGACTGTTAGCAGACAAAGATGCGGGTATTAGCAGACATCAGTTATCAACCATACACTGGAGCTTTCGTTTACAACCAAGATTTGTTTAGTTCGTAGGGGACAATGTCCCCAAATTACATGCTGATTCACAGTACCTTCTGCTTCATTTAACACAGACATTTCCGACTATTTGTTTTTTGTTGTGTTTTTCTTTCTTCTTCTGATCTTTGTCCAAACCATAAATCCAATTTTTGCTTGAGGTAAGAGGATTACTAAAGCTCCTAGTCTTAGAAATTTTGAGGAAAATTTGCCATCTGCTCTGCCTGAGAACAAGAAATCCTCATATATTCTCCTCATACATATGCCCCTGATGAGCCAGATTCTGCTGTGCTTTCAAGTGAATATTCCCACCGAGTTCAGTGGCACTCCCCTGTTCCGAGGTGAAAGGTAATATCTAACAGGAGCAATACTACCAGATTTCAGTCCCAAGGTGTAGTCACACAACGGAGCTGAGCCAACGCCAAAGGAAAAGTCCCCCTCTTACACCCGCTCCTTTCCCCTGCCGACTGCAATGACCTGATCCTGCGCATGCAGTGACCTGGTGCTTGCCTGACCATGTGGGGAGTCAAGTCAGCCAGCTGATCCAGTGGAAAGATAATCCCGCAAAAGCCCTTGTAGAGTTAGTGAATTTAACTGGCATATTGTGTGGCCAGACAAGAAGAAAAAAACAACAACAACAACCACCACCCCCACGCACACTAATTCTGTGTTTCTACAAAAGTAAGTTGGTTACTTCTTGGACTGTTCCTACACTCCAAAACCACCATTTAGCATATTTGTAAACCTTTGTCATGGTCACAATTTCACAGATTAAAAAGCATGAAAAAAATCGATCCTTTCAATCAAATTCCAGCTTGCCAGTGGGTTTGTGTTCTACTCGGGATTCCCTCCAACTCCTCCATCACCTGCTTGAAGTGTGTTGCCCCCATCTGGGTACAACCTTCATACTGAGGTCTCAACAGTCCCAAACACAATCCTTCAATCGTTTCATCCCCATCCCATCCTACGCTATATGCTAATGCTAAAAGGGCCCCAGAAGGGCACTCTTTAGCAGCACTTCGTCGCCTCATACTTATTATTGTAAATGCCAGTCCATCTACAGCACAGACCAGGCATTCCCCATGTGAGATGTCTTTCTAAAGGGCAACATGTTGCCCCTTACTGAACTGCATTTTACTTCATTTGGACTCACTACCCAGTCAAGAGTGTGTTTTGTCTTCTAGCTCCCACTCCTTGTTTCTGCTTCTCACCAAGCTGGTGTCATACCAGCCTTAAAAATGATGGCATTAATGAAAAACTGGATAGAACAAGATCCCTGTGAGAGCCTAGAACACAGTTTAAATAGGTCTGTACTGTGTTCCGTACTGCTGTGATTAGTCTTCTTTCTTTAAAGCAATATTCTTTGCTACACAGCAGTATTTAATGCAAAGATTCCTTAGCCACCATGCTAGAAAGAAAGGATTCAGGTACTTAACTCATTCTTCAGCTTTAGGGAGCACAAACAATTAGACCTGGATTGATAAGTTTTGTATCTACACTGTATTTCTTAGCACTATGTGGACATAGTAATCACTGAAATAGTGACTTTTTTTGTATTGATCTGATAACATTTAACTTACCTCACATGCTCTGGTGTATGTCGTGTTCTGCCAAGAAGCAAATTAATAAAATGGAGGATTAACATAAATATAATCACAGAGTATTTCAAACAGATAATATCAATTAATTAAAAGTTTCTTACAGTGAAAGTACACTACAAAATCTTATCGCTGGCAAATAATGGAAGAAGGAAAACCCACGCTTGAAAAAACAGAAAGTCAACATTAAAATGATGCCAAGGATGAATGAGCTTCAGATGTTCAAGATGTCCAGAAGGAAGAGCAATTTAAAAACTATCATGGCAGTTGTCCCAGACCAGTGTTAATTCTCATCTGTCTGGTTTAGTAAAAGCAAGAAATCAAGCTAGTAAAGTCCATGTGCTTCATTTACATCTGCATACAACCAGTAGGCCCCAGTAGAGTAAAATCCTGAAAAGCACTAGTTCTTTCTCACTACCTGAAAATCTGGGTGAGTGGTTGAGCTTAATGAACTGTAAAGTGTCCCCACATTTTGACAAACACAATGAAAACTTTTGATATTACAGGCAACTCCCACAGCAAGAATTATTGGCTTCCTGAAAGAGAATTTATAAATGTACTGAGGAGAAATATGGACATTACATCCTTTCATAGAAACACTGCTCTGGTTAGGTTTTCCACATCTGCCATTGGATAAGGTACTTGACGGACTGGAGAAAAGTGCTATAGAGCCAAGGCTAAGGCAATACGCACACATTCCAGCGGGCACTTGATTTGCACCGTCGCATTCCAAACCTGACATCCCTGTGTGCACTGCAAAGGCAGAGGGTGGCTTTAAAAAGAACTTTGAAAGCACATTTTTAAAGAGAAGGGATACTCCAGTGCTACGGGTGAGGACAATAGTTTGATATTCAGCTGTGGTAAAACATTCTGCATGACCAAGTCACTTCGCTTCTTTGTATCCTCGTTCCTTAGCAATAAAATAGGCATTTACAGCAGTTAAACTCTGTAACAAAAATATTAAATACACCAAAGATTATAGGTACTCGGATACTACAGTAAGGGAGTTATGTTGTATAGTGCCCTTCTCATTGTAAAATCCAATATAGAGCAGAAGAAAAAATAAATCATTCTTAGAGATTGGTTTGTGCAAAACAGTAGGTGTTCAGCTACCTGCTCACCTCTGTTAAAGACTTTGACAGCCTCGCGTGTAACGAGAGCACTGGAAGGACTCAGGACACCTGAGCAGACGGCGACTGTCACCTGGGAGAGTGCTCAGCTTTACACAGGACTTGGGAAAGGGCTGGTGCACAGCTCCAGGGGCAGAAGGAGCCCTGGCTAAGACAGTCTGGGAACGAGTCACCCAGCCAGCCGTGATGTATGTGGCTAGTGCTGCCTCTCTCCCAGCTTTATTTTACCACTTGTTCTCTGTGGAGAAGTCACAGATGTGCAGTATGCAGCACAGCCAAGCACACTGGAAAGCCATTCAGTGCAAGCCCCCCGCTCTCCAAAGGGCAAGGCATCGACTTTAAAACCAAGAGTTTTCAAAGATGTAATAAATATTATGTGGTTTGGATTTGATGTTGGACTTTTCTTGTTTATTCTGTCCCATCCACTTCTTAATGGTCATGTACGTTTTTCTTTTTAAAGGGAAGCTGGAAGGGAACAACTTTGGAAGCAGGAGACTGATATCAAGCATTGCAAAGCCTCATGAAAAAAACAGTAAGGCTTGATAACACTGAGCAAAGATACAAAGATACACAGTAACCTAAAGAGGTGAGTCAACCTTGCTGTGTATTGTCATGACAACAGAGCCTTTTATCGTCCCAGCATCATAAATGACCCAGCCTTCCTAGATACCAGGTGCTGAGAGGCTACTTCTCACCAGTCTCTGTGGAAAATATTGATGACTGAATTCTCCACTGCTCTCCAAAGAGTATATATAACCACCAACTTGAATTGCATTTGCAATCTGAACTAGAAGAACATCAGCTAAAGTCCTCACAAGAATGCTCCTATGGAAAGCTCACGTTAAGCTAAAGAGCCCCCAATGACAGACACAACCATTTGAAGCCCTATAGAACTCTAAATTTTCAACAACTGTCATTTTAAGTTTTCTCCCATCAAATCACTGAGAAAACAAAATAAACAACTGTACAAAGGTAGCTGAATAAAACAGTCTTAATGATTTGCATTTTGGAGAGAACACTAGTTTTGACTCATTTTCTCAAAAATGAGTGATTATTAACTTTGTATATCACAAATGTGAACATGACTCACAGCAGAGACCCACATCCTTTACACATTTTCTTTAAACAAAAAAGATAGTTGCGTCTTTAATAATTTGAGCCAAATCTAAGCACACAACCTACTGACTTACGCCAGACAGGCAGCTGTGCACATTTATGTGAAGTCTTTGACAATATGATCATTGTACCCATTTTATTGAAACAGCAGTAACATAAAATGTCAGTAATTAACAAAGTAAACCATTACTCACTGCTCCAGTGATGTCACTAACATTGCAAAGGTTAGTAATTCCAAGTTCTTCTGCCTATAAGAGAAATACATACATTTTTACAAAGAGTCAAAATTTTTCTCCAAAATTCTTTGATTAAGATATATTAAAGCATTGGTTTCTTGTAAAACAAATTTTCTTTGTTTAACATTTCCTCATTTGAAGAAATTTATTGTTGACACACCAATAGCTTCTCACTTGAGACTAATTTCAGAGTACGATCAAACAAAGACATTGGCAGAATCAGTTGGTGTTAATTAAATTATCTCAAGTAGGAATTTGGGTCTCATCTCCTGATTCTGGTTCACTGAGTCAATCACAAATGCTTCATAAATATGTTGGGCACAAATGACAAAGCCAAGTGGCTTTGACCCCTTGGGAGTAGAAAGACCTTCCTTCAAGCTAAATGCCTTTTGTCTGGCCTCCTTTTAAAGGGGTTTTAAGCAGCCATATGGTGACCTCCCCTCCTCTCCTGTCAAAAGTGCTCTTGAGCTAAGGTGCCTGGTTTTTCACATCATTCAAAGTGTGCAAAACTAGAAATAGTTTTAAATGCACTGTCAGACAAATGTATGAGATAAAATGGAGCAGGTGATAGTCCTCTGCAGTAGGTTTCCACAGGTAGCCCCAAGGCACAAAACGTCCTTTTTACAGGCCAAAGGTACATGGTCTTCTAAACAATATCAACGTTTCAGGCAAATAGAAACAAGGAGGTAACTCCTGAAAGCCTAATGCAGAACTATTGTTTGGATTTGAGAGGTTTTGCTTATCTTTGTCATGCATCAGTAGAAAGAAAAATAATAAATTCCACTCAACTACTCAAAGGAACACTAAGAAAGCATAAGATTAAGGATCTAACCACTTACTTCAATACTTAAAGAAATACCCACAATTTAAAGCATAGATGACTTGAAAAAGAAGCTGAAACTAGTTTAAGATAATTGGGCAAGCCACAGTTTCCCAGGCTATTTCTTGTGAACTTACAGTTTTCCTAGGTTTATATAAGAAAAGTCATAAACTAGACAGAAACTGATAAGTAAAATGAATAAGCTGAAAGCACGAAGTTTTCTCTCCTCTACCCTCAGGGTCTTCAGCATTTATAGTAGTTCAGGAGCTGTTGGAACATAAGTGTATAAAGTAAGTATAAAACGAAAACCAATGCAATCTGGATAATGGGACTTCTTCCTTACCAAGTTCCACAAATTCAAATGTTAAAAATTAGTTCTGAAACTCTGCTTTTACTCAGATAAGTTCTTTAAAATAATTTTGAAAAAGCTGATATGTAACAGAAAATTCCTACAGTGCTAATAACCATCTATGTTTCAAAAGATTAAGTACAGTTTTTCAAAAGTTACCAAGTTACTTGTACATAAGTTCTGACAATTTTTTTGAGAAAGTACAGTACACTGCAGAAATCCATACACAGTAAAAAGCAGCAAGTCTGTTTAGCAGGAGATCCCACATGCAAGTGTTCCTCATAACTTAAAAAATGTCATCTGTCAATCTGATTCTTTCCTTGACATGGCAATATGAACTCCTTTTAGTCTAGATAATGGAGACATGACCATGAAATTTCTGCATTTCAGTTTATTAAATATTTTTTAAATTCTTGTTTACACTCCACTCCAACAACTTTTCAGCTTCCCAGAGCACTTTTCTTAAAATTGCACAAGAACTATTTCATAATTTCTTATTAAACTGCTGAAACAAAAGAGTTGACCAATGAAAGTCAGCATATCTCCTTACGTAAATATCATTAAAGTAAAGAGGAAACTAAGTGCAATGTCTTTAATCAGGTGCTCCAAGCAACACGGAAACAGGGAAAGAGAGAGATAAAACTGGCCTAATCTTCATTTCTACTATGATTAAGCTATTTCTAAATATTTTCAAGTGGATACAATTAAGAAAATTTGTTTATGATGATGAATAACCTTGTTAGAACACTACAGTTCATATCAGTCAGTACAAAACCATTAATTCTCTATTTTAATGACTGTTTCCAAATGTTCCATTTCCACACCAAAATACCACCCAAACCAGACCCCTGTCTGCCTTCTGATGCAGTGTAGACACAAACTAACAAAAGCCAATCTGCCAGGGGGTCTCTACATGAGTGGGCACAGTTGTACTGGTAAGTTTGTGCCCATATCATGGAATAAAACTGAAGCTGATGGATAAATTGTATATCTGATTTAAAGAGAGGTAAAGAGTCCTACATGAAGTTGGAGACTCACGTTTAAGAGGTCAGTGGGAATTCAAGCTTTAGATACATCCAGCTCCCAGTCTGTGGCACATCTCTGTTGTACTGGCAGAGCTACCCACAGAGTCATTCTGTGAACTGCAGTAGGAAATCTATCCAGCTTACAGATATGTATGTATATATGAATACATGTTATGTCATTTTTGTGCATGTGTATTATGCATTATAAATAAAATGTGTTATTTATAAATAACATAGCATTTTGCTGATCAGTTTAAACTGGCATATCCTGTCATTGCTGCTTAAAGAGGGGACCCACTTTTCCACCACACCTTCCCAAGCCTCACTCACTTGCCAAGCAAACATTCATGCAGTCATGCAATAAACCAGGCTAAGAATCCTGTTAACACTAACCCAGCAACAACAGAAGTGAATTGGTTAGCATTAACCTGATGCTATTTTCTCCAATTTGGGCTGCAGCACAGCCCACCCATGCCTGGTAGGTGAAAGGAGCTAAAAGCGCCGAGGCAGGAGGAAAAGATAAGCCAGGCTGGAGAAAACTGATGGATATTGCCAAGCACATGGCTTGAAGGTGCTCAGAGGAAGGAAAGGCTTTGTGGAGCAGGCTCCTTCCTTTTCTTCCATTTGTCCTGGGAAGCATCTGGGGATTTCCTTGTGCATTATCTCTGCCTCCTCATCACTACTCAAGGGAACTCCTAGATGACAGTAAGACTCGTCTAAGGTGAGCTTAGCTTTCAGCTAAGGGCTTTCAGCTACAGAGGTGAGGGGGTTACTGCCCCATTTTCTTGTCACTTCTCCACTTCAGAAGGATGCTGCCCCTGCTCCAGCCCAACAGCAAAGCTGCTCAAGAGGGAACTCCTTAGCTCCAGCCAAAATAAGCCAGTTTAGTCTGACTGCTTAAATAGTAGCTCTTCGCTAATCCAGCTCATCTTGGCTGAAGAAGCTTTGTCAGAGCTCACATGAGCAGCAAAACTGAAGAAGAAGCTGGTGACAGCAGATGTAGGCTCCAATTTCTTCCTGAGGCAGAGCACTTTGTGCTTTGGATAGACCTTTAGGAGATTTAGGACCCTCAGGATTTGGTCTCTAGGGCTAGTAGATCTGTACCAGTAAATTAAATGTACCCACACCCATAACCTAGCAGGTGGCATGGGATAACCCACATCCACACTTTAAAAATCACTCATAGAATCATAGAATTGTTTAGGTTGGAAAAGACCTTTAAGATCATTGAGTCCAACCGTTGACCCAACACCACCATGCTCACTAAACCGTGTCCTGAAGTGCCACGTCTACACATTTTTTGAACACCTCCAGGGATGGTGACTCCACCACTTCCCTGGGCAGCCTGTTCCAATGCCTGACAACCCTTTCAGTAAAGAATTTGTTTCTAATATCCAACCTAAACCTCCCCTGGCACAACTTGAGGCCATTTCCTCTCGTTCTATCTCCAGCCACCTGACAGAAGAGACCAGCACCCACCTCACTACAACCTCCTGTCAGGCAGTTGTAGAGAGCGATCAGGTCTCCCCTCAGCCTCCTTTTCTCCAGACTAAACAGCCCCAATTCCCTCAGCCGCTCCTCATCAGACTTGTGCTCCAGACCCCTCACCAGCTTCGTTGCCCTTCTCTGGACACGCTCCAGCACCTCCATGTCTTTCCTGTAGTGAGGGGCCCAAAACTGAACACAGGACTCGAGGTGCGGCCTCACCAGTGCCCAGTACAGGGGGATGATCCCTTCCCTGCTCCTGCTGGCCACACTATTTCTGATACAGGCCAGGATGCCGTTGGCCTTCTTGGCCACCTGGGCACACTGCTGGATCATATTCAGCCGGCTGTCAACAGCACCCCCAGGTACTCATGCTCCAAAAGAGGACAGCCACAACTGAAATACCTATGGGGAATGGCTCCTAGCTTTTACTACATCCCAAACTGCTCCTGGATATTATTTGGGTTAGTGTTGATGTGGACCAAAACCAGCCAGGGACAACTCTAACAGTTTAATAGTTGATCTGTGTGATCACTCAGGATTAAGAATGCTGCCTGGCATGGATTTAAATTACTAGCCTAGATGTAGCCCAGGTAAATGAATATGTCTAAGTTCAATCTTTAAAAAAAAATTCATTTAATTGCATTTAATTATTCAACACTTTGTTTTGGTTTGGGGTTTTTTTCAGAACTAATTGATTGTTAGGATGTCTTGGGTCTTGTTTGGGGAGAGGAGCAGTGGGAAGGGAGAAAGAGGGATCAAGTTAAGAACCTGGTGAGGAATGTAATCAAGGTGCATCTGAAAGCCTGAAGAAGAAGTCGGCAGCCATATAAAAATGTTGGCATTTGGCTCTTAGGGCAAGGAAATTGTTATTATCAAATACACGCAACTAACCCTAACTTTATAATTTACGCTGATAATTCCTGTAAGTGAGCATTTGCACGCTCATATATGTGTAGTACATGCATACCTTGCACAAATGGGCTCTAACCGTTACTGCAAAATAGATAGTTAATAAAATAATAACATTAAAGACATTATCAAATTAACAACTCGTTTTACGATGCAGAAATTTTCCTTCGACTTCCAACACTGTTTTCCACCAGGTGTCACTGTAACATCCCATAAACCAGCACCTTCAAAGTAAAAAAAAAGAGCAGTGAAATGTCTCCTTTCTTATGTTCCTTCTAACACATTGGCCGAAAAAATACTAGCAGTCACCTGCGTCTTTGGATTTTTCACCTGAATTTCAGGAACTCTTCAGGAAGACAGTATTTATGGGCTTTATAAACCGAACTTTAAAAGGAGGGTTTGTAAAATGTGTAAATGATGGAGCATTAAGTGTTATTTTTAAGTGCACCTCTTCCATAAAACTGCATCCTGGCACAGAACTAGGGATCCAAATTCTATGAGATATTAATAAACCTCGTCCTTTATATTACAGACCTACTTACAGAACATAATTTCCTTCATCCCAAAGACCAGCACAGGAAGAGGATCTGCAAGTGAGAACACTGTGAATGAGGAGAAAAATAACAGTGTAGTGAGTAACAGAGAAAAGCAAACTATTACAATTCCCTACCTGAACAGCAGTATATATCAGAGCATCTCACAAACTTTGGATTCATCTTTCAAACTCCTTTGAGAGCAATAGAAATATATAGAGACAAATGATCAGCCCTGATAGTAATGAGTATGGGCTATCATAACTTGAGGAAAAAAATGCACATTATTACTGTCAGTAAAGCAAGTAACTTTTTCTTTATACCAGAAATTATCATGATCCATAAAGACAAATCTTTCCTGTACGTGAGCATGCACATGATGGTGCGTATGTATACATGCATGGTACAATATCAGCAGACTAATGATCTAAGACACAGAGCTTTAGGACTCTGCTGCACTTATAGCAGAAGGCTAAAATGGGTTGGCTCAAAGTCAGGCTGACAGCTTCCTCCACCATACACCCCAGTGCACAGACACAAGGGGTTACCCCTGCAGCCAGAGAGAACAGTTAGGAAGAATCTCCTGGGCTGCCAAAGATTACAGCCCGACACATTAACATAAACTGGTGCCAGCTTCAGGTTCTTTTAATACTCCAGAGCAAAAGCTCTCAAATTATAGGGCAGCTCCTGGCTGACCCAGTCCAGGAGCCAAGCCATCATCCCTGCCCCAGTGGCAGCAACCTCCATCAAAAAGGTAGGCCAAGCAGCTCAAGGTAATAGCCACTCCAGCAATTTAATTTTAATCTGCTCCCATGTGCAAGTCAGGCACCTAAAATCTCATCAAATTGAACACTTGACCATCAGCTGCCATTTAAACTCATCTGAACGTAGTTTCACAAAACCACAGCACACAGCAGCAATTGGAAGGACGGCAAAAAAAAACAGAAAAGAGGATGGCTGAAGAGGCAAGGAGGGGGACAGCCAAAGCTCCCACATGTCTGTGTCTAATCTGGACTGTTTGTGTCCAGTTACATAGCACTAGGAATTCCTTGAAGTTAGACCACATTCATGAGTACTGTCTTGATGGGGGGAAAGTTGGGAGAGGTGAGAAAGGAGAGACCCTCAATCCTGCAGCCAGCCTACAGGGCAGAGCAATGAAAAGGAAAATCTCAGCTTTTACTTATCAGTTTCTAACCCCTTTGTCTTGTGGGGGTAGCCTTGAAAAGATATGCTGATGCGAAGCACTCGCTAGTGGTGACAGATTTTCACTCTTTTCCAAAGATCGCAGATTATTCCTGTTTTCCCTCCAGCACTGGGCCCTCATTAGCTTTTGAATTTCTCAGTAAAGTAAGTGAAAAAGGACCTTAAGGGCAAAAAGCTTCCCTCCACCGCCCCTGCCTCCCTCCTCTTTTATTTGTTAGTGCAACTGCTAAGGCAGCTGTTTGTCTGGCAATAGCAGCCAGTCGGTCAGGGAGCGCTTTGCACAAACAGAGGGAAGACCGTACAAGAAAAACCCCCTGGAGTCTGGCTCAAGATTTATATCTATCTCTGAAGATTAGAGAAGTGGGGCTGGGGAGGGCGGAGAAGCAGACTGTTAAACTGGATCAAATTGGAAAGACAGTCATGCATGAGATACTTAGCTAAAGTAGTCAGGAGACAGGGATTTGTTTCTATTGATCTGCAGCAATGATGACTGGAGAAATGTCACATTAAATGATGTACAATGATGGATTTCAGACTAGGCAAATTTGAGCTGTGGAGATTAACGATAGCAAGAGATGTGAAAGCTAGGCCAGAATAGAAAATATAAGGAATGCTAAAGGGTAACATGGATCTACAAATATGAGGCTAAAAAAATTCAAATTTAAAAAAAAAAATCAGGGCTTACTAAGCTATGTTTGTATAATCATCCTATATGACATCAGGGGAGAAAGAGAGCTAGCACAAAGTGACAATAAAAACCTGCTGTTAAGTAGATAAAGCTTGCACTGCTTTTTGTATTGCTTTAAAGAGGATAGATGGGCAAGGTATTTGCAAAGCTCTTTAGTGATTTGTTCAACTGTATTATCTATTAGGTATCTTCTGATTGTTACTAATCAAACGTGCAGTCTTGAAATTTGAGGAAAACTAGATTTCAACATACACAAGTAGCAGACAGGTCAACAGTGTAAGTGTAAAATGGTCTGATGCGGCATGTCTGAAGACGACTGCATGGAAAAGATGTGCAAGGGTTTTTAGAGAAGGAAGGAAGATTGCATACTGCAGAGGGAGTCACTTATTGCTCTGAGCGTGTAGATCAGTGTATAAGATATAAAGCCAAGATTAGGAGAAAAAGACAAAAGGAGCAGAAGCAGTAGTATAGATCACATGATCTTTGTAGAGATCTTCAGAACAGTCAGATGCTCAGCCTGCATAAGCATCTCCCATAAAAGGCTTTACCTCTAACACCTCCTGGTTTCCATGGTATTCCAAAATACCTGAATATTTCATGTCCCAGTAGTTTTGTAAAAAGAAATTGCTCACCCAGTAATCCAGAAGAGAGCCCATCTGCATGGAGTTTCTGACAGCTGGAGAAGCAACAGGGCCCACCATGGAGACAAGAGTTAGCAGGGGCTGGATTTGACCACTTCAATCACCTGCCTGTTCTGTGAAAGTCTGTTGCTGGAGTGCTGTTTGGATGCGCTGTTTGCTAAGCTTTTGGTAAATATCTAGACTTTCAGTCCCTCTTCCTCAAAAGTTCCTGTCATCCTCTCCTCGGCTGAGCAGTGCCCCTGGGTACAGGCACTGCTGCTGCTCCACAGCAACAAGTAGTTAGTTCCCTTTCTTCACAGAAGGAAGAGCAAAGATGCTCATAGTAGGAAAAAAAAAAAAGAAAAAGAATTTCAAACAAGTTCTCTAAAATTTTTTGAGCCTTCAACAGACAAACACAGGGTTGTTGCAAACAGCTGGAGATGTGTCTGATCCATTCTTGTTTGAGGGACAGGGAAACATCCCCCAGGAAGACCATGGTTAGCTGGGACTACTGACATGAGAAATCCTGGGGATGGTAACCCAGCACGTCATTTCCACCTGTGTTAACACGTGAAAAGGTATATGCTGTGGGAAAGCCAACATTTTGTCTCGACTCACGCAGGTGTGCCAACAGCACAGGCAGCCTCAGCACAGGCAGCCTCACCAACTCTTCAGATTTTATCCCCTGAGGGTTTCAAACCCCTCTGGAATACCAACAGCTGCGCTGGGGTCCTGGGCTGTGGGTAGGTGGGGGGAGCCCGAGGGGGGGCCAAGCAGCCGGACCAGCAGCTGAGAGCCAGAGGGATCTTCCGAGCATCTCAAAAGGCAGGAGGTGCCTCTGTTTAGGCCACCGAACGGAGTCTGACATCGCCATTGACTGCAGCAGCAGTCACTTCAATTTGGATGTACTGATTTTAAATTTATTACAATGCTTTAAAACAGCCTACGCATTATCTGCCCCCAGCCGTGTGTGCTGCCACTGACGTGCTGTCAGACCCACAGCAAAGCGGTTGTTGGGGTATTGAGCCAGCTTTTCCTTTTCTTTTGCTGAGGAAATTTCCTTGAGCTGAAGGGGGTTTCCTTCCTGAGGAAGTTTTCTTCACTGAGAAGTGAGGCAGATGCCAGAGCGGGGGGGGGGGGGGGGGGGGGGGGGGGGAGGCACACAGAGCTACACCTGAACACGAACAGTGAGGGTGCACACCAAGGCTGAGAGGATTTATCACTCTGTGAAAACCAGCAGCCCTGACATTTCCCTCCTCCCTTTCCCTGCCCCTTCCCCACCATGTTCCCAGACCTCGGTTTCCCCTGCCCTGCCCTAGCAGTGTGGTCATTCCCCCTTACACCAGCTCTCTGGAGCTTTTCTGATTCTCTACTGAGCTAATTCAGGTCCCCGACACAGAGAAAAGCCTTTCACCTCGTTGTCAAGAAAACGTTCTGCTAGCTCAGCAAGTTGAATTGGCTCAACGCAACATCAGGTGAGCACCAGAAGAGGGGAAGTGAGGCCAAGAAAGGGACCCTTTGACCGGGCTGGTTTGAACCTTCACTCTAACAGCTGCTATTGTTAACTAAATTTAGGTCTGAGGATACATCATTGTCCCTAAACAGAGAGAAGCCTGGGGAGCAGGGTTTGCTGCTCCCGGTGTGTTTGAATGTGATCTTGCACAAAAGAGCAGTGACCTCTCTCTGCATTATGATCATACAAATAATAAGAGTTGGCCTTTAATTGCGAGCACATCTGGAGTCCCAAAAGATTTGCAAAACAATGACATGCTTAAGCTGTAATGACACACACTACCTCAAGGTAAAGCACGCTAAGACAGGAGAAGCATTAAACAAGGGATGTCATACTGGTTCATATGTTTATGCTCCCAAGATTAAAGACATAAATCGGCTTATGAAAAGTATATGATTTTTCCAGTATTACTTACATGCACAAACACAAGCGCACACACGCCTCTTCTAATGCTGAAAGGACTCAGTGGAGCTCAAAGAAGAAAGGAATGCACTAGAAAGAGAAAAATCTCTAGATCACAACAGATATAATAGTATTTCTTATTTTAAAACAATAACTGCAATAACTATTTCTGAGAAGATCCTTCTGTATTTTTTTTCTTTTCCAGCAATGTTTGGGATATGGACTAAATTACAAAACAGAGTATTCTGTGAAAAAGGCTAATGTGCCCTTTTGCAGTGATGCACAGCAGAAAGTGCAGAAGAGACCGTATTCTTCAACCTCCCCAGGCATTTGTGTTCGCAGTCGAGTTACTGGTGGATACCCATCTTGACGGCAATTTAAGTGAAGGTTGAACAGCTGAGATGCAGGCACATGCTTTCTTCCATTGATCCGCAAGCTGCAGAAGTTGAGCAGAAAGGAGAGCTATGGGTACACCAGTATCTTGAAATATTACAGCATCAGAATTCGGAAAGTACAGGCCCAAAGGAGCACTTGGTGCTGCTGCCAACACAGGCTCCCCCAGTAACTTCAAGGTGCTTTAGATTAGGCCCAAGAACTAAGCTGAAGGCAGAGATTCTGCCCAAGCAGGACTACTAAGTAGTAATGCCTCCTTTGGTAGAGTTTCCAGGTCCAGAAAGAGTGCCTAGACACATACACTTCAATGTCTATGCCAATCAAAATAGTTTAATGCTTTTTTGCATGTTTTTTAGATAAAGATAATACATATGAGAAATTGTCTGTATGTGTATTTCTGTAAGACCAGTAAAATAAATTAGCTATAAATATTTCTTTTGTGTAGCAACAAGTTAGCCTTTACTTGGCAGAACGCCTGTCTGCAAATGTTATCACTATTTTCTGACTGTGGTATCTCTGTCATGCTGGTTTGGTTTCTTTTGCTGCAGTGTTTGCTAGTTTATTGCATTAATGTAATTCCACAGATCAAAACAACAACAACAAAATCCCTGGGATGCTAACACAGGGCAAGGAACATCAAGAAAAAATACTGGGTTTAAGATGAGAGCAAGTAAGTGAAGGTTCATGGTCCAAAACCAGCCTCTGCAACCAGTGGAAAGCAACGTGGGACGACCTACATGTGCTCC